>NW_009953571.1:3893673-3921754 GCF_000747805.2 Chaetura pelagica
CACCCGGCCCATCGGGGCACGCCCCCCCCCTCCCCACCGGCAGAGATCGGCTGCTGCTTCTTCCCCTGCCTTGTGAATGAGAGCGGCGCGGTGGTGCACACACCCTACCCCTTGGCACTGTGTGTGAACGCTTAAAAACAGTGTTAGTATTTGTAAAATGATTTGTGCAATTGCTAAGCTTCTGATCTCTCTGATTTCTTCTGGCTGTAGAAAGGGGAGGTAGACTTTCTCTGTTGAAACAGGGATTTTCTCAAGTATCTTCCAAGATGGTCATTTGGCCACTGGAAAAGTCAGGTGGAAGAAATGCTTCTTACTTATTTTGGGTTTGTTTCGGGTTTTTTTGCAGTGTCCATAACTTGTAATTCTGTGTAAGAGAGATAAATTTGTGAGGTTTTGTTTTGGGGTGTTTTGTGGCAGTTTCAGCTCATTTTCAAGAATGCAAAACCTTTGTGCAAGTACGATTTTTGGAGGGATTTGTTGGTGGGTTTTGGTGTTTTTTTGGGGGTAGGTGGTGGGTGGTAGGTGTTAATGTAAAATATCTGTTCATAGGCATTAAATAGGTAATTTCATGGAAGACCAGATGTTGAAGACGTCAGGGCTCCTGCTACTGAAACAACTTCCGTGTTCTGTTGAAGTAATTTTTAGTGTAATTGTACAAACACACTTCATGAGTGCAGTTCTTCCAGATGCACAGTACAGCCAGTACTTCAAACAGCATGAGCTTATCTTTGGTGCTAGTTCTGACAGATTGTTAGTGTTCAGCTTTCTTACTTTTAAAGAGCATTCTGACCCTAATAATTTGATAATTAATACAGAAACATTTGTGGAGGGGAGTTTTCAAGAACATATGTTTTTCCTGTGTGCACATACATAGTATAATTGAGTACATTTGGGGGAAAAAAGTACAAAAGCAGAAAACAATAGGCAGAAGTGTTTGGTACTGTGATTGGGTTTTGAACAAAATACAGCAGCAAAAGTATTTGGCTGTCTTACAACAATACTTACTTGCTCAATGTTGGTAAGACTTTGCATAACTGAAAACATGAACATAAGTCTGAAAAATGTAAAGTCCAACAGAAAGATGCATTTTACAAATGCAACCACTTAAATGTTTGTGCATGTAAAAACTTTAACTATTTTGGGGCTTATAAATGTTAATGTCTATTTTGTTTAATCTGTTTGTAAAAAGCCTCCTAGAAGGGAGTAAGCTTATCTGCTTCTAATCTGCTCTGTCCTATTCTGTTCAGCAAACTTTGATGTATTTAATGTGTTTTTATTGCGTACAAATTAAATAGAGATCATTTAACTTACTTTGTTGTGGGTGTGTCTTCAAGACTGATAATAATGGTTCCATTCTAAAATTATCATTTACCAGCTGCTAAAAACCATTCTGCTTTAGTTTCTTGTGCAGGTGATTTTTCTGTATTTCAGTATAGTCATAAAGCCAAGATGATGGAAAAGCTGTAAACTTAGTCATCTTTGGTAGTTCTCTAGTCTCGTGGGCTTTAATAATCCAGGAGAGATCATGTACTTTTTTTATTTCCCCCCTGAAGTGCCAGTGCTGGCTGAAACTCAGTATGTTATGGTACATATGTTGAAAATCTGAACAGCGTTAGAAATTCTAACACAGGTTTCCCAGTAGTATCTTGGGCCCTTGCAGAAAATGGAGTTCAGCAAAACTCAGGGCTCCTTGATGCTGGAGCTAGTCAGTAGGACTTACTTGCTAATACTTTAGTATTAACCCGAAGGCAGTCAAAACAGGATTCAAAGTTAAAAGTATTTAGCTGGATCATATGGCAGAGCTGCTTTAAGGGGATTTCCTAGGTGCTTTATGAGATAACCCCTTTGTTTCTCTGTTGTGTTCATAACCAAACAAGCAAGATGCATGTATATATAGGCAGGGAGATCTGCTGTGAATCATTTCACTGTGGCAAAGTTTGTAGGAGGTGGTAGTATCTGTGATTCAAAGAAATCATGCCCAGTCAGGAACACGAGCCTTTTATAGTTGCAAAATGGAAAAGGCACATTTCAAGCTATGAACACACTGAGAACACTCAGAGTTTTAATTGAAAACTGTCAGTCGGAGAGGAAGGGGAGGTGGGTGGTATTTGTGAGGCAGAGTGAATGTCAGCAAGGGCAGAGGTGTTGCATTGTATTGCCTTGTGTTAGCATGAGGATGTGCATCTGTGAGTGATTGCTGCTGTCAGCAACAAAGTGGAGGATGAGTGTGGTTCCTGTTTTTAGTGAGGGACAGATTAAGTTACAACGTCAAACAACAGTATATGCATACAAGTAATGGGGCTGTGAAAGAGGGGTCCATCGAATGGAGAAAGAGATGTTCTCTCTAGGGAGTCAACTCAGGGTTTCTAATTTCAGCTGTGTAAAAAGTAGTTTAAATTTGTCCATATTTTCTGAAGACAGGGCACATGCCAAGCATTACTTATTCAACCATCCTTTATTTCTCTTGACTATACATGGAAACAAAGAATAGTTTATTTTTTTAATTATAGCATTAGAAGAGTTTAATACCATCCTAAGTACACAGTGTCGATCACTTTTCTGAAAATACCTGTCCTGTGGTCAGGTAAGGTACTGGAAGATTGCAAATACATTCCCTGCTACTTCTTAAAAAAATAATAAATGTATTGTGTGTTCAGTGTTGACAATATCCAGAGTATAAAGATTCCAAGAGGACAAAATTAGTACGCATGGGTATGTGCCCTGAACACTTTCCTAGTTTCATGGACTTAGATTTCACTGAGTATGATAGTTGTCAAGAGCACCAAATAGCTCTCTCTCCTTGTTAGTAAAGATTTTTTTGGTTGAATTTCCTTAAAACTTTGTTGTTTGTCCATGTTGGGGTTTTTAAGAAGGAATTCCTTTTAGGCGTCAGTTATCAGCTATGCTGTTGTGGTTGCATGACACTGATAGTGAACAAGCTGCTGGAATAGCAGATGCTGTGGAATTTGTAAGTACAACTTTATTCGACACCATATCACTGCAGAGTGGAAACTCATGCTTTAAAATGTTTGGGTCTGTGACTGACAGTTGAGTCTTTGAGAGGAATCCACTGGCCCAATCTCTTGATACTTATACCACATTATAGTTAGAGTAACTTTAACAGTGTAACTTCAAGCAGATTCTTTATTGCCACACTACCATCCCTTGCAATTTACAGCTCCTTCCCGCTATTATTTCCAGTTCATCCGGTTCTTCCCATTAAACTGTTAGAATTCTTTTAAGCATTAGCACTTTGCCGGTTCTCCATTACACCGTTCCTTCTCTTCCACTTTACATGCATAACACAGGTAGAAGTTTTATGATGTGGCTGCACAGCCTCAGCTCTAAAGCAAGGTTTAACCAGTGTAGTCCAGGTTTACAGCTAATCATGCCCAGCTGTGTCCTTAGTCACACTACCCCATCCTAATTCATCACTTCCAGTTAATTCCAACTAGCTGAGCAGAGTCGTCAGGTATGTTGATACTTATTACAGACATGTAACTTCAGCCCTCAGCACTTCACTCCTCAGTGCTGAGGCATCCTGGCCATTCTGCAGGTGCAACTTGCAAATCCCCAGAGCACTCTGTCAGAGGAGCCGGTGCCATCACTGCAGTCTGTCTGCCCAGTGCCGCTCACCTCTGCCCAGGGCGAGGGAGGGCAGCAGAGCAAGGCAGCTTTTGTTCAGCTTTGGCCTGCTCCACCACGGGCCAGCAGCAGCCGGAGCCCTTGTAGTGTTGGGCTGTGATGTTCACAGGGGAGATGGCTTTGAATGGGGAGGCTTGGGTGGAAGAGGAAGAGGGCTGTGGAGGAGCAGGTGGTGGGCAGGTGCTAACCTGGGTGTGTCGGTGCTACTGTCCACCCACCCTTCACACATTCTCTAAATCCACAATCCCCAGGTCCTAGCTTGTGCGTTAAACAGGGAAATAGGCTCAGGCATGGGCAGGAGGCACAGCTGTCCAGTGTGAGGGGTGGTTGTTCTCAGCTGGCAGTGCCAGGTGCTCCTGAGGGATGAGGTGGCACTTAGAAGCCAGGTTTACAAGCCCTTGTGTAAATAGTACTCATCAGCAGTGCCGCAAGGGGGAATGATTTATGAAGAGTGAGTGTCTGCAGTTTTTAATAAATTGTTTAAAGATATCTGCACAGACCCAGCTTTCTGTTCCAATTTTAAATGTTACAGTCTCTCTAATTTTGGATTATTTTGACTAGGCACAGCTGTTAAGACTTTCTCTCCTCTCCCTCCTCTCTCTCTTCTCCCTCCTCTCCCCAAAGAACATAAGCCTCTAGAAGTCCACAGTTATCTTACTGTGAGCCTTGCCAGCTATCATATATTTAATGAAAGCTATAAACTACCTTGTTATTAAGTTGAAAGAAGAAAAGGAGAGTAACTTGAAAAATACTAAAAAGAAAGACAATGCCTATTTTGTATCAGAAGATTTAAAAAATACGAATTTTCGAAACAGTATGCCTTAAAATACACGTGTACTAAGAAATTATTTAACTTTATTTGTTTTGGAAACCACATCTATCTATGTCATATCTGAAAAGCTTACAGAAAACTTTTGCAGGTGTTTATTCAGAGGGCATTTTACTCATGTTGTCTAAATTGGCTTGCCTGTTAAGTTACGTGCCTTCCCAGCATCTTGAGTCAATGAAGAAGGCTCACCCTACCTTTTTAACAACTGTCCAGTTAAGTTACTAAGAGCACACATTAAATGTTTTTGCATTTTTGTTAATGTTACTAAAATATCCCACTATTACTAATTTCACTTTTTCAGGTAGAATATGGAATATTTTCTATATCTGAATGTCTTTTACAAAATGTCACAAAAGACCAGATATGGGCTAAACAACAGAAAAACAAATCTTATCACAAAACATAACTGAGAGTGTTAAAAAAGCCATACAAAACAGTGGGATGACAAATTTGCTTGTTCATAATGAGTTAAATTAATAAAATAATCTTGGGGTTTGGACCTGTTCTTTGCTTTTAATGTCTGATGGTAATTTTTCAGTAGTCTACTTTTAATTAAAACATTTACTTATGCAAATAAGGTTTCTGTTTGTTTATGTTGACATTATTATTATTTATTTTTTGCAGAGAAAAATCCCTCCTTTATCATCTACTTTCAGAAATCTTTTGGAATATGCTGAGAAAATGTCATCCCTCCTTTGACATTCATGTTTTGTTTGGGTTTTTTCTTTCATTTTAGTTTCTACGAAGTAGTGTAAACTCTAGCTTAATTTGATCTGGCATCCCTGCAGTTGAACATTTCTAAGTATCTTGTATTGTGGCCCATCTAGGTTGTCATAGAAACTGGAGACCTCCATCCTCCTTCTTGTTGTTGGAAATGGAATGCGAACAGGGCATCAGAGTGATGCTTTTCTAGTACAAGTGAGAGTCCTGTGAAGAGCCAAACAGAAAGGTTTCTTACTGGTTTTATGCTCCTGTGGCCTTTTGTAGCATTTGTTATATTACACCCTGTTTCCTTTTGAGTATTTGGCAGCTGGGTAATACAAAAAACATTGAGCATCATGAAAAAGCCATGCTTGTGTGGTTAATCTTGTCTACAGCTTTTTCCTCTCTATCTTTTCTTGATGTATTTGTCTTGGATTAGGCAGCTAACTAGTTAAGAAGGTGCAGAGCATGTTACTGCAAATCATTTGTGCTGCAAGGAGCTGAAAAAAACAATTCTGTAGCACATACATGTAGCTTCACATTTCTCTATGCTGCTCCTCTATCTTCTTACAAGAAAAAAAGAGCCAAATAATTCTGGCGAATGTGTTAAAAGTTTTCATTTGCAAAATAGTAGAAATGCCAAGTGATCATTCTTCAAAACCGTAGGGATTTCACAGATATAATTGCAAATTCATACACCGCCTCCCTTCCCCCATGGACGCTCCAGCTGCGTACTCAGCAGTTTTGCCGGCACACTGGTGAATGGTTGTATCTCCTCCCCAGGACAAAGAACCTTTGAAATCACCGCTGAATACTAACCAACATAGCCCATTGTACATGATTGTGGATTTCCAAAATAGGTTGAGAAATTATTTTCTAGCTACTTGCTCATCGACCGAGAGACAGGCTCCATCAGCACAAAGGGGGCACAGGAACAGTTTGGTTTTGTGTGTGGGAGAAAAATCTTAGTACAATCTGTTCGTGCTGAGTGTGCTGTTGCTGGCCTAAAAGCAGCTGGCTCTGTAGCCTCCGCTGCTGGTGCAGTTTCTTGATCAATGTGGGTCACTGGGCAGGCTTCTGATCTTTAGATGAATTAAGGAAATCAGTTCTTGCCCCTGTGCAAAAAGGTGGCTCATTCGGTTTGGAGAGCTATGCAGTGTGAGAATCTGTGCTGAAAGTGTTAAAGGCTTTGAGCAAAAACTCCCCTTTTGTCACTGTTAAACTAGAAGGGGAAGACTAGGAATGTGGAGGCAGAATGCTGCAATCCTGCATTATTTGTCTAGCTCATAAAAATACACTCAAAATGCAGAGCAAGAAAGGACCACTGCATTATTATTACTATTTGCATAGTACTAGTATGTGTTAAATATTTAAAAGGATTTTTGCTGTTTTAGCCCTGAAGAGCATACAAGCTAATTGTGCAACCCTACCAGTGGGAAAACAAAAGAGGAAATACAATTAAGAATGTGGGTCTGTGGGCTTAAATTGAGCATGGTTTACTGGTCAGTTTTGCGTATGTGTTTGAGAAGTATAGACTTTATTCAACGAGATGGTATTTCTAATATCTTGAAAAAAAATCTCAGTTTATGCCTTGCACTGCTTCTGTCACCTCAGACATCCCCCGGGCATAGGCCTGACGTGTCAGTGAGAAGGCACTTTAAAAGGAGCTTGTGTGACTAGCACTGTGTCCTTTTCTCCAACTCAGTTTGATAAAATAAAGTATGTTCTCCTGCAAGCCTTGCCTGCCAGTGAGAAAGGACTAGCTTTTGCTTGTGGGACTTCACTACTTTTTGATTTAGCTTTATATTGTCTGTGAGTGCCCTTTGCTTGTGTGAACCTGTTTCTTACACTTTTCTGTGTTTCCTGATTATTTTTGTTTGTTTGAAGCTTATTTTTGTTTTCTCCTGAGCTTCCTCTCTATCAATGACAGCTTGACTGTCTTCCTGTGCAGACTGAAAAATGTGTTCTGAATTAAGTGTATATTATATTCACATTATCCTCCAAACAATTACCATGAAAATCCCATTCTGCTCATAGTGAATCCTTCCAATATAGTGCAAAGTCAAGTATTTGCACATTATTTTTATTTTTTTTTAATTTCTGCACACCTAACACACACTCATGTTTTAATTACAGTTCGTTAATATTTTCTTAGCTGTTGGTGTTTCTTAGATGACTAGTTGCTTACATGCCCTTGCATGTATTTACTGATACAAGTGTCAGGGTGTGTAGCATAGATCTTTTCAAAGCCTCTTTCCTGTGCTTACATCCTGCCCCAACTCCAGATGAAATACAGTAAAGGATAGTTTTATAAACACAAACAAATAAATAAGCCCTATTTTCTTGATTATGTGCCCTGTCATACTTGTTAGAAACAAATCCTGAAGCTCTTTTCCCCAAAACACCCCTGCATTTCAGCATCAATTTGGTGTATTCGGAGGTAGTATGAAGGGAAAATCTTAGCTACTTCTTTCCTCTCATGGCCCCCCTATCTCAGAGCCAACAGGACCATCTCCTGGATGCTGAAGCTCCCCTTCTGCTTCTCATTGTGTGATGGTTATCTGAGAGAGTTTTCCAAGGGCTTATTTTTATGGACTGGAATTTAAAAGGGTACGTGTTGTGTTTATGAAAATTGTATTACAATCTGGTTACAAAGGCAGTGCAGCTTTAAGGTAGTTCTCTAGGTTAATAATAGAACTTGAGATCCCAGTATGAAGAGAGTTACCAGAGCTGAGGACACAAAGCAAGATGTCTCACTGTAATAGCTTGTGTCTCAGTTGCTAGGTTTCTGTAATATTTCAGCCTTTCTCTAAAGTGCAACATGTGTTTTCTTAAAAAAAAAAAAAAAAAAAAATCCCATCACTGTGAAACCACGGAGGGGAAAACTACTGTTTTGTAATTTACAGCTCTTAGACACAGGTGTGATAGGTGTCTTTAGAGATACCTGAGAGAGATCCACTGAGTCTGGTTTTAGAAGGTCATGCATGTGTTCTGAGCTAAAGTGCTTCCAGACATACTCACAGCTGAATTGTCATGCAGGAAATCCTGAGTAAGGGCCAATGAGATAATACTTCTGAGTTTCATTAAGACTATCTGAGTGCAGGTTTAGCTGGTCAGACTGGTTTGTAGCAAGAATTATGTTCATCCTGCAATATATTGCATGCTCTCTGCAATAAGTAGCAAGTCAAGCATATGGTCTCATAAAGGAACTTGCACTTCATTATTATTTATTTATTCATCATTATGTGATGAAAATATACAGTAGTTTTTGTTTAATCCTGTTGGGGTTTTTTTAAAAGAAAAAAGGTTAATTTAGCTTTTAAATCTAATATGGGCCTGCAGAGGCAAAGAAGAAATTTTCACCTCCTGTAAGAAACACACTTGTTATATATGTTTAGTATTGCATAAAGAGGAATTACAAGAGAGCTTATTTTCTGTTGCTTACCTCTCTTTGACAGAGAACTCATTGGAGAATTATAGAAATTAATCAAAGACTTCTTCAGAATTCATTTTACATCTGTAGCATTTACAGTCTTTAAAAGTTTTAACAAAATATATTAACAAAAATGCTCCTTCCCAAAAAAGAAAATACAGAGAGTTTTAGCCAGTTGCAGTAGGACTCTTTTCCCACCATTTACAGTGGGGTTCTCACATTAGTATTTGTGACATCAGCTGTCTCTCTACCTTCAGGGATTATGACTATAACAGTATAAAAAGCCTCAACAATTCTCTTCCAGGTGTTCTTCACCAGACTGCATGTTTCTGTATATGTTAGGTTAAAAGATCTGTTCACCAACCTCATGGCCCCTCAAAGCCCTCAAGAGATCTTCTTTATTGAGATAATAAAAAGAGAAAATACTTGCATTATTTTTGACAGGTCTTCTGTGAAAAGTTAATTGTGAGCCA
This sequence comes from Chaetura pelagica, assembly GCF_000747805.2. Taxonomy (NCBI): domain Eukaryota; kingdom Metazoa; phylum Chordata; class Aves; order Apodiformes; family Apodidae; genus Chaetura; species Chaetura pelagica. The sequence continues at coordinate 3,902,756 of NW_009953571.1, forward strand.
GTGTAGATAAAGCAAACTCTTTCCTTCTGAAATATTTTCTAAGAGATGTCAGAAAAAGAACAAACATGATCAAAAAGTTCTGAAGAGGCCTGTTTCTCAGGTGAAGAGTTAAAAAAAGGTCCCATCAACTGCAGTGTTGCATTCTTCAGAGAGGAGCTTGGCCTACTTGTCAGAAAATGGTATTCCAAACGGTGTTAGCAGTGATGGAACTGCTCAGAGAAGTGGAAGCACCTCTGCAGTGCTTTATTCTGAAGGCAATTTCAACACTTGATGCTTACAGCTAGGAATTTTGGAGCTTTGAGTCATGATTCTGGTACATCCTCTAAAGAATACGAGAGAGGAAGTTATAGAGGCATGAAGTACAATTTGTGTGTACATAAATTCAAAATTCTTTTTTATGGAAGTAAGAGCTAAGTGTGGCACGAAAACGTGATTCTGCCTTCCTTCACAGTCGTAATTTGACTGCCTTGGCAAATTCTCATCCCAGCTCAACAAGATTTCATGGTGTTGGAGCGCTGAAGCACTATAGATACATTTTTACAAAACAAGAGATGTGGATTCTTTACATAATTTTATTCCATGTCGTAATTAGGGAGTGTTTCAAATGTATTAGATTTGAGAGTAAATATCATCTTTAGTAGAGAAATTATATCTGACAAAATTCATTCTTAGTTGATACAAAGTGCATCCCAACTACAGCATTCATTGTTCATCCAAGAAATTATTGCTATAGAGATACTTAGGTTTGGACTTCGAGCAAACCTACCTAAGAGGGAAGAACTAACTCTGTCCTCCAACTATTCAGCTTTCCTGAGGCAACCTCAACAGCTTAACAGTTTTGGAATCACTGTGTTGTGTCACATCTGTGTATTGTGAATTTGTGTCATAGGCTTCGATGGCACAAGTTGAATTGCAATTAAGACCGAATTGACATCTTTAGATTAAATTTAAGAAAATTTGGGAAAGGAGGTGCAAAATCTACTAGAAAACTACTCAGACTTAGAAAGTGGGTTGTATTTTAAGAGCCTTTAATGATCACTCTGAAAAACAAGTCTCTTCAGGGTGCTTGAGGTGGGTTAAGTAGCAGTGTTTACCTTTCTGGTAGAAGAGAAGGACCACCTCCATTTCCTTGGTACTGGAGGGGATCTTTGACAGCATTCACCAGAACTCCAAAATAAAGTTCCTATTTGTTTCAGGCACTTCCAAGTTACCAACACTTAGAAGACAGCAGATAATTTCCAAATATTAGCTGAAGGTTGGGAAACTTACTGCAGAAGAGAACTAAGTTAAAGTTATTTATGGAGATGCATGTAGATGAGAGTATATGTTAAGCAACACGAGAGGGATGGGAAAGCATAATGGAGGCAACAGCAAAAAGAACATCACCATCGCTGACTCGGTTCCGCATACAACTTGATGTTGTGAAGTCATTTGAAATCGTTACAAATTCCAATGTACAGTATAAAAAGTGTTTTGAAAGTACAGATTTTGTGGTTTTTCATGTATTTTTAAAAAATAATTTGGATTCCATTCCAGGTTGTTTACAATCCCTCCTTCCAAATTTGTTTCCCTTTTATCTGTGTAACCATGTGCCGACACTGTTGCTTGGTATACACAAATGCTAATCTACCTTCATGCACATGGAAAATAGCTTTCCTGGCACTGAATTTAAAACTCCCCTGGAATACATTATTAATCAAAGAAGTCTCTCTTTTTAGAAAAGCCTATCATTAATGTGGTCACCGTTGAGAAGGTTATAGATAAATATAATGCTGTTTGTTAACGGTGTGGTCTTCAGAACATACAACAAACAACCCCAGATACTGAAGGTGCATTAAAAAAAAGGTTTAAATTTAAAAAGTAATTTTCCTTCTCTGTACTCTGGTTGCATACACTAACATGATCTAATTATAATGTAACTACAGCTTCTTTTCTATTGCCCTGCATGCTTTAGTGCTCTAAATGCATTTCTCTTGGCAGATCTCTGCAGTGAGGTGGAGGCATGGTAGCTATTCAGTCCCCTATAGTGAATAATTCCCTAGTTCTGCATTTGGCTTTCAAATGCTAGGTCATGTATCCATGATGTTCAAGGAGTGGAGTTGTGAGGAAAGTGTGTAGGGTGAGGCTGGTGTCCATCTGAGTGTAGTTTAGCTAAATATGGCTGTTGTTCAGTAAGAGAGCTTCAGCCCAGCTTCTGCTAAGTCTGCAGTGCTAGTGTTCCTTTAGTTACACGTGCTAGTGTTGCAGGCTCTGCTGAGCCTTATCAAACACAGCCAGTTGGTGCTGCTGGTATGAAAGCACAGGGGAGCTCTCATGTGGAAGGTTAATGGAGTGTAATTAGAAAGAAAAATGAACTGCTCTACCACTCTATCTCACTCTACCTGCACTGAGAGTGACAAGTGCTCTGATCTTTTATAAACCCTAGAGCAGAGGTTTAACAGCCTAAAATTATGACAGTATAGCTGTCAAACAGGCAAGCACACTGTGAAGAAGTAGTATGAACTTACGGGTAGAAATGTTTACATTTGCTTATGTAGTCTCTGTTAGCACATTTTTCACATTGGATATTGTCCATATTGATACAGCAGGTCTCAAATGCATTTTCCCATGCAATGTCCATCAAAGCTGGAAAGAATTTTGTGTTCCATGCATGGCCTCTCTGTGTCTGCACCTCACGTAACTGTTAACCTTGCAGGATTAAGTGATAGCACCTTCTTAAGGCATTTTGATACCAAGGAATTAAGCTTTCATAGAGAAGAGTTCTGGCAGGAGCAAGAACAGCTACTGGGGTTTATGTTCCAGGAACTAATAAAAATTTGAGATTTAGATGCATAATTTGAGATGAGATATTAACACCTGATCCTGTTAATTAAATTAGGTACTCTGTATTCTGCTGAAAACCCTCATGGATATAATATTGTCTTTCATCTTGCACACCAATTTTATTTTTTTTTCTTTCAAAGAACACTAATAAACTTCAGTTGTGAGACTGTATCTAGAAAGTGGAGGGAAGAACCACACAACAAATCCAAAAAGGACAAGGAGATCGATTTAACTTCCTGCATGTTACAGGCAATTATATTCTACTCTGGTACTCCTGTGTGACATCTTCTAACTTTAGGGAGACTAGGATATTTTGGTTATCAGGGTCCTAAGTTTTTTGCCTTCCACATCCTTGTGTTTCAGAAAACAGGTGGTGCATTGGGCTGCCAGTTATTCTGAAGGCCCTTGCAATGTCAGCAGGTTGATAAGGGGAAATTTGCCCAGCTAATCCTAGCAGGCAGTCCACATCCTGCATTGCAGTGGAAGGGAAAAAACCCAACATGCTAGCAAGTCTGACTTGGGGAAATTTCTTCCCTTGCCAAGTCTAAAATCAATACAAATCTAAATATGTAAAGAAGGCATACACTAAAAGGCATCAAAAGAAGGAGATGAGCTTGCTTCGTTGCTTCTTTTCACTAGCTTGGGACAATATCTTGTCTTTCAGAGGAAGGTGAAAAAACAACCTTGAGTATATCTGGTTGTTTGTGCCTCTGGACGTGTTCATAGTCTGAAGAGTAAGGCTGTCTTAATGCAGAGTTTCAGTGCTGGAGAAGAGTGCTGGGAACAGTGCTGGCACACTGTCCCTGGTAAGGGACAGGAAAGAGGAAAGGCTTCGCAGATCCCTCTCTCCCTCACATGTACTGTACAATCTCCTCCAAAACTTATATTAAGCATTTCCTTTAGAAAGCTGTGTAATCTTGTCCTAACAGTGGTAGGCCATTACCTCTCATATTAGGCTGTTCCAGCATTTAGCCATCTCTGCATCTTATTTCAAGGTTGAATTTGTCTACTTTCCCAACTCTCAGCTACAGAATCATTACTTTACATTTCTCAGAGAAACTAAAAATCCTCCCATCATCAGCTTTCTTTTCTGTGTACAAATATTTATAGTTAGTGAGAAGACACCTCTCATTAAACTGGATATGCTGACACCCAGTAAGCCTCATTCTACACCGTTGTTTGTTGGGTCCTTGATTATATTTGTGATTTTCCTGTGAATCATCTCCAGTAGCTCTGCATCCTTCATGAAGAAAGTAGCTTTCCATTTTTTTGTCAAAAGGCTGGTTCTTGGGTGTTTTTAAGAGGTGAAAATTTACTGGTTCTTCAGTTATTGAGTAGTTTTAGCCTTACTAAGGCACATTGTACACTGAGATAAATATACACAGGGAAGACACCATTTGTGGTGAAAATAAAACATCATCTTGTGATGCTTCCAGTTATGTGAAGCATGGACATGAACTGCATGTGCTTCCTTTCATTCTGAGGAGAGGAAGTGTAATTCAGTTGTGGGAATAGCTAGGGGATGCACAAGGGTCCTGCTATAGTGTTAGTTCTGTAGTTGAGAAGGCTAGAATAATAAATGGTTGGATTGTGATTAAGGTTGTGATGAAGATTCGTTTTCGGGAAAGTGGTTCGTGCTGTAGGTGGTTTTGGCTTGCAAGGATTATGAGGGGTAAGAGTCAGCATGATAGGACTAGCAAGGGGGATGAGGTTTGGTCGATACCGGTTCATTCTGTGAGGTTTTTGTATGGGTAGTATGTGGGGAGGAGTCATTGGAGGCTTAGGGTGGCGATTATAAGGCTATATGCTGTGGTGTTGGTTCATAGGAATTTTGGGGGGGATAGGAGGGCTGTTGGGAGGAGTATGATTGTTGGAATAATAATTTTTAGCATTGTAGTATGTTTAAGTTGTGTAGGTGGTCTGAGCCGTGGGTTCGTGTGGAAGCTGGTTCGTTTTTTTAGTCAAAGGACTGTGTTACTCAGCAGCAGTACTCTGTAGAAGTTACTTGAGGACTCATCTTTCTACTTGGCTTATTCAAAAATATGAAAAGTTACTAGATTAGAAACTAGACTTAAGTTTAGGTTGGTAATTTCTAAAACATGAAGTAAGTTTACTAATTTAAATTGCTCCACTGTGCCTGCTTAATTCTGGCAAATTCACTTTAAAGAATGTGACATTATGAGGTAAATCAGAGGTGGGAGAAGAGAAGCAGCAGGACTTCCTTGGCAGAGGTTTTTAGCTTAGGCAACTGGCTATCCTGTGTAGATGTGAATGACTTTCCCATGAGGGTGGTTGTTCCTGTGTGTTCTGCTGCATAGCAATAATAATCCACGTAATTTTTGTGCTGAAATTTTATATCTCAAGCTTTAGTCCATGATGGATTTTTAAGACCACATTATACACTTCTGGAAAATAGGTTCAGCCAGAGATCACAGAAACATACTTTATATTGAAGTACAAAAGAATCCTTGTTTCATTTATGCACAGTCTAGGTGGCTTTCCCCCCCCAAAAAAAAAAACAGACAAATGTGGTAGAACAAAATGGAGATAGGCAAGATAAAATTAAAAATAGCACCTTTTCTGTGGTAGTCAGCAGTTCAATTTTTAAAATTTCTTCAGGTGTTTCATGTTGAGGTGATCCCCTACATCCTTTTATCAGTTTGTATTTGCACTCAAAAGCATTTCTGGGAAGAAGAAAAACCTAAACCAAAGCAAACTTCATCAAACCTTGTCAAGTTAAAAAAAAAAAATTAATTTCATTCCTTGCATTCCATTCCTCCTTAATTGCATTCAAAGTACTGCACTTCACTGTTTTTCCTGTTCTGTTTTGCCTGTTGTGATACACTTAGTTCTCCATTCATTAATTGCTTCATTGTTTAATTATTATAGCTGTTCTTACAAATTTATTTCTGTTAAATACTGGGTGAAGAAGGTAGGTGTTAAATTTATTTAATATATAAGCTGCAGGAAAATGTGATACGTGTGCTGCTCTTACTAGTTCAGTCTCTGTTCCCTGCTTTGTGCAATAGTAAAAACTCTAAAACAAGAAGACAGTGATGCGTAAGGCATTTTGTGGTACAACATTCCCTTCCAAAAACTAATTAGTCTTGTGGTGCTGCAAATGGTGAAAGACACAGTACTGAAAAGAAAGCAATCAAGAATTCACATAAAGCAGAATGGCACAGCAGCTATTTTTGGTCATTTAAATGTATAATTCTAGCTATATTTTTAAATTTAAAAAAGCATTCTCTTTCACTAAGAATTAAGAAATTAATATTGTTTTCAGAACTTACATAATTCACTTCTGAATTATTTCTAGCAACTTCAAGAAGTGTTTCTCTATCATAAAGGAAAAATCCCAGTCTCTTTCAATGTATGTGTGTTCATGTATGATTTGTTCATTTGTTTCAAAATCACACTTGTAGTAAATATTTTAAAGTCTAAAATATAGCAGTGTGGTAAGTTTACCAGCATTTTTAATGACAAAAATATTTTTCTCATCATCCTAATGCTACATAATAATATTTACCTGACAGAACATCAAAGTAGATTTTTACAGAATGAAGATTTAAAATCACAGAATAATAGAATCTTTTCAATTGGAAAAAAAGCTTTAGGAATATCAAGTCCAACTGTTAACCCAGCACTGCCAAGTCCACCGCTGAACAATGTCCCTGAGCACCACATCTACACATCTTTTCAACACGTTCAGGGATGGTGACTTCACCACCTCCCTGGGCAGCCTGTTTCAGTGCTTGACAACCCTTTTGGTGGAGAATGTTTTCCTAATATCCAAGCTAAAGCTCTCCTGGTACAACTTGAAGCCAAGAGGAAACTTGTCCTATCACCTAAGTTCTGTTTTCCCACGAGGTGCCTTATGCCATATTCAGTCATTGTATTAAAGATATTAAGATGGCAAAGTAAGCTTATTAATTTAGGGCATACCAAAATCTAGTGTGCTGTCTTGGTCCACATCTTGTGCTCATCAGTATCACGAATGTATTTGTCAGTTTATCCCATCATGGCAGAGGGAGGAGAAGCATTCAGTTCCCCTAACATACCCTGAAAGCCCTTTTCATAGAATCATAGAATGGTTTGGGTTGGGAGGGACCTTAAAGATCATTTGGTTCTAACCTGCCTGCAGTGGTCAGTGGCACCTTCCACTAGGCCATGTTTTAGACATGCACAAATCATTGTATCCTTGTGCAGCTTTTAGCTGTGTTTTCAAGTGGCTGAATGTCAAACATGCTCTTTCATATAGTTACTGGGGTGTTGGCAGTGCAGTGATTGACTGGGTATGGTTAAGATATCTATGTATTTAGCAAAAATTTGAAAAATACAATTGGGTTTTGAATCTATAGAAAAAAATAATGCATCTTTTGGTAATCATGCCCAGTAAGGCATTCAGGTATGAGGTAGAGGTGGTCCCCCAGTCCCACTGCTGTGTTCTCATTCAGCGCACAAACTGCTGCCTGGAGAGTCTTTTATGACTGAAAGGTATCGGTGCCAGTTTGATCACCTTTAAGAAGTAGAAAATTGTACCGTGCTTTTTTCTTGGAGTGAAATTCTTTTCAATTTAGTCGGTTTAGATTTTTTTGTTGATAAAAAGATCTGTATATGAGCGAAGCACAGCTAGAAGTGCAAAATTCCATTAAATTACAGGATAACCACAGAAATGGCTGAAAATATTTCTATGGTCCTTTTATCAGTCTTTCAGTGGAGCTAAATTCAAGTTTTGTTTTGTATAGCAGGGTTTCTTTCTCACTGGTGTAGATTCTGTGTCATCAGTTTCTCTAATTGGATTTCACTATTTTAAATTTTAGATACTATCTTAAAACAGTACATGAGTGTACAGTTATTTTCCTTGCTTGTAATCTTTCCACTCCAAAATTCCACTCCCAAAACACACCCTCTTTCAAAAATCCTTTAGGTTCTTACTGCTATAGAAGTTTTGGCATCTTTCTGGTTTGTTGAAAAGTGGAGGTTTTTTGGTTCTTGTTGGATAGTGGCAGGGGCTGGGGCTTGAGAGGAGAAGGTGGGAAAAGCTGGAAAGGAAGATTGCAGAGCAGTGAAATTCTATCTATCCTCCCCACTCCCAAGTGGGCGCTTATTTGAAATCAGTACTTTCTCTTCTCATTTCATTTGCAGCGTTTGGCTACTTTTATATTCCAGAGAATGTTTCGGAGGGAACAGGTAACAGAGGATCCCTAATAGCTGACTTCCTGGAATTGATGGAGCAGGAAAGTGAGTCACTAGTGGGCAGTTGAGCAATTCAAACCGCATCAGCTTTGTTTTTGAGATGTAAAAAGTATGCATTGTAAGGCTGTTTAGATCTTCACTTTTCTCTCTCATTTTTAGAAGTTTTTTATATTTTGAAGTTTGAGGTTTAAAAACAGACCCTCCTTTAGCCATGTATGCTCTTCTGAATGTGTTTCCTGGATGAAAAAGAAAGTGTGTCATAAATACAACAATGGATCTAGTATTTTAAAAATTTATGTACTATGAGAACTGCTTTGTTACTCATTAAGATGGAAACAATGCTTAGCTAATAATGCTATACTGAAACCTTACTAAGCCTTATGTTTCTTTATTTTAAAGGAACACATTCATTATAGTTTCTGTATAAGCACAGAGAAGACTCCTTTTGGCACAGAAGATGTAGAGGCAGATTTTCTGCTTAATCAAACCAAAATAATGTTCTGGTGCTGTGTTAGGATCCAGCCTGTGGCATGAATCAGAAAGCAGTATCGCCAAATGTTACAATATTGATTACAATTACTACCTTTAAGAAAGAGTCATATAAGATGTCTAATGCTCTGTGAACTCTGTGGTGTAAACAGTTCTTGATGAGATTAGTGATAAAGATGTCAAGACAGCAAGAGCTATGGGGTAAGGTACGTTACATGGCACTTGTCAGCAAATGGATTTTGAACTAGTCTCATAGTAACCATTGCAGGGGCCTAGCAGTTACTTTTTAGGTAGAATACCATTTGGAAAAAAGGATGTGATTATTAATATATTTAATGTTGTGCTGGTAAGGAGAGGATTTGCATTTGGCTTTGAGGAAAATTCAGTAAACCTAAAAGTCAGATGTTTTCCATACATTTATAGCATTGCAGGAAAATAAACTGGTTTAGGAATATGGAGAGGGTTAGAGCTTTCTGACATGCAGCAAACTATTACTTTGTGTTTATTATTAAGTGTTTATGATTGAATTAATCTCAATTTTAAATCCTGAATTTGTCAGTACGAATTTAATTAAATTAAATATTCTTAAGTAAGAGTGGAAAGGAAGAATTACAATGTTTACATGAAAAAATTAGGAATATTTCTTGAGAGTTTTATGGTACTTCTAAACATTAGTCTCACTGGCATTCAGTCTGTAAGGCACATAGCTAGTACTTTATACCAGCCTTGGCAAATTTCAGTCCTATGGATTGTACTTTCTGCAGCACAAGCCAGCTTCAGAATGTATTAAGAACAGTCAAATAACTCAAGAACAATATTAAAATACAGTTTTAGTGAAGTGCCAAGTCTGACAGTAGAGGAGAGTTTCTTTCATACTGCCCTCCTGTTTAATCCCCTGTGTAAGGAAGGCTCTTCTGACATTGCCGGAGACAGACACGTGCAGGGCTCCTGTGCGGCTGCAGAGCAGCGGTTCCAGCAGGACACAGGGGAGGAGCCGTGCGGTGTCAGACCAACCCTGTGGGCTGGGACCATGCCGAGGAGGACACAGCAGAGGGTGGTGCTGAAAAAGGGCAAAGATCTGCTCTTAGTTCTGTGTGAGTGTAACCCTGACTGCCTTGTCTGGTTTCCGTAATTAAGCTCATTTTGTTCAGAGTCCCTCTTGATAAGTACTAACAAACAGACAATCCTGACAGCCTTGCAGCTAGTAAAATTATTTCTGTCGTTTCAATGTGGTATTTTTACAGTTGGTAGAAGCAGCATAATAAACTGTGTAAGCTATTGGCATGCACTGCAAACTTCAGTTTTCCTTTCTGAATCTTAAAAGCATTAGATGTTTCTTCCAATTTAATATCTGCATAATGGCTATGGATGGCAGGATGTGCAGCTGCCAGGCAGCTCTCAGCAGCCTCTGACGGGCTAGTGCAGACTTCCAGAGCAATGCCGTTTTTCCACTCACGTTATCCATCTTGTGCCAAGATGCCGAGCCTCAGTTTTTGCGCAGGGCACTAATAGAAGTTGTGCTCTGGTCTTGTTTTTCCCCGGCTCTGCCTGCTGTGGTTTGGGCCGGGGGGCGTGTGAATGCAACGTGACTCACCTCGCCCCTGGCCCCTGCTCCCATCCTCACTGGTTCTCCCCCAGCCTTACGGCAGAGTTGTCCAGCCTGCCTCTCCCCCCCTTCTCCCTCTTTTTTTTTCCTTTTTAATCCTTTCACTAGTGTTCCTTCCCTTTGTAAAAAAACATGATGGAAAGGAATTCATGTGCCAATGCTGCTGATTCTGTCCAGTTAGGGAATCATTGTAGCTGAATTTCATACAGGCAGCAATTGAAGACAAAACGCCCTTCCTGTTCATTCTGGGTACAGTAATTCTTTAGCTTCCTGTGCAGTGTATGTGCAGTCCATTTTTTGGCAGGTATTCCATAGGCACTTTGCGTTATTTCTTCTCCTACTTTGCTCTGTTCTTCTCTCCTCCCCCTGGGGTTATTCTTTGGAAACGTTCTTTCAGCTCGTGTATCTGCTTGCTGACACGGCACTTCGATTTGCATGTTAACGTGGTTGATCTTTTCAGAAAGTGATTTGAAATAATCGTTCAGCTATTACATGTACAAATGAGCTGATAGACACAGGCCATTTAAAACTATGTAAAACACCTGAATTAGAAAAGTGCCTTTACACTTCTATTATTTTTTTTGTTCTAGAAGGGAACAAACAATTTACAGCTTTTAGGCTTTGACAGCTTTTAGTACTTCTCTGGATTCTGTGCAAAAAAGGGCCTTCATGCTGCTGTCCATTAAAACTCCCTGAATTTTCAGTGAGGATAGGCATGTGTTTCTCCTGTCTTCAGAGCTGAGCATTCATCCCCAGTCAGGACTGGGGGTTTGCAGAGACTGAGCAGTCCTGTACACCTCTGACTTGCTGAATTTAGTCTTTCGCAAAAAGATCAGTTGTGAGCTCACCAATTTCAGTTTTATGAAACAGAGATGGTGTTTTATTTGTCTTTTTAAAGTTCTAGTTCTCAAATCTGCCAGTTTAAGGCCAAGTGCCTTTTGTTATCTGCTTCTGAGCTAAAGGTACATATTCAGTGTGTGAGGCACTGGGCCATATTAACTCAGCAGAAACAAAATACTCCCAGTGAAAAGTTCAAACTGTATCAACAAGAATGATGCAGAGAACAGATATTTTGTTAGCTCAGAGATTCATAATCCTGTGTGAAAGAAATAGGAGGGAAAAAATAGTTTCAGTTGGTTGTAAATAGCTGGGTTTTTTTTTCATTCCGTCTCTGTTTTATACTGTGTCTTAATACTAATGCTTCAGAACAAAAATAAAAAAATCTGATACTGTATTAATGTTTTTTTGCTTTTCCTTCCTTTGTAAGTGTAACTGTTTCAGGCAGCCCACTCTGTCAGTACTTGGCTCTGGTAGGGGTTTCTGGACCATTTCTGTTTCCTCTAAAGCTTTCTCTGTTTAGCATTTACCATGTCTGTTTACCTTATTGTCCTCCTCCAAAGTGAGCCTTGTCATGTAACTGTTTTAGAGTACACATATGCTCTTCATCAAGGGAGCTTCAGTATATATCTAAATCTTTTTAAAGCTGAACTAATTTGGGGGTGGTTGTGGTTTAGGCTAAAAATGCCCATTTTATATCATGCCTGCAAAAGGTAAAAAAAGTCTAGTGATGTTTTCACCTTTGTCCACAGTAAAGTGTAACATGAATATAAATTGTGAGCCCTTTTTACCCATGAGGCGACATGGGATCTTATCCTGCAGGTTTGGTCTGCTTTTAAATCTGTTAAGTTACTGCCTAAAGGTACACAATGGCTACTAGGAGAAGAACCTTCTTTTAAAAATAATTTCAAACTTTTCTGGAAGCTATAATGTAATAGGAAGCCTTTAAGCTGGGAGAAATAAGTCTATACAGCTTCCTTCCCACATAGGTAGTCCTATCTGTTCTTTCAGATGGCAGTATTTAACAGAGTGACCACACACATCCACACCCTTCCTATTCTCCACTTTCCACTCAAACTGGCTCTCTCTTCACTCAGTTCATGTGCCTGCTACAAAGGGGCATCCCTGTTGCCTTCAGGTTTATCTTGAGGCTTCAACCTGAAGTCCTTTATTGTCACTGTAGGATTGGTGCATGTTTGAAGGAGACAGAAGCTTTGGAATCTGAATGCTAACAAGTCCCAAGTGTTGTTGTTGTTATTATTATTTTCATTATTATTATGTTAATGAGGTCTTGCAGGGGTTTGTGTAAAGGCCAAATTTGAATGGGTGGATTTCTGCAAGGACAACAAGGTCACCCTGCTGGGCAGCAGCACTCCTCTGTGGCCTATTTTGACACTGCCCATTAGATAACACCAATATTTGACTTCCCAAAAAGCGTAATTCCACTAAGCATCTGAGCATTTCTTTCTATACATTAAATATATGTAACTTTAGGTGTTACTAGCTTCTCCAGCATGTGCAACTAAATAACTGTCATAATTTTTGTTTTTATTTACCTGGTAGAAAAGAGTGGTGGAACAGCTTCGAAAGAACTTGATAGTGAAGCAGGAACAGCCAGACAGTAAGTTTCAAATACAGCCGTTGGCACCATCAGAAAACAAACTACAGACAGCACAGCCGCAACCACTACAACAGCTACAGCAACATCACCATCAACAGCAGCAGCAGTCTACTGCACCCTCTCCAAACGTGATTGGATCACAGGTAAAAATCTCTACAATAGTTCTTTTCCTTGCTGAAGGTGAAGTTCACTGAAAAAAAAATAACAAACCAAAACCAAATAAAGGTGTCTAGAGCAAATTACAAACTTTCACTTACACCTTTTACTGTACCAATATTAATTTTTCCTTCTATTCTTGTGCCGCTGTGGTTCTTGTGGCTTTTACCAGCAATAACTTCCTGTTTGAGTTGTTTTTAGAAGTCAGATCATAGCCTCACAGAAAAGAAGGGTGGCAGTGGCACCTTTCTTAAAAATAAATGAAAGTTTAGCAAATGCACCTATCTTTACCATAGCTGCATGAATTACTGTCTATCCATACCTTGTAAGTCTCAAGAAACAGTGAAGACTTTACATGCACTGTATGAAATGTATGTTTAAAATAATTTATTTTTAGAAGACTGAGAGTGCTCATTGTATCTGTGAACAAAACTAAGAAAACAGTTCCCTCTTCTTTCTGCTTGGTTCTTTTTAAACAGATGTAACTTTTACCAAGTAATGCTTATCTGAATTCTCTAGGATTAGTCTAAAAGTCTACAGTGGTAATCGCAAAGTCTGAATTTTAAAAAGTGGTACCTTTATTGGGAAAGTACAGTGGGTTTCAGTACATTATAGGATTAGAGATGTAATCCCAGAACTCACCAGAGAAAGTGGTCTGCTATTACTAAGGGGGGAATTTCAAACCGTTTCAGTCTCAGTTCAAGTAGTTTGAATCCCCAGAGTATGCTAATAAAACAGCAAGATGACGCAGGGAGGTGTTTTGTAAAAAGAAGTGTGTTTGAGGTATTTTTCCTCATTGATGGAATCTCAGCAGCTCCTGTTTACCTGGATAGGCAGATGGCAGAATTCACCCTTGAAATTTTACTTTATGCACATTGCAGTGACTCACAACCATAGATTTGGCTGAGTATGGTTCTTTGTCTTCCCTTTTCCTGGAAATAGAGGAGAAGTGGTTTGGCTATTAGTTTTCTAATTAACTCAACAAGTTGTTTTGGATGCTGTCTAGGAATGTATTTGAGAGACATATAATTGTGTGTTTGAAGAAAGAGTATTGAAGAAATGAAGCAGATTTAACTAAGGAAAAGGCATTTCTGAACAGCAACATCTATATCAAAGCTAAAACAGAAGAAAGAAGTAAACCTTACTGTATTCTAAAATGTTTATAGGCAAGCAAAGGATCAGTATTTGCTGTATCACTGGTCTGTATTTTTCAGTCAGGAAACACGACTGCAAGAGCAATTTCATGCATTTCTTCGTATCCCCCACTTCGCATTCGTGCATTAACTTCCAGGTCATCTCCTGGGTTGTAAAAAGTGAGGTTTCGTTCAAAGAGCCCTCTAGTGAAACAGTCAAAAAACTGCTATACCCTTCTGACTATCATTGATACACTTTTACTTGGAAAGTAATTATAAGCTGAAAGGCAGGTAATCCTCTCATTTGAATAAATAAGCCACCTTTTATCCTTAACACTTCTCTGGTTTTATGTTAGTATAATTCTGAAGTACTCTCACTTGCTTCTGTATGCATTTTGCATCTAGAGGTTGTGCCTCTGTCCTGTTGTCCCTATGTCTCTTTAGAAAAAAAAAAAAAAAAGTAAAATATTTTGTCTCCGGAAAGTTTTTTGATACCTCTTTTTGTAAATAATTTATCTTTCAAGGCTGTGTCAGTATAGGGAATGCTTTCAGTGGTTATTTTCACAGTAATTCAATTTAGGAATCAAGGTATATATGGTGCCTTAATAGTGACATTTTAATATACTTAATATAGTCCAGTAGGACAGGCTTTTAAAATTACCATAAAGCAACAAGCCTGCTAAAAGGTCGTATTATTGCAATGTTATTATGTGAAATAATGTAGACTTACTATGAATGCCACTTCAGTGTGAATTCATGCATTGAAAACTTTAGAATAACCAAGGTAATTAATGCTTAGCAAAATATCAGGGATATTCAAGCTCTGTGATCTGCCGACTGAAACTATACTCTTAGTACTTACAGACTTACTAGAACCTCTATGAAAGAGTCACAGCCTTCTATAACGTGATGTGAAGCTTGTGAAAATGATACCATTTTACATCTCATTGGAAAAACTTGAATAATGTTACTGCATTAGGGGAATGAAGCCTCTTGCTTTGGAGAAGGTGCAGCAGAGATCAATAAAAAGCTCTTGAATCTCGGATAAAAGTTAGGGAATTGTTCATGTTGTGAGAAGGGAAAGTTAATTGTGTCTGTATTTTATAAAATGTATAAAATTGAAGTATGAATTAACCTTTGGTCATTATACAGTATTTGGTTTTTTTCACACTTTGGTGTAATTAACAGGGGATATAGTTTAATCATTATTGAATTAGAGATGTGAAGGTAAACTGCCTTTTTGTTTAAGGTAATAATACTGATGAAAATACTGAATAATCCAACTGAAACAAGGGAAAGGTCTTGTGTGATTAAAATCAAGCAGTCTAAATGAGGCATGTTCACAACACGAAAAAGGCTGCCTGATTCTCCATTTTTTCCTGTTGTAGAGCCCACTGCTGACATCAGGAGGGAATGGTGGTTATTTCAAATTAAGAACATTTGATCACAGAAATAACTGTGTTGAAGATGCAGTACCATTGGTACAATGGATTTTTTACATCAAAGAGAAAAGAAACAAGCTGGCTTGCCATTCTGTTGAGTGTCACTTATCATGAGTTTTCTGTGCACATTGTGTTCTGGTTTTATGTGGAGACTCTCTTGCCTTGTCACTTTTTGAATGAGATTTGTAATTGTCAGTTTCCCGTAACAACTTAGAAGACAGTACCTTTTAAAATTAAATTATGAAATTATACTTGTTTTAACTTTGGAATTTGTGGGCATAGTGTATTCAGTCATTTCAGATAAATGCTGGCATTAAGTGATTAAAAAACCACTCCCTTTGAAATAGGCTGAGAGCAATCATGGTGTCACAAATATGTTCCAAAACCACCCCAATCCACAGAAGCTAAACTTAATTGCCTGCAGCTTCAGCTGTACAGCCTAACAGACAGAGAGCTTCAGGGTAGCCCTACTGATAGTCTTCAGAAGGAAGGTTACCAGCTGAATAGCTATGTATGTATGGCTAAAACTGAAATTTGGAATACCCAAAATCAAAATTTTTTTTCATCTTAAACCAATTGATGAATGTTTTTCCCTCTGATGGTGAGAATCTGTATCAATATTGATTCTATTTGAAAATATGAGTTTTAATTGGTGAGAAGCTAGTTTGCTGGTATGTTTCATAAACCTCCACGTTACAGGTTTGATATTGACAGTACCTGTCTGGAAGTAATATGAAATTAAAAGATCCAAAAGTGCATATGCCACTACTGACACTTGATTGTCATTTTCTTGGGAGTTTGTTTTGAATCAATCTGTAATGCTGCAGGTGATGAAAATAGACCCAACAGGTGCCCCAAATTTCTAGCTATCTGGTTTTCAAAGGTGTCAGATAACGTGCTTGTCTGAACAGTAGGTAGACAGACTCAGTGTTGCCTTTTCTTTCTCTTACCGTCTATTGTTTCTGACTAACCAACCCACGTCCTGTCTGATACGAAGTGTCTCTGTCTCTTACAGTGTATTTTCTGTTTCCCTTAGAAAACTGTAACTACAGCTTCTATGATCACCACTAAGACACTACCTCTCGTCTTGAAAGCAGCAACTGCGACCATGCCTGCCTCTGTTGTGGGTCAGAGACCTACCATTGCCATGGTTACTGCTATCAACAACAATCAGAAAGCAGTCCTCAGCACTGATGCACAGAATGCACCAGTCAACCTCCAGACAACAAATAAGGTCACTGGGCCAGGAGCTGAGGCAGTCCAAATAGTGGCAAAAAATACAGTAACTTTGGTAAGCGTTTCATGTGTTTACCCTGCAGATATGTGTGGGTTTAGTTTACCAGGAGGGCTTTTGGAAAACAAATAACAGTCATTTTTTTGCACAGAAGCATATTAGGAACTTACCATGAGTCTTAACTAGTTTACATAGTTAGCATGATATTCTAAGATAGAAGCATTTGCTATCTATATTGGCTGGTTTTACTGTTTTGTTTAATAGAATTAAATCTGTGCTATGATCACCTGTGTAAAGTTTCCCCTGTTAGTAATTGTTAGTCATGGGGAAATAGCAATTGTTTCTCCCCTACCTAATCTATATAGCTGTGTTCTGCAAAATTCCTACTTGTATCTCTGGTAAAGGAGATGTCAGACTTTCTTCTTTCATCGGTTTTGGGTTCTCATCTTGGATTTTTTGAGTCAATCTCTGTGTCCCATTTGTGTGATAAAGTCGCTGGTGTTAGACCCATCACTGGACTCTGCCTACTGCCATGTCCTCTTCACTCATCACTTTTTCATACACATGTACTGAACTGGTTTCTTTCAGTATATATTTTGGGAAGTGCTTTTATTTCATCAATCTTTTTCTGAATAGTTAGCCACCTGGAAATAAAATAAAAAATGTTTTTAAATTGGATTATATAGGCTTCTTGGTCTGGAAACCAAGCATTGTATAGCATCATGACAGGGAAATTTTACTTCTTGACTAAATGTTAAGTCTTCACTAAAAATAAAACTAATTTAGCTTTATTAAAATATACAGTTTAATAATGCAAATTGAAGTAATTTTGCTTCCTAATGGGGCATATCTTTACAAGCAGAATATAGAAGATTATTTGAGTGGGGTTTATTCTACTCTTCTATTTTCCCATGTCATCCTTTGCACCACTCTCATCTGTCCTTTATGTCTGTGCTTCATTTCTTTGCAGAATAGCTTACTTAGGTTTAGAGGGGTGATTATGGTTTAATAATAGTCCATGATTTATGTTTCTGTAGCAAATTTCATAATCTCAGAATATTTTCCCAAGCATTAATTAATCATTACAAGACCTTTTTGAAGCAAATTGCAGTCTTATGTGGATAGATAGAAGTACAGAAGAGTGGAAACTAATGTGGACATTAATTTCAGAGTACTCTCACCGAGTACTCAACTTAGGGTAGCTAGTAGTGCTATTCAGAGGTTAATCATGTGGCATCTCCATCCAACTGATTTCAGATAGACAGGGAAGTACTTAGGATGCCTTCACATCAGATCTTAATTGTTTCAAATTAATGACCTACTTTTGTAAATTTCAAGTTGTGTGTTTAGAACCCCTCGTAGTGTCATTAATATGGCTACAAGAGTTGTAAATTCCAGATCTTCCCTGTTTGCTTGAGATGCTCTTTCATTCTTCTGTATAACGTTCGGTATGAAAGGACAGTGGTTCATATAGCTGGACATCAAAGTCTGGTAGTATTTTCTACCTGTTGTAAAGCCAATTTTTAACTGTTAAATAGAAGTTTTTTGTAATCTTTAAATGAAACTGGTTTAGATTGCAAAGCACAGTAGTTAGTCCATTTGAACTAAAAAGAAAGGTGCCTTCAGTTTATGAAGCAAGGTGCATAGGAACTGGGAAGTAAGATTAGTTCTTTCTTTAATATATTTCTAGTGAAGAACCCGTTACTGTGGAAAATAATTTCAGAGTGTAAAATGGGGACATCAGATCTGAAAATACATTCATGATGTTGATTTTGGTGAGCAACTTCAAAGCTATTTTCCTCTTACTGAGCTCTTACATTCTTGCAGCAGGTTCAGGCTACGCCTCAGCCCATAAAAGTGCCGCAGTTCATCCCTCCTCCCAGACTTACTCCTCGTCCAAATTTTCTTCCACAGGTGAGTGTACAGAGAGAAAGCAATAGAAGTAGGAACTTAATTATAGAATAGAAATAAGACACTTTCTGTGAACATCATTTTTGTCAGTCTTTATTGGTGACCTTGCAGAAGAGCCAGATAGTCCTCAAAAGGTTTATGGATTATGTCAAATTTGAAGGTGCAGTCAGTACTCTAGAGGGCAGTGCTGACGATCAGAGGAACAGGATAGAGAAATGGGCCAGAAGGAATTTCTTGAGTTTCACCACAGAAAAAAGCGAAGTCTTGCACCTGGAATGGACTAACGCCCTGCATAAGTACAGGCTGGTGACTGGCTAGCTGGGGAGCAGCACTACTTAAAAGGTCTTGGTTGACAGTAGCTAAACTAGTAGTGTGCCCTGTCAGCAAATAAGCCTAGCAGTGTATTGGGCTGTACCAGCTAGACCACAGCCAGTAGATTGAGAGATTATCCACCTTTCCTCAGCAGTCTTAAAACTGCATCTGACAGCATGCAGTTTTGGACCAGAAAGTTAATAAATTTGAGTGGATCCAGCAGCAGAAGGCCAGTA
>NW_009953571.1:3921779-3926452 GCF_000747805.2 Chaetura pelagica
TTTAGACCAGAAACAGTTCTGTCTTTTAGGACAATTAGGAGTGGAAGAGGCTTCCCAGAGATGTTATGGAAGGTCCATCCTTGGAGTTTTACATGACTGATGTGGACAAAGCCCTGAGTGACCTGGTCTGTGTTTAGTGTTGGCCCTGCTCTGAGCCAGAGGTCAAATTAAGAGACCTCCTGAGCTGCCTCCCAGCCTGTGTGGGTCTGTGATGATGAAATTTGCTTATGGTGGTCATATATGATCCTATTTGTATCATATGAAATGAAGCCATGGATGGGATGTCAGCAAATCAAAGATCTTAAATTGCTCTAAATGTTGTTTGCTGCTCATGAGCAAAAAAGGAAAAACAGGATGTCTCTAGATTGTTTCCAAGTATTTCTGTATTGGAACAGAGACTGATATCTGAAGCTGAGTAGTAAAACTTGTGTTTTACTTTTTTCCATGGTTGGGGAAAGACACAGATTGCTTCCTTATTTATACAACATCTTGGAGGAACTATTTCATTTGTAAGAAACATGTGGCACTGTGAATAGAAGTCTAAGTATTTTACAGAAGAAGAAAGGAAAGTATCTGATTAAGAACAGCTGGTATCTGATTAAAATTTGGGACGGAGATCAGTTGAAATGTGACCTAGTTTTCCATAATAAAATGCATTATGGAGTATTAGAGGTGGATAGGACAATAGAAAGTAAAGAAGGAAGAAGTCTTTCTTTTCAGGGTAATGTGTTCAACTTCTTTACTCTCTAATGATGTGGTAAGTACAAGCTTAACAATGGGCAAAAAATAAGCAAGTATGGGTGGTGGAGGATTGGAAGATTCTTGTGGCTCTTTTCTTTCCTGTGAAAGAAGAGGAGAGTAATGACTGCAGTTGCCTGTAGCTTTCAGCACTTTCAATGGGGGGATTAATGTATAATCTTGACAATTTTTTTGCTTAGCAAGTTCGGTTGTGCAGGTGTCTAAAGAATATATAGAATTGACAAAGGTAACATGGATTTGCTGAAAATTCTAACTACTTCTTTTAGGACACAGTCCACAGTTCATGATTTCTTGGAGGCCCAGTATAAAGCCCTGAAACACACTTCTATCTTGAAAGCCTCAACTGTGCCTGTAAATGTTACATGAAATTTTATGCTTGCTTGTTGATTTAGATACAGATAAGACACTTGGCAATAAACATGCAATAGAAGTGTCTGTGCATCCAGATACCATTTAAGGGACACTGACTGCATATGCAAATGTTATGGATGGGTTTTATGCAAGTAGGTTTGAAAATGTGGTGTTCTGTTCTCACAGCATACTTAGGACACTATGCTAAAAATTACATTCTATAAAAAATCAAGCAACCTTCTGCAGATTATACAGACTGAATTGAAAGACTTAGTACAAAAGTTCATCTGAAATACAGTTACTGATATATACATCTCTTCTTTTTTTTTTTTTCTTTTTTTTTCTTGTAGGTTCGACCTAAACCAGTTGCCCAAAATAACATTCCTATTGCCCCAGCACCTCCTCCAATGCTTGCAGCTCCTCAGCTAATTCAGAGACCTGTGATGTTGACAACAAAGTTCACACCCACCTCTTTACCTAACTCTCAGAACTCCATACATCCAGTTCGTGTAGTTAACGGGCAGACAGCAACCATAGCCAAAACTTTCCCCATGGCACAGCTCACCAGCATCGTGATAGCAGCACCGGGTACCAGGCTTGCTGGACCTCAGACTGTACAGATCAGCAAACCAAACATTGAAAAACAGGTACAGATAAGAAAGTGTGTACTAATGCAGCATACTGACTTTATTGCTTTACTCTGCTGGTTTGGAGAGCATGTCAGCCAAGGAGGAATTTTCAGTGGGTACTGATAGTCATGTTCCAACAACAGAGCAAATTACGGGATGACCTGTAAGTCTTGGGACAGAAGTTACCATTTTCTTTGATAGGTCCATTGGAATCTTTTTCTCATGCTTCAGTGTTTTTATGCTCCCCCTACTGTCTTAACTTTGGTAGTTTATAAGCTGGTTACATTGTAGCTGAAGTCTATGTTCATATCAAGCCTTTGAGAAACACTGGAAAAATATTTTATGTATTTTCAAGGGTGGTTACGTAGAAGGCACAAATTATGCAAAATTGTAGGGGTATTGAATACAACAAATATAGCCAGTTCTTAATCTTGCACTCTCGTGACTGGAGGCAAAGTAGTCTCACTCAGCTTCTGAAGACTGATAGTTCCCCTTGACTAAATTGTATTGATTGAGTGGAAGGGAAATCCTTAGAAACAGGGAGTTCTAAAAGTTTAGTTTTAAAGTTTCCATCCAGAAAAGACTTTTATAAAATGAAACATGACTGTAGTCAGTGTGGATTGCTTCTGAGTCTCTGCCATTCAGTTCAAGCAAAGCAATCTTCTGTTTCATTTTTAACACTTTTGTATATTATCTTGGTATAATATGGTGTACTATGTAATACATTATCTAGAACATACAATATTTCTCTAATTTATATAAATAATAGTAATACATATTTAATATATAACACTTTAATTCACTAACGTGCCTTGAAGTCACCTATGGAGACTGAAAATCATGTGCATGATAATTACACTCGTGCTGAGTTCTGCTTATGAAGTCTCATGAGTAGGTTCTTGTGTACCTCAAGGTTGTTTCACAAATTGTTCAGCAATGCCTGCACTTTTCATGTGATTTAGAATCATAGAATCATAGTATGGTTAAGATTGGAAGGGACCTTAAAGATCATCAGTTTCCAACCTCCCTGCTATGAGCAGGAACACCTCACACTAGACCAGGATGCACAAAGCCTCAACCAACCTGGCCCTAAACACCTCCAGGGAGAGGCTACCAACAATCTCCCTGGGCAACTTATTCCAGGACCTTACTACCCTCATGGTGAATAATTTCTTCCTGATGTCCAACCTAAATATACCTTCTTTAGGTTTAAAACCATTACCTCTTGTCCTATCACTACCCTCTCTGGTGAAAAACCCCTCACCAGCTTTCCTGTAGGCCCCTTCAGGTACTGGAAGGCCACTATAAGGTCTCTCTGGAACCTTCTCTTCTCCAGGCTGAGTAGTGCTAACTATTTCAGTCTATCTTCATAGCAGAGGTTCTTCAGCCCTTCAGTCATCTTTATGGCCCTTCTCTGGACCCTCTCCAACAGCTCCATTGTCTTTCCTGTGCTGAGGGCTTCAGAGCTGTATGCAGTGCTCCAGGTGGAGTCTCACCAGAGCAGAGCAGAGGGGCAGAATCACCTCCCTGGCCCTGCTGGCCACACTTCTTTTGATGCAGCCCAGGATGCAGTTGCTCTCTGGGCTCCAGCACACACTGGTGGCTCATATCAAGCTTCTCATCTACTACCACCCCCAAGTCCTTCTCCTCAGGGCTGCTCTCCAGCCATTCTCCCCCCAGCCTGTATTTGTGCCTGGGGTTGCACCGACCCAGGTGCAAGACCCTGCACTTGGCCTTGTGGAACTTCACAAGGTTGGCACTGGCCCACCTGTCCAGCCTGTCAAGGTCCCTCTGAATGGTGTCCCTTCCCTCTAGGGTGTCAACCACACCACACAGCTTGGTGTGATCAGCAGACTTGCTGAGGATACACTCGATCCCATTGTCCATGTCACCAACAAAGATGTTGAGCAGCACTGGTCCCAATACTGACCCCCGAGGAATGCCACTCATCACCTGCATCCACTTGGACACTGAGTCATTGACCACAGCTTCTCTTGAAGTTGTTCTGCTACAATGCTGTACTTTTTATGCCTAATCCTTTTGAAGTCAGCAATATTCATTTACTCTTCAAATAAATACTGATTATTCAGTGGTTGAAAAAGATACAGAACAACAGCGGTGGTTTAAAAATACATTAATTTTTCTGTATAGTTTCTCCATATCATAAAGGGGGAAAGTTTGTCTCTCTGTAGCTTCCCGCAGTCTGTAGCCTCAACAACTATGCTATGGGCTGAGTATTGTCATATAGGGTTTGTGATACCATTGCAGAAGATGATAGCTTCAAAAAAGAAAAAAGCTTCAGAAAGTTTCTGGGATCTTAGGAGTCAGAGAGACAGTTTCTGAGCCGTTCGTAACTCTATGAAATGCAAAGACTGAGGAGTGAGAAGTACAAGATGCATGTGCCATACAGAATGGTTTCTACCTGGAAGTCTTCCAGGGGCTGCTTTTTCTTAAAGTGTCTGTTAGTTTTCCCATGCCATATAGTGATTTCTGTAATGGAGTTAACTCTTTAAGATTACTTTTATTGCTTGCGTGGCTGTGTGGGTTAATGCAATGGTGCTAAAGCTGTTTGATCCTTTATTAAATGAAAACACTTTAGTTAACATTCCTTTCACGTCAGACTCCTCAATTAAGTCTTTGTTAGTACAGTGCCAGCTCTAAACTGTTTTTTCTATTGTATCTAGGAAAGCATTTGGTTTGCTTTGTGAGTCAAAGGAAAAAAGTCAATCTTATCACTGAATAAGAGAAACATTGTTTCTTTTCAGACTATTAAACCACACGTGGAAGCAGAAGAGAAGCAAACAGAAAGTCGTACAGTTACTCCACCTGCTGCACCGAAGCCAAAACGAGAAGAAAATCCACAGGTATCAGAACACACCCAGAACTTTCTTTCAAGAGAATAAAGGAAACACTCTTTCCTTCAGAAAACATTTT
>NW_009953571.1:3926482-3952182 GCF_000747805.2 Chaetura pelagica
CTTTCTTTCAAGAGAATAAAGGAAACCCTCTTTCCTTCAGAAAACATTTTTCCACCTCTGTTCCCTCAAGACTTCTTAAGATTCCATACATTCCTGTTGGACAGCAGTAGTTGATAAGGCTGCAGTATAAGAAATTTAAATAAATACAGTGCATTGCACTTTTCAGTCCTGGAATGCATTTGTGTAAGTTAGAAGATCATAATTTCCCTCTGATACTTCCTTTAATCAGGAGCCTTAGATTACAGTGTTGATTTCCATTCCTTTGAGGTTTTAGACTTCTGGAGTTACTTTTAATGCATGAGAAATGTCTTTATTTTGCTTTATAATAGATTTCTGCTCTGGTGAGCAGGATGGAAAAAGTCATGCCTGTTCACATTCTGCCCAGGTTTTATTCTGGTTTATGTCCAGTTAGTTTTGGGGAGGAAGAATGGCCAAAATGGCTATTTCTTAAAGCAGAGCTTTGGAACTGATTACAGTTAGATGCTCTCTCTGTTAAGTTTGTTTTAAGTTTGTAGATGGATTCAAACTGACTACTGTATGAGCATTAACTGATGTCAGTGCAAATTCTGATTTTTACGTGTCTTGCACTTCCTACATTAAAATTAGAATCCTTTAAGAAAGCCACAGCTCTTCTCAAATGGGAAATGCAAACCAGAGTTGCTCCTTGTAGTTCGTAATACATGGAGAACATCTTGCAGTAGCAATATTTTGCTGACAATTGAACTGCTTTGTTATTTACTGAGAGCAAATCACATTGTTGGTTCAGTACTGGATTGGAAGTAAAGAAACTGCTTTCTTGTTCCTAGCTCTGCCAACTCTGTGATGGCGAGCAATTGACATTTCCCTGTATCTCAGGCTAGGTTTCCATCTAGAAAATGGAACTATTGTATATCTTCTGTAAAACAATTTGACGTATTTGAATGAAAAGTGGTTTATATAAAAAAGTCTTGATAATAATATTTTTGTTCCTTAGTTACCTGTCAACTGACTTTAAAGGGCTTAAGTAACACCTTGTCCTAATGGTTCAACTTCTCATGAATTTTTTTATCTCCCCCCTCACAGAAATTAGCCTTCATGGTGTCTCTTGGGCTAGTTACTCATGACCACCTGGAAGGTAGGAAAAATGTCTTAAGCTGGTTCTTGAGCTTTCTGTTTCGTGGCCATTCTGAATTGGACGTACAGGTCCAAAATATTTCTGTATTAATTTCAGTATTTTCTTGCACAAAAAAGTACATTTGGGATGTTTGTGCTGCTGGTTTAACTTACATTTGTTGTGCATACTTTTTTATTCCTCTTACTACATTGAAACAAAGCAATTTCTTATGCAGCTGAGATCAGTGTTTGGGAAGAAAGTATATGCTCTGATGGTAGGAAGGACGTTTGTGACAATCCCATTGTTTTCTGGACAACTCCTGTACCTGCAAAGTTACACCATGGATAATTTTACTGTAACCCACATCAGGATTTTCATTTATTTCATGGGACTGCAATCTGTAGTAAATGAGTTAATAGATCATAATTAGTTTTATAATTTGAACTCCTTAATCCTATACAGTGAAATACAGCTTAACATTTCAGTGGTTTGTATATTTCTGTACTGTATTTATTCTTAAGTATCAACAAGGTTACCAGAGGCTTTTTTCCTTTAGATCCCAATTACACTGACCATGAGTTTAAAATACCTTAGTCATAGAGTACTTGGCAAGAAGATAGCAAGGATTTCATTAGTCAGTTGAGGACTGTATTTGTATTCTTTGTCTTCAGAGGTCTCCTCACATGCAAACTGTATTCTGAAGACTTTATTATATAATTTCTGAAACCCATTTTTTTCTAACCTGAATGTTTTGTTTTACAAGAAATCCAAAGTAAGCGACAAGAGAGGAAAAGAAGAACAACAGCAAATCCAGTGTACAGTGGAGCTGTTTTTGAGCCCGAGGTATTATATTTTTGCTGGGAGAACCTGGTGTTTTCATTTTGAACTTCTGTGTCTTTCTGCTGTGTTGCTTCCTCCTAAATTATCTCAGTTCTAACTAGACAGGCAAGCTGTCATTTATAACTCGAAATTTTGCTGTATTTTTGCATATCATTGCAGTGATATGACCCTCCAATTTTTAAATAGTAAATACATCGGGATTTTCTTCTAATGCTCAGGTCTTTGTCTGCCTTCTCCTATGTAAAGCTGATGTTCAATGGCAGTGTGTCTTAGTCTTACCATTAGGTCAGCTTGCATATCAGCCTGAAGCAATTGAGATGTCAGAAGTAGTGTAAAAAAGCTAAAATTTCTGAAGCTGTGCTTCAGGACATAGAACAGCCAGTAACCTCACTTAATACTACTGATCTGTTCCTCAGCTATTGTACAGTGTTATTGCCAAAAATGTTAGCCAGCATAAATTGTTACTTTGTTCCCCACAGCGAAAGAAGAATGCAGTCACGTACCTGAACAGCACAATGCATCCTGGGACACGTAAAAGAGGTGAGGTATACTTAGACCTGTCTCCCTGCTCTGTGTCTCTTTGTCCATCTTGCTTTTGTTGTACCTTTTCTGATTTGAAGAGTAAAACTTCATTTGATCACTATATGTCCATGGTAGACAAAGATCATGACTTCTAGGGATTAGCATAGCAGGTTTTATTAGGCAGCTCAATGTTTCATTTCAGTTTCACTCTAAAAAAAAAACAAAAAACAAAAAAACCCAAACAAACCCAACCAACAGATTGAACAAAGTTCATGAACAAATTATGTTTGAACATAATGTAGTGGTGTAGAGCTGCTGTCGAGATCCTCTTTCTAAGAACTAAACTGTGTTGTTGCTGTCAGGAGGAAGGTGTTTATGGAAAAAGCGCCTGTGCCCTGAATAGGAGAAGAAACTTAGCCCTGTTCCCCACTAGGAGTAGAGATGGGACTCTATCTAGAGCAAGAAAGACTGTCATGCTCATCCTGAGCACTTCTCTGCACCCAGAATCCCACTTGTCCTAAAAGGAGAGATGATCTTTCATATAGATATGTGGTATTATTCCACAGAAATACTTCTGCACAAGAGGGAACATTTTAAGACTTCAGTTATGGTGCAGCAGGTGAATCAGAACAGTATAGGAGAGAATGTGGTACCATTTTTGTGCATGGCATCAACCACACATATATGAAAATCTTTCCCTGATCTTTGATGATTTTCTACAGTCCTTAAAGACTCGTAATACCTTGTCTACTCCTGAGTTTGCTGTCTTAAAAAAAAGTAATTGATCAGGTTAAAAAAACCACAGTCCTACCTACCACTGACTAGTTACATTATCTTTGTTTTTTGGCTGCAAGGTCAAATAATCATTTGACATGTGCTCTCCTTGATATAGATCTTCAGTCCAGCAGACAGTGTGGCAAAGCTGACACTTCTGCAGCTTTGCTGTTTCTAAATAAAATACATTAGTCTCTACTGCCATCCTCTAATAACATTAAATATATTCCTGAAAATGATATTATATAGAATTACAAGAGAGTGTTTCATATTTACTCTGTGGATAAGTAAATGTTCCCTCTTCTAGTAATAATTTCTTAATTCTATTTTGTAACTCATTGTGCACAATTACTCTGTCAATGAAAACAATTGCATGTTTTTGTATTTGATATTCTCTTAGCCTGTTTATGCACACTGACTGCTATTATACTTTCTGTTTGTTTTTTTCTCACACCCTGTTGTGAGCCTTTACCTTGCATCAGCACTTAAGTCTTAGCACACGTTTTCAATTGACAAAAGATTTGGATGTGTACATTTGTTTTGTGATTTAGTGTAGCAATATATTAGGTGAAAAGCTTATGTAAGCATGTGCCCTTGAGAGCTTTAGTTTAATTCTAGATGGTGCTGAGCATGTCAGAAATTTCAGCTATGGATATCACTATCAGAAATCCCTTTCCAAGGACATACTTGGTTTTGGAACATATCCAGACCAAAAATGCAAGGTTTAGCATGTTAATAGGTATAGGCTGATGATCTGTAAACATAATTCTGGGAATTTTTCTTAGATCCTAACTCCTTTGTGCTTATATGTCCATAAATTACCCTGAAGAAGTGAGGTAGAAATAATGGCTACATACTTGTTTTTGTTAACTTGCTTTGCATACATAATTCAATTAATATGGTTATGAACACATTTGTCACTTCTGCTAGTGTAAAGGAGCATATAGGAGTTGAGCATAATCAAACATACTTGACTGAGAAAGTCTAAGACAAGAACACAGAATTTAGGAAGGGTTTACAGTGGAAGACCAGTGGAAGACAGCTGGTAGTGCTGGTATTATGTATTGGACAACAGGACCTGTTCTTGTGGTAGTTGTAAAAATAGACCAGTAGGGTAGAAAGTGCTGATCTGTGGGTGAGTGGGTTTAAAAAAAGGGAGAAAAGGGTGGAGGGGGTTGGTGAGTGTTGGCCTCTGATAAAGGACTTAACCTTTGTGTAGATTTATGCTGGCACTAGAAAGATAGGGAGGTGTGGGATAGCAGTAGAAAGCATTTTAACAGTAATTATTGTAGCTTCTCTCTAGCCTTGATGCCAACATGTTTTCCCTAAAAACTGAATAGCCTCATTTCTAGCAGTGGCAGGTGTCCCCACACTGCTTTTGTGGGAGTGATTCTTTGACTCTCTACAGAGCTTATTTCTGTTTCCTTCTGAAATACATCTTTTAAATGTTCTTTCCTAGCAAAAATCTACTTAAAGTTTTTTAAAAAAAATTTAAAATCTTTGCTTCTGTCCTTCCACTTGTAACTTTTATATTAACTTCCTCTCTGTGCTACATCATTTCCTTTTTCACGCTAGCCAATGAGGACCACTGGCCAAAGGTATGTAAGATCATTTTTCCTTTTTTTTTTTTTCTTTTTTCCCTTTTACTTTGCCACATGTGTATATATCACATGCACACCTCTTGGGCAGGGTAAAATGGGGAATCAGCTAGGAGCAGCTGCCAAGAGTGAAATTTCTGAACCTGAAAAGGCAGTTGGTCTGGTTGCAACTCTGGTCTGCTTCATGACAGTATTAGTGTTTCTGCATGCTGTTTTTTTTTTTTTTTTTTTTTTTGTGTTCCCTGTTGTTAATATGTAGGTCGTCCACCTAAATACAACACGGTGCTGGGGTTCGGGGCTTTGACCCCCACATCCCCTCTGTCCAGTTATCCTGACTCCCCTGAAAATGAAAAGACAGAGACCACATTTACTTTTCCCGCAGCTGTTCAGCCTGTGTCCCTGCCTAGCCCCAGCTCCACAGACGTAAGTAACTCTTGGGGAAGGGTTTCATTTTTAGAAAGATACACAGAAACAGCCACAAGGAACATCGTTGCAAAATTTGTTTCTTTAGTCTCACTCATCATTTGTCCTAATTCAGTGCAGTGAAACAGTCCAGCATTCTTTTGACACCCTTCCTTTTTCCTCCTGCACCTACGTTCTTAGCCTGTAGAGATTTTATTTATAACTCCTTCAGTGGATTGAAACACTGGGAGGCACCAGGCATGCTAGATGAGCTCATTTCCTTTGTAGTGTCTGAGGTCTTGTCTGACTGAATTAAATGTGACACCCATGGAAAAAGGGGAAGGGGTGAATGAAAAATACTACTTACAGACTATAAGAACAAAAAGTGGGGTGTTTCTGTAATGGGAGAAGGAGGGAAAACACTTGGATCACCCAGGGCAGCCAGGAGCAGCTTCACAGCAGTGGTTATGGAAGTTCTGGTGTGTTGGTGTAACTAAATATATCACCCTTCTGGTCAGTTCACAAAATCTGTCTTGATTAAAATCTGGTCATTTTGTTTAAATTTATGAAGAACTGAGTGCCCTTATTTAAAATTAAAGATAAGATTTGCTACTCAAAGCACAGCTTTTTTTTAAGTTGCTGAGAACTATTCAGTTATTTCATTGTTTCTGTTTCGTGCAAAAACATGATGAAAAAAATTAAGATAGTGTGGGAAGAATTGGACCGAGTTGCTGTACAGTTCCAAAGTGTCATAATGAAGAGACTGTACAATATGGTTTGTTTAAAGGTCTACTCTGATTGTTCAGGGTGGGTGAAACAATTAATTACACAAAAATTCTCAGGAGTTGTACTTCAGTAAATGCTTGGGTTTTAATGACTAATATTTACTAGACACAGTTGAAAAATAAAAAGGTGCTTGCCTATTTCTTCATACCAGTGCCACAAACTTTTGCAGTCAGAGTCAGAGCAGTTTCTTCTCCCTCTCCCTTATTATTTTTTAAACATTCTCACATATAGTTGAAATGGGCTTTAAGGAAGAGTTGAGTTGCTTTATTTTCACCTATGCAGTTGTGCCACTGTAAGTACATGGAATGAGAAACCAGCTCTTCTAGCCACATACAACAGGGAATAGAGGCCAACTTCTTGCCTCTGAACTGTATTTGTTCTGCAGAGGTAACAGGAATAGAAATGGTATAAGTGTCTGAGTCACTGAAATAAATACATGTAATTCTGATACCCAGGGAATGTATGTATGTGAAATTAAAAGGTTCTCTTTTATATAGTCACTTTTGAGAAGAGAATAGCACTTGACAGTAAAAACCCTTTCCTGACAGTCAGATGAATGGGACTGTGGAACAGCCCCTCAGAGAGAAGGTGGGTCACATCTATCTCTGGGGACTTTTAAAAGTGAGCAATACAAACAACTAGCATACATGCTGGAAAGCACGTTTTTAGATTTGCCCCAAGAGAAGGATTGGATAATGTGGTGGGGGTCTTTTCCATCTCTGACTTCTGTGTGTGTACTGCTAAGTCTTTTCCCCACTGTGTAAGAGCTCTCAGAAAAATATAATGAGTTGTTGCCCTGTGTTCTGCAGTGCCTGGTGGCAGCAAGCTAAATCAAGAATAGTGAATTTCTGCAGATTCAAATCTAGTTCTGAATGACCTGAGCTTAGGCCTAGGTTCTGGATTGCTTTAGTAGTCGTTAATTAATGAAATCAGAAGTATTTTAAAGGAGACAGTTGAAGATTACACAGCAGGTAATTAACATTCTCTCATACCTAAGCCTATTAGAATATAGCACAGTAGCTCTCTTTCCCCTTTAGATTCATATATAACTTTACTTAAACATATTTCCAAACAAGCAGTTTAATTTATATGTATACAACAGCACTAACATTTTTGTGGATTCAATTTTTTAAAATAATTTTATCCCAAAATCCCATTCGCTGCATATCCACTATCAATTGGGCTGATCTGATAAATTTTTCAGAAATACTTGGTGTTGAATACCAATTTGGTATTGGTATAAAATAAAATGCGTGTAAAAGCAGAAAATATAATTCAAAGTGCTCATGAAAATATTTTTAATAGAAATAGACTGTTAAACAAAATTTGAACCTTCAGAGACAGCAAAATACTGGACAGGAAGTAAATATGAGTTCTGTTCTTCTGTCATTACATGCTACAGTTCTTGCTAATCATAAAGAGAGAAATTGTTTCCCATCATGAGCTGGAAGATAGTCTTCTGTTAATGTTCTCATAAAATTGCTGTATAAGCTTGTGCAGTCACATCCCTTTTTCTGTGATTCAGTTTCTCCCATTTACATGTTTGGCATGGTGCTTCCTTTTCCCTCTGAGTTTTGAGAACTTAGCACTACTTGTAAAAACCAGTAGTGTTCTGGGCTGGAAAAATGCTATATAATGCTGAAAAAGTACTACATATCAAAACACCAACAGTATGAGTCATGCTGGGGATGAAGACAAAGAGGAAAATTAGAACTTTTGCATGCCTCTTATGTTGTTCCAGCACAGATATATCTGAGGTCACATTGTGATCCACATAAGGGGACTATAGCCTTAGCCAAGACCATGGCATAATCTGGTTAATTTTATAGACACACTTCTTGTGCCAGCCTCATGGATGGGACAGAAATGAGTGTTTGGGCATATAGAGAAGTAGGATCACTTCTTTTGGCAGTGAGGCTGGTCTGTGTCATGCTGGAGAGGGCAGATGATGTGAATATAGAACATCTCTTTATTCTAGATAGGACAGAAAATGTTTGTATTTACAGCTTTCAGCTTTTGGGGACTTAAAAATGAAAACACGACAGGTGCATGCCTAAGTAAAAGGTATTTCAGAAATCTCATATGGTCATGAACAATTTGTGTTGCAGAATATTTAGTTGTCCTATGTTGTTCCAGTGAAATGTACATATAAGTATAGATATTATATATTCAAATACACAAACTTATACTTCTGATTTGACATGTTCCTACTCAGTTATATTGCCTAAAGCCAGGCCCTACTACTCTAGTCAATTACAGAAGTAAAGGAAACTGTTAGCTGTCCAAAAAGCTTTCATTTATGTTCCTGGTCTCTTGGTGCAGAGGAAGGAGAGCAAAAAATGACATTAAATCACCTTTTATGATTTAAATGGTGACATTTAAATCACCTGTTCTGAAATTATTCTTTAGTCCCTGTAGCATGTGCTAGATGAGCCTCAGTGAGCTCTGCTCAACCCTAAGTTACTTCCTGTAGCCTCCACGGAGCTGGTCCAAAAGCTGAGGTTAGTGGGGTTGGACTCAATGATCTTCGGAGGTCCCTTCCAAACCCTAATATTCTGTGATTCTCTGATGTCACAACATCAAATATGCAGATATTTATTAGCTGTCTGCGAAACCTGGGGCGTTTCTTTGGAATCAAACAGTGGCTGGGATTTTTATAAGGCCAGTTATTAATTCTGAGGAAATGCACTGAATTTTGCATTGCCAAAAACAGGACTGTGCATTTCCTGTTTGTGTGTTGTCATCTCGGCGTGTTCAGCCACGCTGCACACAGATCAGCTGTGTGACTTCAGGTTTTGCAGCATTCAGTTGAATTTAGAAGGTTCTGGGTCTAGATTTCTAAATGTCTCCCTCTCAAGAAGCAACTGCATGTGTTTCTTGTGTAGGTCTCTTTCTGCAGGGCATCAGGCAAAAAGGTTTGGTTTTCAGCACACCAATAATTTTGCACCTGAGCCAGTTACCAAGTGCCATCAAGCAGTCTGTGGCAATCAAAGCATATTAATGCATGTAATTCTCTTGAAGAAGAATTTTCTTCTAAAATGTGAGAATTTTCCTCTTAAATTTTTCCTAACATTGCAGAGGGTTTTGTTTTATCTTATATGACATCTCCTGCCTGCCTTCTTTTCCTTGTACTTGCAGAATGCATGATAGAGGAAAAGAAGTTCTTCCCAGTCTGGTTACACAGATCACTTCACAAGAGGCATAAAATGCCACTAATTTAGTTCTTCACTTAACACTGGGAAAATCTTTGGTGCTAAAGGATGAAATAATACCATAACCCAGCTTTCAGTGATCTCTCAGAGTTATGGGACCAAAACACAGCACTGGAAATTCACTACAGGTTGATCCTTTACAAAACATTACATCAGTGCCAACCTTGGGAATTAAGAGAAGAATAGCCTTCCCTCTGAGGAAAGGCCTCATCAGCAATAGAGATGGAGAGTAGAAACCTGAGCAGATTGCTTGTGTGTCATTCTTCTAATATGTTTAATATTTTATCCATAGTAGAGATTAGTGTCATTTTTCTTGCCTGGCAACTTAATGTGTGAGTGTGCAGCCAAGTCTGCTATCCTTCCAAATTGATAGAACTTACTCACACATGTGAAAACACTGTTGAAAATGAAACCTTACACTGTATGCCTGCAGTTTGACTCAGGAGACACATCTTAAGATCATGATCATGCAGACCTGGTGGGTGTGAAACTTCCCTGAAGTTGGTGAGAACCATGTATTTCAGACAGGTGTGGTCTTGAATCTTGTGAGTTGACAGAACAACCCACAGGCAGTGGGAAGAGAGGACACGAGCTGGGAATAACAGGAGGAGAGAGAGGAAAAAGTGACAAAAATCAGACCTATCTTTTTGGGGAGTTAATGGCTGTAAAAAAAATCTCTGATGGCAATGCAATAGTAAATAAACCTTTTTTACAAAACGCTGCTGGTAACATTTTCAGTTCTTTCTTTAAAAAAAAAACCTGGTTAGAAAGTCTCTCTTGGTATTCCCTCTTCCTGGCTCTCAGCCTGTATTAGTGATGAAACATAAACCACTCTATAGAGAATGAGAAAATTTTGAGTCATGGCTTTTTTGTGCAATTTGAGGTAACCTAAGTGAAGTAAAAAGAATTGTTTCAGGACATAATTTGCTCTGTTCTTTTTCATTTTCGACCACACCACCTTTTCCTTCCAGTTTCATTTTTAAAGGTGACCTAAATATTTGACAGTGTTCTTTTAAGTCCCTCAGTTGGGGTTTCTTACACACTTATTGCTGACAAGAGACAGCCTCATCAGCATTCCTAAAGTGGAGTTTGGCTTGCATCCAGAAATGAGAAGGGTTAACAAAGTGGGTAGCTCATCACTTTAGGAAAAACAAAACAAAACAAAACAGCAGGTTAAAGGGAAATCTTAAAGACGAGAAGCTCTGGGGTTGAAGTTGTGAAGAGAAGTTAAAGTAATAAGTGTTTGCTGTATTACTTTGCCCTGGGAGGACAGATCTGAGTGTTTCTGATATCCTGCCTGGCTTTCCTGTTTCAAAATGGGCTTGACTGTTTGGAATCCCCTTAGAATAAGTTTGTGCTGTAAACTTTGCATTCAACTAGGATGTAAATGTCAAAGGTCAAAGTTCACTTTTTGCCTTCTCTCTCTCTGTCTTTCTCTCACCCACAACCCTTCCCCTCAATTTTATAGGGCGATATCCATGAGGATTTTTGCAGTGTTTGCAGAAAAAGTGGGCAGTTGCTGATGTGTGACACATGTTCACGTGTTTATCACCTGGACTGCCTGGACCCACCTCTGAAAACCATTCCCAAGGGCATGTGGATCTGTCCCAAATGTCAAGATCAGGTATTGTTTGACAGACAGGGAGAGCTATGTACAATCCATTATAAAGATTTTTTCTGTGTTAAAGAAAATAACGAGATAACTTGGCTTACTTAGGTCAAGATAGCCTGACAGTGAACAAATCTATTTGATCTGTAATAAGGCTTGTGTGAATTTGATGGAATTACTTCTGTTGGAATGCATGCAAATACAAACTGTTAAGTCTTGCTCCCAGATTTGGAGTCTTTATTACCCTTGTGTTTTCACTCTTTTTATGGGGCAAAGCACACAAACATTTGCGAAGAATTCTCTGTGACCCATGGAAATTTTCCTGTTCATCTTAAGCTCATTGTTTTTTTCAGAAGTTATTAGTATATTCTTCTGGACAAATAAATAGAACATTTGCACAAGCCTACCTCAACAGATAGAGATCAAACAGCAGAGAGGTTGTCTTCAGTCTTTTTAATAATAATATCTAGCATCGGTATAATGATGACAGGCAAAGAGTTGGGTGGTTCTTCCTTCCAGGTCCCTTTCTGAAAATACACAATTGAAGTTAACAGATGATATTTTAATATTTTGTTTATAACTGCATTGAGATTACAAGACAAAGAAGTAAACTGTTGTATTCCTAACCTTTACTTGGTACTCTAGAAGTTGCAAAGTGTTGCTGTTAATCAGCAGCCTGAAGCTGTTAACATTCTGTCTGAGGTAGCATATTGCTTGGTCACCCATGTGACCTTTGGTTAGCCAGGTGGTAACGTAAGAAAATGATGTATGACATGGTGTTCAGAAGAATGAGAATGCAAAACTCAAGTGACTTGGTCAGTAGTTACAAGAGAGGAGGGGGTGTTACAACTTCCCTGTTCCTGCTCTTGCTTAATCAGACCTTACCCCTCCTCTTCATATGTTCTTGATAGGTTCCCACATAACTGGAGGAACTCTGTTTTACTTCACTATAAAGTGACCAAATATTCTGAAAGGGAGGAAGTCTGTGTGACTTCACTATAAAGTGACCAAATATTCTGAAACACCCTTCTGATTCACTTATTAAAAAGATGCCTTTCCTCTCAAAATCAAGTTTGTTAGGTAGGGTCTGAAAGACATAAATGGTGCTTTCCCATACAAAGAAAGTTTGCCAACTCTACTAAAACTACCCTGATAAGAAGGGGAGATAGCACGATTCCATGTTTTACTAGCCAGAAGTGTGATGTTTGAATACCTGATGTGGCTACTGCTCTGTGCCATAAAAACATTTCTCCCAAAACAACTAAGATCAGCAATTTATCTGAACCATGAAATAATATGTCTCCTGGCAAGCTTGACTTCAGATATATTTTAATTCCTCTTTTAAGTTGCTCAGTTTCATTAGTAGACTTTATTTGCAGCTATGGAGAGAATTTGAGAAAATGCTGACATTTGTAGGAAACAGACCTGCTTACTGGGAGCCACAATACAGTTGTGGGTAACTCCCTCTGCTGAATCTCAGAACCAGACGTGTGATAGCTGTAAAAGAAAATCCTTAGTCTTTCCCTCTTTGCCACTCT
This sequence comes from Chaetura pelagica, assembly GCF_000747805.2. Taxonomy (NCBI): domain Eukaryota; kingdom Metazoa; phylum Chordata; class Aves; order Apodiformes; family Apodidae; genus Chaetura; species Chaetura pelagica. Next base: position 3,938,857 of record NW_009953571.1, read on the forward strand.
TCTTTTTGCTTTCTTAGAGGTAGGTCATGTAATTGCTAAATCTCTAAACGCTTTTCTTTCAGATGTTAAAGAAGGAAGAAGCAATCCCATGGCCAGGAACTTTAGCAATTGTTCATTCATATATTGCATATAAAGCAGGTAGGAAAATGGAGAACATTACTTTTATTTCACTTCTAATAGGGGAAGATGTTATTTTGGGAATGGGATAGAATTATACTTACTTTACAAAAGGCAATTAAAGGGGAAGAACCTTAATCACTAATGAAGTGAAAATAGCAGTCTAAATATTTGTTAAACCTTCTGTGATGCTTGGGTATGTAGGCAAAATCTGGGAGGCAATCTAGTGCAAGAGTTGTTGAATTGACTTTAAACTCAATTGCCCTCTTTACATGATGCAATTTAGACCCTCTATCCACTGTTGTGACAGGAGCGTTTAAAATATTCTGATTAATACTCTGTTTTTCAGCAAAAGAAGAGGAAAAACAGAAACTACTTAAATGGAGTTCAGATTTAAAACAGGAAAGAGAACAACTAGAGCAGAAGGTCAAACAACTCAGTAATTCTATAACGGTGAGTGTTGCCCTCCCAGATAACTCTGCACCTGTGTTCTGGTGCCAGAATGCAGAGAGAAAACCGTAGAGTGAGTTAATGTGCTAGACCTGTCTTCTACTGGATTTATTGAGAATTGAGTGAGCACTTTCATTTCCAGGAATGAAATAAAGGCAATATAAATTTTGAATCACTTATATGTGATCCATACTGACCATATATTGTAGACATATAGGTGACCTATAAGATCAGCAGGTCACAAACGTTGAATGTTATAGCTACCATCTCCTCCTTCCTGAGAGTTTGAAATATAGATACAAGCAGTTTTTCATGCCTGAAACATCATTTTTCAGCTTTTTTTAAAAGTTATCTTACCTTGACACTTAACTGATGAGGTAGCTAGGTTACTGGCACTTCTAAGAGAAAGAAGTGGCCACAAAATAAGATTTTCAAGTAAAGAAGGGCTTGTTTTTCTTGTCGAGTGTCCCTTTATTGAGAGGAGGAAGTGATGTTCCTGCTAAAATGTATGTGAAAGCAAAGGCTGTATCCCATTAGCAGCATGCACACACACTGTCAGCAGTCAGCTGCAGCAGGATGCCTGAGTTTGCAGATCTGAGCTAAAGGAATTTCAGCAATGCAATACTAGTAGGAAAATAATAAGAACACATACTTGGAAGTTTCCCTTCAAAAGGAACATAAAAGAATGGAGCCGTCTGTGTGGATTTGCAAAACACCTTGGGATAAAAGGGGGCCATACCAGGTGACAGCTACATACTGGCAATTTAATTCCTCAGCCTGAAAAATATTAATTCTTCTGTGAACACAGCCCTGAGACTTTTTTTTCTTCTAGGCTGGGAAAGTGAATTTGTAGCTGGAGTTTTTTCTGGGTACTTATATCCAGGTCCAGGCCTGTGCACATCCCATTTCTTCTCTCACCTTGTTTCATTCATAAGCTTGAACTTATTCCTGCTTATCTGTTTTGCTGCAGAAATGCATGGAAATGAAGAATACCATCCTTGCAAAACAGAAGGAGATGCACAGCTCCTTGGAGAAGGTAAAACAACTGATCCGACTCATCCAAGGCATCGACCTTTCAAAACCTATAAACTCTGACGTCAGTTCGGTAGCCATCTCCAATGGCATGGACTCCACTAACAATACTAGTGCTGCCACCTCCACCTTAGCCCCCTCCCCTTCCCAGAGCTGCATGGTGAACTGTAACAAGGGCGATGAGACTAAATAACACAGTGAAGTTCAGAAGGGGCCAAGGGAGGTGGCAGCCAGGAGGAAGAGCAAAATAAATAAACTCTAGTAAAGCAAAACCGGATTTCTTCTGGAAAGTGCAGAATTCTTTAGTTCTTTGGTTCCAGAGAGAGTGTGAAGATGCTTGTGCCAGGCGGCACCGGAGTTTGCCAATTGATCCTTCTTATTCTGTGTGTACATGCAAAGTTTGGATCATGTTACATGAATAGTGCCAGCTGGGGGTTCTTTGCCAGCACCATGCCAAGTGAAATAATATATTTACTCTCTCTATATTTTACACCAGTGTGTGCCTGCAGCAGCCTCCACAGCCACTATAGGTTTGTTTTATTTTTTGTTTGGGGTGAGGAGCAGGGATGAGGGAGGAGAGCAGGTTTCAAATCCTTATTTGCAGAACAGTTTGTTTAGCTAGGGGAAAACAAAAACAAGTCCAAAGAGCCTGTGGGCTTTTCCTGTTTCTAAACTCTCAGTACTATTAAACCAAAAAAAACCAGAAATATAAATTATCCAATCCCAGTGCCCAGAAGGGACAAGTCTATCAAATAAGCAGTATTTACTATTGTTTAGACAGGAGATGTACAAAAGGAAAGGACGGACTTTTCGCTGAGTAACCAGCACACGTACAGGCTGAGGATCTGCTGTCCCAACAGCTTTGGGTTAATCCTGTTTCTTCACATTAAACAACAGACATGCTTTACAGAATTGGTTTGAGTCCTCATACTCATCCAGAAAGGCTATGTTGGGAATGGGAAAATAGAGAGCCAGAATCCAGGGTCAGCCTGGAGCATTGGACGGAGGTGTCCCAAGAGAAAACGTACATCGATTACTTGAAAATGAGATTCCAATCCTTTTCTATATTTATAAACAACAAAGGTATCCTGAACAAAGTAGCACATGACCCAGATGTGTGAACTGAACAGAGAAATGTCCTTTTCTTTCACTTCCTTTCTCTTCTTTTGGTAACAAGAACTAAATAAGGAATAGAAAAGCTGTTTTTCAGGCTGACAGTCTAATTAAAGAGGTAGATGGGACCTTGCATGGTATAGATTAGAAGTAATAGTGTCAGTGAGATACAGTGAGTCTTTGTGAGTCCTTGTGTCATCGTTTTGGGCACTGTTTTTTTATGCAAGGGCAAAATCTTTGTATCTGGGGGAAAAAAAACCACAACTTTTTTAAATTAAAAAGGAAAATAAAAGATATTGAGGTCTTCCTGGTGTTACTTAAAATAAGATCAAGGTAAGAAACATTGTAAAAAAAATTACAAAAGTGCTATTTGTTTCCTAAACAAGTGATTTCTATTAAAAAGGTGTCAGAACTGGAGAAAATGCTGTGTACTTAGAATTTTTTAACACAGACTTTGCTTATTTATGATGACATTCTGCTGTGTTTGTTTTTTAAAATCCAATGGGACAGTTTCTATAAATTATACCATACATGGCTACTGGCAAAACAGTAAACAGAATCAAATCCTACAGTGCTGGATCCCACCACACCTGGAGGATCTGCCAGGCTTGTATCTGCTGTTTCCATAGCTCTCCCATTCTTTCATGTGTTTGTAACCCAGAGAAAAGCAGCTGGCAGCGTGCTTGTTTAAAGCTTTTATAATGTTGTGATATGGACTGATTAGAGCTTGAGAATGAAAGACAGTGAGTTGGTTGGACTGAAATTACCTTCCGTTATATCCTCTTGTTTAAGAACTTTGTGTCTTATATGTAATCTTTCCACTCTAGATAGCAAAGCTTGCCTTGTGCTTTCTGTTACTGTGGGGTCTGTCTCAGTTTACAGTGCTGATTCTGGTCACTTAGGGTTGTGTCCCAGAGCTGCCTAGTTTCACTGCTGCTTATAAACATTTGGGCAAACCCCATTCCCACTGGAAGTACTGGGAAAACTCCCTTTACTTCCAGAGGGAGCAGAATTGAGCTACTACACAATGTGAGGCAGTCTCTCTGGTCTGGTGCCCTTGAGAGCATGCGTTGGGTGGCAAGGCAACCTGCTCAGCTGGTTCTAGAAGAGGAAAGCTTTGGATTTCAAAGATGTGTTTCTGAACAAGAAGTAAATACTCCAGACACTACACAGCCTGAGAGAATCTCTTTGCTACCACAGCCAAGTATAGTTTTGCAGGATTCTTGGAGCTGTTTTCCTCCCTCTCCTCTAGGTTGCCTTTCTGCCCTTTAAGGACTTCTGTTCCTTCTGTAGGAGTGTACACTATTTTCAGCTCTGAGCTCAGAACTGATATCCCGAGTCCTCACATTTGTCTGTAGCTGGGAAGGTGACTCTTGGGAGCACTTCTCAGCTGAACCCATGATAACCTTGACTCTGTCTTTTGATCTTTGAGTTCTGTTCTGGAACTAGCAGAGCTGGAAGGGTAAGTTAGCACAAGTGTCAGGGAGACAGCTGGGCAGATTACGTCAAAATTGACCAAACTAAAAATGTCCTTGTGTTAACACAGTTACCAGTGGGGGTGTTACCATAGGGCAGCACTGGGCCAGGAACTTATAGCATTTAAAAAAAGGACTATGGAGAAAAAACAAACTGAACATGAGCCTTCTTTCTTTAGAATATGAGCCAGCAGCTAACAGCCAGAGATACTCATGAGAAACTGCTTTTTTTTTTTTTTTTTTGGCCAGGTTGTTCTTTCGTTGGGCACTTTGGTAATTCTTAACATCTTCTGAAGCATTGAGTACGTTGCTGGTAAGGGACCATCTTTAGGAACAGGTGCACTGAGTCTTCATGGTTCTCACATTTCTTTTTTCTGATGTTATCCTCTGAGCTCCCTTGAAGGATCTGCACTGTTTGGAGGTAGCAAGCTATGCCTGAAGACTGGATACTCATTCTGTTTTCTTTGACAATTCAGGAGGGGATGGAAGTAAAATTCACTGGTAACCATATTTAAATTTGAGCACAGTTAATCAGCCAGAAGATGTTAAAACAGCTGTTACTGCTTTTCCAAGGCATCTGCTTGTCTCCAGAACCCAAGTAGTTAAGTATAAACTTTATGTCCCTATTCTTACAGCGTTTGTGTTCCAGGCTGTAAAAGGATGCCTTTAGCTAATCATTACCTGGCAGAAACAGGATCTTAACTGAGACTTTTTGATGCTACTGGGTGGTTTTCTCTCTCTTGCCCTGATCCTGTTTGGATGCTTTCCCTCTTGGCTTTGCAGCAGTATCTGTCAATAGGCAAGGTGCATTCCCAGGGCTTCACTGACACTGGCAATGATGTGCACAGACACAAGTAATTTGGGGTTCTCTTTGCCCAATTAGCAACAATAGGGTAGAAGGGGAATTGGCATTTGCTAAATACAGAGGGAAATGGTGTTTTTCTAGCTGCTTTAGAGGTTCCAATCAAGGGAGAAATTTAAACTCTGACAGTTTAAAGCTCAAGCTTGTCTTCTGGGTTTGGATTGGGTTTAGTTTTTTCCCTATGTAATATTTGAGACAGAGTGAGTTTCTTCTAAACTGCTTTACTGTTTCTACTTCTGCTCTTTGGGAAGCTTTCATAATGACTGATATTTTGTATTTCTAAACCACTGTCAAGATACGAACTAATTCTTATGTCATTGCTTGTCATTGGTAGGAAATAAGTGGCTTTTAAATCTTTGTTTTAAAGGAGGGGATGAGACCACAGAGGAAGCACATATCAGAGATAGTCCTGGCTCTCTGCCCAGTGCTAAGGGCTTTAAGAAGTCACCCTGCTTCTTTGTTCAAAAATACAGTAAGCATTGCAGAAGTAGTTTTCCCTCCACTCTGTTCTTTAAACAGCTGGAAAGGTGTTTTGAGATCAGAGTAGGAAAGCAAGCATGTGACCTGGCTAGAAGAATTAGTGTTATCCTTAGTATTCTCATTATCTTCGTTTAGAGCTGCAGTGGTTTTAGTGCTGTACCAAAGGCAGTACTTCCAGGGATGATTGGCAGGCAGGGTGAGCAGCATGGATGGACATCAGCAGCCCAGAGTTGCCATGATGGTAGGATGAACTTAGTGGCTTGCGTGAGGAAAAGAAGGACTCTGTTCTTTGTTACAAGGAAGTTTCTCCCCACAGGGCTATGAATTAAAAGCCACTTACCTAGAAATCAAAGAGGTGATAATTTTATGGGCAGATCTGTTGGCTTTGTTGTTGGTAGAAAGAACAGTACTGTATTTTACTCTTCGTAGCTAACAAGGCTTAAAAAAGCACATCTGTATTCCAGCTGTCTAGAAATTTGGAGCCTAATTCTGACCTCCTTGGCTTCAAATCATCTTCTCTGAACTGTGGCAGAGACAGTCTTGAAAAGCAGCACGATCAGCATTCAGGAGAAGCCAGAGTGAAATCTCCCTCTTAGTCCCAACAAGATGTGCCAGCCTACAATATAGGGCAGTAAACTGAAATTTCCTTCCCGTGTGGATACAGTAGAAGATATTTGTGAATTTGCAGTGCACATATTTCTCTTTCTTTTTTTCCCCAGCTGGGTTGCACCCTGGCCGTCTTTACTTCTGAAGCACTAATGGTGAATACATGGTTTTTAATGAGACATGTTTTTAAAATATCATATTCAGATGTCAAACCAAAATTCACTCATTTACTGAGGGCCTCTTTCAGTGAACTGCTCGGATAACCACTGAAATACTGGTATTACACTTCCCTGTGGACCATGCACCTCTAGGCAGAATTTGTTGTGTCTTTTCAGAACTGTTTTGACCTTTCTTCACCTCTGTTTGTCGTCCTTTGAGATTCTGAAAACCCAAGGCAAGTTCAGCCTTGCTGGATCACTGCAGAGAGTTTTCTGACAAGTGTGTAGAAACACTTCAAATGAGCCAGGAACCTGGAGAAAGAGGAGGACGTTTTGTCATGCAGCTAATTGATTGGCGCTTAGGCTTGCCTGGCCAACAAACTACCTCAGCAAAGGCCATTCCCAAGCACTATGTGGACTCTGGAGTTTCTGGCATTCAGATGACAAAAGATCTTCAAAGAACCCTTCCAACAGCCAGCTAGGTACTAGTCTCTGAGGCCATAATGAGCAAGCCTCGCAGCAACGTGCTGTTGGATCCCTGTTTTCAGTGGTCAGACCTAGACCAGGGAATGCCCTAGAAATCAGGTGGGACCAGGAAAACACAAGAGCTGCAGACGTTTTGTCTCCAGGTTATTGCCGTCTTGCTCAGATCTTTCTTTAAGCCTCAGTCCTGTTTGCAACACCTACACAATGGAATGTAATATTCAAAAAAATGACTCTGTCCTTTACCTTTAGCTTCCATTTCCCCCATGTTTATCTTTTATCTGGGACAAGAACTTTCTGCATCGTTGTGTCTTGTATAGGCTGAGCACATAGTTGAAACTTGCCAATAAAGAAAATTATTTATACTATGCACTGGTAAGCTTGGTAATTACAGACCCATGAAAAGACAAACACCTCTCCTATAGGTCAATTTAAGATGTAGGCTTGTTTCAGAAAACCAAGACTTTACCTGTGTGAGGGTCTGTCTGTGTCCCCTGTCAGTGGTACTAAACTGCCTGAGTAGTGAATGGAAAACAGGCTCACCAAGTGGTGCTGTTAACCACAGTGTCTGTTGCATGAGGTCAGGCCAGGGTCTCTCATCTCTCCTGGCCAGAAGTGGGTGCTGCAGGGACCAAGGAAAGGACAGAAGGCTCTTTAGAGAAGCAAGGACAGTGAGAAGGGGTTACAGGACTGGAGACAGGGGAGAGGAAGAAGGGAAGTGGGAGGAGGAAAACAAAGGAGGATCACATGGGGTAAAGCAGAGAAGAGAGAGAAAAAAATGGAAAGAGATGAGAAGGAAACTGAGGTTAGGAAAAAATCCAGGAGTGAAATAGGGCTTTGTTGTGAGGAGACAGGTATCCCTGCAGTTAAGAGACTGAAAGTACAATGGAAGGATTAGGACAAAAAGGCTCTTTACCCTACCTCTATTCCTGACTTGGGTTGATCTGTATTCCAAAAGGGCCAAATGACCTTTTCAGCTGTAGCTAGGAAAGGGAGTGGACACTTAAGTCAGCTTCTGCTGCCAAGTCATCCCATCCTGACCAGAGCCTCCTTTGACTTCTGTGCTACAATGTGGGATGAGGCAGATGAAGCAGACCTTGGGGCAGCCAGAGCCTTCTTCTAATCTGGACTGAATGAATTAAAAATTTCACTGGCTAGAAGTATTCCTGAGACTAGCCAAAGGTTCAACTCGCCAGTGTGATTGCACCTTCCTAGTTTGAGTGCCACAATCAGCCTTGTTGAAATCAATGTCACCTTCCAGAGGCCCTGGGTCCAGAGTAAGCAGAGAAGATTATGCCAGGCAGGACCTGTGAGTCAGGTCCTTCTCAGCTGTCTCTTGGACTATCTGTGCAAAGTTCCTGTTCTCTGGACCATAATATCTGGCAGCCCTGTGCCAAAACTCCTCTGTACAGCTATGCCTTCTTGTTTTCTTAGAACCTGGTTTATTTAGAGGTGCATGTAAAAAGGCAGTTCACCAGAGCAGCTAGACAAGGGACATTTGGTAAGTTCGATGTAACCTTTCAGGATCTGAGCCTGGAGAGCTGTGCTGAGGGCCTGCATCACAGCTAACATTAGGCAGCAGCCCCTGGGGCACTCTCCTGGGAGAACAGCTCTCCCTGTGTGTTAGTTTAAGTATGTTAGCAGGGTACTTAACCTCTCTATGTCTGTTCTTCTTCACTCTAATATCCAAGCAGGTGTCAAATGCTTCAGACAGAGAAACTCAGCCCAGACCACATCTAGGAAGGAAGAAGTACTTAAGGGCATGTTTACTATCAGGAGTGCCTAGGGAATTTGAAAACTTTGTAAGCTTGGCTCTGCCCTGGGTGGAGAGGTGGTACAGAAAGGCAGCAGCAGGGAGCAGCATCAGCCTGCTGGCACTCAGCAGACTTCTCAACACCTGGGCAATTTGCATCTCCTTTCTTTTTCCTACATTTACACTGAAAAATGTAGACCTCCACCAATTCTTGCTCTGTTGTTGCCTGCCTTCGTTTATCTGTGTTGTTGGAAATGAGGTGTTACTGCTTCTGAGCTTTAAGAAAGCACTTTGTGAGCCACTAGAATGGCCTTGGGGGTGTAGCTTGGCAGGGAAGGAAGGCTGTGGCTTAAGCAGGTCCAGCACTGGCAGAGGCCTGCTCCCAGAGTTGTGTGCAGTGTCCACCCTTCATCTTGGATCCCCAGCACTCAGGGCTGATACTGTGGAAGCACTGGGGAGATGCTGTGTCTGTGCCAGGAAAGGCAGGGGGCTCCCCTTCCTCATTACCCAGATCTATCAGTCAGGGCAGGCTGAAATTAAGGGGAAGAGGGCACTTATTTAAAAGAGAAAGGAAGAATCCCTCTGTCCCTCAAGTTCCCGTCCATAAAGTGGGTATTGGTAGTTCTGCCACCAAGAGCTGCAGGCACTGGGAGCAGCCACTGTTGAAAGAAGAGGTACAGTCGTGCTCTGTGCTGGGTGTGGCAGGAGGCCACGTGTTTCTGCCTGTTCTGGGCTAATATGTAATTTCTAATCATAGTTTTCTATGTTTCTTTAATTATCACTGGCAGCAAAACAGTGACTGACTCTAGAGCCAGGAGTAGCGTCTTTACCCATCAGCTCTCACTTCCAGAAAGTACATTGAGACTGAGTCATTCCTGATGCCATCTGTGACAGGCAGCCAAGACCCTCCTCAAGAGGAGGGTTTTTGCTACCCTGTAAGAAGCCCCTGAGGCTCGGGCAGCTTCTCAGCAGTCCCATGGGGGTGCTTCACTCCAGTTCCAGCTGCAGGGCCCCTGCAAGCACCTTCTTGTACTGGAAGAGGCTCCTCAGCCACCTCTCGTAGTGCCACAGAAGCAAAGCACAGGTTACTGTTTCAAACTCCATTAAGCAAAGATTTAGCCAGATAACCAGGGGGCAGATGGCTAGAGCCAACCTGTTCAGGATTCTGCAGAGCACGGGAACAACTTGGCTGCGTTAACAGCAGTGGAGGTGCAGAGAAGTCGTGTTGAGCAGCTGCTTGCCTGGAAGGTCTGGTGCAGCAGTGGGATGGCTTCTCAAGCGGTGTTTTGTCTGGCTCTGATCTGCAAACACCCACCATGTGGTCCACAGCTGAGGGCAGACAGGTTGTGAAGGCAGCTCTGCTTATATAGAGAAAATACTCTGGCTTCGATCACAGCTTCGTGTTCCTGCGACCTGTGCTGGCACCACCTCAGTGAACTTGTTGCCACCACCCCACCTGTGTGCTGTGCTCTGTCCTGTGCCCACACCCTCAGCAAGCTGTGAAGCCAGACTCCTGGCTTGGAGTTGGACCAGGAGCTGATGCTGAAGGGTGCCATGCCCGAGCCCCAGGGCCACAGGTCCGGCGCTGCCAGAGGACAGTGTCAGCTCCTCTCCTGGCTGGTTTCCCCTGGCGAAGCTGTGGCACTGCCCGTGCTGCCCCAGGCCACGCCAAGCTCCAGCCCTTGCAGGCCCTGGTGTGAAATGCCCTTTCTGACCAGTACTGCACTGTTGTCACAGAATCACATCATGAGAACACCAACTCATGAGCTGGTTTGGTTTTGTTTGTTTGGTTTTTTTTAAATATCTCTATCTTTTTTAGCCTGATGCTCATAGTGATCCGCAGTCTCTGCTGCCTTCAAGTCCCTTGTGGTTTCAATTTTGGTACAAATGTGTTTAGATTTTAGCAAAGTAAAGTTGGAGGGGAAGGGGAAAGAGAGCATCTGATCAATTTGTATTTATTTATTTTAACATTTTACTAAATAAAACACGGTAAAATCTATTGTCTCCTCAGCTGTATGTACCAGGCGGGTACACGGTGTGGTGCTGCAGAAGGTCCCCAGCCCTGGGACGGGTTCCTGTTGTGCTGGCTGCCACATGCTCTGGCGCCAGGCGTGCTTTCTTGGCAGGAGAAGGGTGCTGCGTTAGTAGGAATGAATTTTAGCTTTAAAGAGCTGTGCTCAGTTAAGGACATCTTTGCCGGCCCTGACTCAGTGGCTGCCTCCAGCTGATGCTGCCCGGCAGAGGGCACATGGAGACCAAAGCCGTGCTGGGTTTACTCCAGGTACCTAAAACCCCTGTAGGCACGTTTTAGGGTAAGGACTGGCTAGGCTGGGTAAAGCATTATCTGAAAAGGATGGCACAGAGTCTTCCTGCTACAGGCATAGCCGTTCACCTCCCAAAAAAACCTGCAGAACCAGCAGTTCTGTAGCCACCTAACCATCAGAGAAGAGCCCAGAAGAGGCCTGTGCCATCCCAGCACTGCTCCACCACCACGTCTCCAGCAGAGAGCAAGCTAAAACTACCAGCTACACTTGATCTAAAATTGTGTTGCATAGTGCAGAAGCAGAGTGACATTAATGAGTTTTGGCTGTATTAAAAAAAGTTGTCTGCTAGGGACTGGTCAGGTGGAGCTGTGTCTGGCTTCACTGTGCTTAGCAAAGTCTTTGCAGCCCTTTCCCAAATAAAACCTGAACAATGTGCTCCTGGTGTACCACCACCCCCATCATCTCCCCCTGCAGACATAAGGCTGGTAGCTCATATGACCTAAGAGGCAGTGTTTATTCCTGACAATCCTGTAAAGCCATGGCTGTTCAGCAGGGGGGGTTAGGGCGGACCATGGCCTGAGCCAGGTGCCTGTCCTCAGTGGGCAGAGGAAGGTCCTCCAGGTCACGTTGCAGCAACAAGCTTGGCAAACTGGTCTCAGGGACAAGCCACAGCTGTGCCAGAAGAAGAAAAATCATCTACTTGGGTGCAATAAACTGACTACATGCCTGAGCTCTGAAGCCCAGGCTCCATTCAAAGGAGCACCAACCCCCCAGGCTGCCAGCCCCACCACAGCACCAGGACCCAGCAGGCTTGATCCCACCGCTGTCAGCAGCTGCCGGGCATTTCACAGCTGGGAGGGGACCAGCACACCTGCCACTTGGTGCCACTTGGGCCCTGCTTTAGCCTGCTGTTGTTCCCTGCTCCCCAAGCCTCCCTCTGTGCCAGCCAGAAAGGGAAAAGGCTTCAAACGCACCGGGCTGGGCAAGCCCAGCAATGCCTTTCTCCAGCCACAGCTCAGGCTACACCACCACTGATCTCTTCCCACTGCCTTCCCTCCGGGGGACACGTGCAAGCTCACTGCAGGAAAAAAAAAAAATAATAACCAGGCAGTTCTAACAAGGATGTGAAAAAGAATAAAAAAGCTTTAATTTAAAAATTAAATTAAAAAGAGAGAATAAGCAAGAGGCGCTTGTGCCCTTTCCCTCCCCCGCGCTTTGAATGGCTCCTCCCAGCTGCTCCCACCATGGACGGAAACCCTCACACCTGCACTGAGCTGGCTCTTGCAGCCCAGAGTAACACTAAGGAGAGAACAGCAGAGACTGCAGCAGCAACTGGCCTGGAGAGCCTCCACGGCCACCAGTAAAATCATCCGGGAGGAAGAAAGGATTAAAAATAAAACAAACAACCCAAGACACCCTAATAATTTCATTCTTATAAGAAAAGTACTAAATAATTTAAATGGCGTGAGGAAAGCAAGTGCATCCTCTGTGCTCCAGTGTGTGACAGCGGTGGAACAGTGCCCGGCCAAGCTGCTCCTGGCACAGGGATCCTGCCAGCCTGCTCAGCTATGGTCTTGTCCAGTGTCAACCACATCCCTGATTGTCGATAGCAACGCCTGTGCTGCCATGAGCTTGGGTGGAGCAAGGTGGTCCCTTGCCAGGAATCTCTCCAAGCATGTGCTGGCCCACAAAGAAGCTGCTGGTTTTGCCCATGGCAGTGGGTGCCTGGCATGGTCTGCAGCCCTGCGGACACTGCCAGCCCCAGGACAGAGCCTCTCGCCAGCATGGCTGCTTCCAGCTGGGAAGGCACAGGCCTGTTCTGGGAGCTCACTACTGGGGTTAGCAGACAGCTCACCCTGCTCTGGGTGACTCCCACACCACCAGTACTGGAGACTCTGCATCCATATGGATGGTGAGTAACAGTATTTCACCCTGTTAATCAGCCAGCCTTGCTCCAGGCTTGAACCAGGTCCCTGGCCCCGCCTCTGTTTCTGAGACTGGCTCCACAGAGGATGCAAAGGAATGGTCTACATCCTTGTCTCCCACTCACCAAAGCCCCAGAGGGATGTGCGGAGCACTGGGACCACAGAGCAGAGGCAGAGCAGGGTAAGGTAGAGCTCCCAGCCTCTTGAGGAACCAGGCCCCAGGCTGAGGTGAGCTAATGAAGGCTGAGAATCCACATCTGCTAAAACAGGATGGAAGAGACCTGTCCCCTTGGCCCCAGGCATGGGGAGGTTCTCCTGTAACACAGGAAGGCTACTGCTCCAAAAAAACCCTTGGCCACACCACAGCAGCTTGACCTGCAGGCGCTGCCAGTTCTCACAGCTGGCATCTTCCATCTTGTTGACAGGCATCCTGTTGCTGGGCTGGAGAGGCTGTGCTGCTGGCTCGGCTCCCTCGGGCCAGGCTGCGGCGGTGGGCCAGGGCAGGAGGGGGGCCCTGTGCCTTCCCCTCCCCAGCACGCTGCTAGCACCCCACACCCACTGGCCCCGGGCGTCACAGGCTCCTCTCCGCGGGGAGGTATTTGAGGGCG
>NW_009953571.1:3952209-3957258 GCF_000747805.2 Chaetura pelagica
CCCCCTCCCGCAGCGTCTGCAGGCAGCCCCGGTACCCGACGCTCAGGCGGAACTTGGAGATGTCGAAGCTGGGGGCGTGGGGCATGTGGATCATGAAGGCGTTGGGCAGGACCAGCAGCTCATACTCCTGGAGGCAGAGCAGCAGGCAGCATCAGCTCGGTGGTACCAACATGTTCCAGCCCAGCCAAGACCCCCCCAACACCCAGCACCTCCCTGCTGCCAGGAGCAGCCCCTCACCCACCTGCGCATCCAGCTCCATGATGTGGGACACCTTGTTCCACCCGAAGCCCACAAACCTCTGGTCATACTTGGGGCAGTCTCGCCTCACTACAACGTAAGGCTCGAAGTCTGGCTGCCACGCCACGCGGTAGGGCACGGTGGCCGTCCGCCACTTGGCATAGTCAGTTGGGGCATGGCCTTTTGGCCACACGTGGTACCTACAGGGAGAGATGGAAATGAGAGACCGAGCAAAGCCGGCAGCTCCCCAGGACAGACAGAGGATGTGGGGGATCCTCCGAGCCAGCTGTCCCACCACCCCAAGGCACTAGGGTATAAAACTGGCTTCTCCTGAGGGTGACAGCCCTGTTGGATGGCAGGGCAGCTCCATTTCCCTACCTGAAGGTGTAGAGGGAGCCCATGTCCAGCATGGAGAGCAGCTCTGCTTTGGATTTGGGGAAGGTCAAGCGGTAGTGCAGGGTCTCAAATGCTGGCACAATGAGAGCTGCCTTCCTCTGGGGCAGCTCCAGCTGCTGGATGGAGTTCCTATGGTGGGAGGAAGAGTGTGAGGTCTCCTCGGCTGTAAGCCATGGCCACAGCCTCCTTCCTCAGCCCCTCCAGACTACCCACAAGGGTATTAATGGGTTTAGACACTTTGTAGTGGTGCCACGAGGAACTGAGCATGCCTAACAGCCATGGCTGCTTCCTTATCTGCTGCTGTCTGACAAAAGCAAGGGCAGGATCCCAAGGCTGAACAGAAAGGAAACTTCCTGCATGTTAAGAATTGCTGCCCAGGGCATTTCCTGCAAACCTTCATCCTGGGCTAGCCCAGCAGGCTGAGCAAGAGCTCAGCTGGCTGGAGAAAGCCTTACCTGAGGTAATCATAGAGGCCATACATAGGCAGGAAGTCAATGTCCGTCAGGAAGACGTACGGCGTCTGCGTGTTGGCCAAGGCCACGTTGCGCAGGAGGTTGATGGGGTAGAACTGCCCCTCCTTGTAGACGATGTGGTAGGCGACGTTGCGGCGGGCGCTCAGCACCTCGGAGGCCTGGGCGTAGCGCAGGAACTGCTGAGCCTCCGCGTCCGACATGTACAGCGCCAGGCTGATGGGGCCCGCCCAGTGCCTGCAGATGGCCTCCAGCATCTGTAACCTGTGAAGCACAGGGCACTGCGTCAGCAAGAGACCTGTCCCATGGCAGCTTGGCCAAACCCAGAACTAGATGCCTCCCAGTGAACCCTGTTCAGGTGGAAGCAGAAGGAATTGCTACTCCCAGCTTGGGCTGTTGCTCCTCACTGCAAAGTGCTGGGGTGAGGAACCTGTGTTTTGGGATTCTTAGTAGCTCCCACGCTGTGGAGCCACTCCAGAGGAGTGGAGGCAGGATCCAACCTCCTACAAGACCCACCAGCAAGTACCTGTCCATGGAAAGCTGGGCCACAAGAGTGACATCGGTGGGGTTGGGAAGGGCCAGGAACTCGTACTGCAGGAAGAAGAGGTGGATGCGGTGCTGCGTGAGGTGCTGCCGGCGGAAATCGTAACAGGGATCATCCTCGTCCAGCTCCTCCAGCGCCTGCTGCAGCTGCAACGCCAGGAAGGTGAGAGACAGCAGGATCACCACGGGGGCTGGGGCAGCTGCGTGGGGTCTTTGCCCACCTCACACTCTTGGGGCTGGGAGCAATCACCCTCACCTGGTTGCTGGGCGGACTGGGGAGACTGGCACAGCCAAAGAGCTCCCTGCGCAGCAGGTTCCCGTCGTACTCCAGGAAGGTCAGGTAGAGGTTGCGGAAGAATTCCACATGCTTGTTCTTCACCCGCAGTTTCTTGGGTGAGTTCCAGTGGATCACCTGAGGGCAGCAGTGTGTCACCCCGCGGAGGGGAAGTCAGCAGTACCCAGCACTCCCCAAGGCCCCAAACCACATGCTGACTCCCTGCTGGACCTCCAGCACAGTGCTGACCTTGAAGCCCTCCCTGGTCTCAAAGGCAGCAAGCCCACCCACCTTGAGGTCTGAGACCTCAGTGTAGCACTGCTCTGAGCGGGTGTGATCAGAGAGCTGCACGTTCCAGAAGCAGGGGAGTCGGTACACCAGGGCTGGGTCCTGCTTGATCACAGCGTTAAAGATGTCCTAGGAGAGAGAACGGCGAGTGCGCGGGTGGATGAGGAAGGCAGGACGGCGCCCCCTGTTCCAGCAGTGCCACGGGAACACAGCAGGGCCCACCACCCCAGAGGAGAGACCATTACCTGATCAGCCAGCGAGGTGGAGAGCATGCTCATGAGCTCCCGCTCCGCTGTCAGCCGCCACATCTGCTCCCAGCCCAGGTGACGCAGGCGGTCAAGCAGGAGCAGGATCACCCCTGGGTGCCAGGGAGGAGGGCACTGGGTCACCAAAGGAGCTCCCAACCATTAAAGAGCTGGAGCACAGCAGCCTGCATGGCTTTGGCCCCTGCCCACCCACAAAACACGACCCCGGGATGCTACAGCATCCCCCTCGTGCCCAACAGACTCTCACGCATCACCTCAGCCTTCCCCAGCCACCCCATGCCAAGTGCCACCTCAGCTGGATGCACCACCAGGCTGCAGAGTCCACCCCAGCAGTGCACACTCACCCGTGTTGAAGCCACGTCCCAGGGCTGGCCATGGTTTGTGGTTTTTCCACAGGTTGCCCAGATACCAGTCACTTTGGTTCTCTACCAGCCCGATCACCTGCTTGTCTGAGGACACAGAGGGACATGGATGCAGCTCACCTTGCTGGAGGTTCAGAGGGCCCAAGCAAACCCACCGTGCTCGTGCTGTGGCAGCCAGGATGCCACCTTGAGCCCAGGGCCCCAGCGGGTCCCAGGGGCACCCTGTCCTCACCAGAAAACTTCCCAAAGACAGCCCAGAGCTCAGCGATGTCAGTGGCAAAGGTTATGTCGGTATCCAAGACGATGACCTTGGAGAGGTTGGAGGGCAGTGCTTTGGTGAGCGTCAGCTTCATCAGCCCATAGATGCCAGAGTAGTGCTTGTTGGGGATCCATGACACCTCTGGCTGCAAGGCAACACAGTCTCAGGGCTGGGCACGGCCATGCCCCTCTGCCTGGGCAGGAGGGCTGTGTGTGCACAGCACTCCGTGCTGAGGAGACCAGCAGAGAGGCACAACAAAGCTGTGGAGCCAGCCAAGCCTGGGGTATCTCCTCTAGCTGCACCACCAGCAGCCACACAACTCTCTACCAGGCCCTTCAGGTGCTTGCTGGCTGCATGTCCTCCTCCTTTAGCCCAGGGCCCCAGCGGGTCCCAGGGGCACCCTGTCCTCACCAGAAAACTTCCCAAAGACAGCCCAGAGCTCAGCGATGTCAGTGGCAAAGGTTATGTCGGTATCCAAGACGATGACCTTGGAGAGGTTGGAGGGCAGTGCTTTGGTGAGCGTCAGCTTCATCAGCCCATAGATACCAGAGTAGTGCTTGTTGGGGATCCATGACACCTCTGGCTGCAAGGCAACACAGTCTCAGGGCTGGGCACGGCCATGCCCCTCTGCCTGGGCAGGAGGGCTGTGTGTGCACAGCACTCCGTGCTGAGGAGACCAGCAGAGAGGCACAACAAAGCTGTGGAGCCAGCCAAGCCTGGGGTATCTCCTCTAGCTGCACCACCAGCAGCCACACAACTCTCTACCAGGCCCTTCAGGTGCTTGCTGGCTGCATGTCCTCCTCCTTTGCTCTCACCCTGGCCTGGATTTTCCTCCAGCCACCAGAACCCCCACCCAAACCCAATGTTTTAGTGTCTCATTGGGGGACCCAGCTCTGCCTCGGAGGCAATGCTACCCCAAGGGGCCTCCCTACCCCTCAAGCACCAGCCGTCTGCCCCCCTTCCCAGCTCAATCCAAGAGAAGCCCAGAAAGTGGAGGAAGTGAGTGAGGGACCAGCAGGAAAAGAGTTAATAAACTCCCTCCTGCTTGCCCTTCTGTGCTGCTCCCCTTGGCTTTCTGAGCACTGGGTTGGGACAGGGCAAAGGGGGGGTGAAGTGCCTGCCTTCAAGTCATCGGCGTTGTAGAAGCTGACGTGGATGGAGGGCACCATCCAGGACTGGAAAAGCGTCTGGAGGATCTGATGGGCCACTGAGTCCGTGATGAAGTGAAAGTGGAGAGGATTTTTCCTGCCAAGGGCAAGCACAGCAGCACTCAGCAGCATAGCAGGAGGAAGAGCACATGGTCCCCATCCCTCCCACCCCTGCAAGGGGACAGACATCAGGTGAAGGGCAGATAGAGAAAAATTAGCCACCTGGGAGAAACAAATCCTCCCCTAAGCAGTGGCAGAGAGGGTAGAGAGAGGCTCTAGAGCCACCTCTCTCCCGCAGCATTGCCCAGCCTGCGGCAGCTCATCTGGGAAACCCAAACCAGCACCTCCCCATTACCTGTGGAAAAGGATGGATTTCACCAGGGTGACCACATCCCGGCTTGCGTTGTGCCCGGCACACACAATTGCAACGTGCAGGAGCTGCCCAGAGACAAACAGTGCCTTTTTTGAGACTGGGCACCCCCTGCTTCACAGAGGCCTGTCTTCCCTGGGGCTGTGCTATGGAGACAGACTCTATAACCCAGCCCTTCCCCAAGGGGGGAAGCCCCCAGTGAGAGCTGGATGTCCCCCCCCAAGGCTCAGCACCAGGGACCAGGAGTCTGGCTGTCACTCCTGTCTGGCCTCCCTCTCTGGAGAAGCAAGACACCCTCACCCACTGAGCGCTGCCCGCTGAGCAACATGGGGAGCCAGGATGAGGCCACAGCACAGCCAGAGCATATGGTGAGCAGTGCCAGGCAGGCTGCACATGCTCAGCCACTGTCCCAGGGTCTCATCTGACACCCGCCCCC
>NW_009953571.1:3957402-3959596 GCF_000747805.2 Chaetura pelagica
CGGCCCCTCCCGCTCCACGTCCCGGCTCGGCTGCTCGCCCAGGCACGGCGGCAGCAGGAGGAAGCGGCCGTCTGTGGAAGGGAGACAGGGAATGCCATCAGCACGAGGCAGAGCCCCGGATGGGAGGGCCCCACACACCCCACGCGTGCCCAGCCACCGTCGGAGCTCTGCTCCCCTGATCCTAAGGGATGCCCCTGGAAATACAGAGCTCAGACACACCTGCTGCGACTTGCACTGCCACAGAAAAACCACCACACGCCCTTGGCCTCCCCTGCCCACCCCCTGTTGGGGACCGTCCCTTGATCCAAGGAGGAGGACCCACTCACATTCGAGGCTTCCCACGAAGAGGTAGAGCCAGGAGAGGAGGATGGCCAGGGTGACCGTGGCGAGCAGCAGCTTCAGCTTCACACGCCAGGAGCGCAACATAGTGTGCGGGTGGGACGGGGCAGGGAAGATCAGGTGGGCAGCCCGAGCCCAGCTGGACCCGGCATCCTAGAGCCTGCAAGGGGCAGGGGAGGGAGTGGTGTCACCTGCAGCCCACACCCAGGTGCCTCCACATTCTCCAGCACGATGTGCCCAGTCTCCTGGTCCCTCCAGGACACTACCTCAGTGAGACAGATGCCTTTCACCTCTCCAGTGACAGCCTTCCCCAGCCAGCACCCTCCTGCCCTGTCCTGGGGCATGGGAACCCCCCCCTTGGGGCCTGTCCCAGAACGCTGCTGTGGCTACACTGCTCTCAGGGGGCCCCTCAAACACAGAAGAAGGGAAGAAGTTCTCCAAGCGATTTCACTCCAGCTCTGTACCTTGCTCCTTCCCATCCACCCCAGGGGCAAGGGGGACGAAGAGCTCCTAGGGGACGCGAGAGGCTGTGCTGGAGAGGCCCTCCCCGAGCCGGGCGGCAGGGTGGTTAATGGAGCCTGCCCTTGAGAAGCAGCGCAGGTCCCTCCCCCACCGCCTCCGGAGCCCGAAAGGGCCGGGGCTGCTCTTGAGACGCGGCCTCAAGGACGCGGCGAGTCCGGGTGGGAGCGCCCCGACCACGACCAGGCTGGCCCCGACGGGCAACTCCCATAACCCAGCTCTACCGCCGGCCAAACGCCTTCCCTTCCGCCCACAGCTGCCTGCCGGGCTGAGCCCCCGTCCTCGGGGCAACATCTGGAGGCTCAACAAAAGCCTCCGTAGAGATGAATGGGCCGGATTAAGGTCTGCTCCCCCACCCCCCGCACACACCCCATCGGAGCCCATTGATGTGCAGATGCCCATGGGGCCGCCAGGGCTCGGGAGCTGAAACAGGCGGCCTGGGAGGGCACCACCCTGAGCAGCCCCTGGGGCCTGGGTGCAAATGCCTGCCCGGCGCAGGAACTGCCTGCTGAAGGCGGAGGGAAAACTCGCCAGGATCAAGGGGGTAGAGGCAGCAACAGGCGCAGGCTCTGCAAGGGCTGGGGCGAGGCCAGCCCAGGCCATCCTTAACACTCCGGGGAACGCAGCTGAGCCACCGTGGGAGCAGGCATGGCCCCTGGGGGCTTGCACCCCTTTTCTTGGCAGAGAATGGGTCCTGCCAGCTCTCTGCAAGCAGGGCCCAGCCTCGCACGGAGTTTCCTCTGTACAGAGTAGGCCAAACACAGGCATGGCAAAGAAGAGGGAGCTCATTGCATGGAGCACACCAGGCCAAGGCATCCCTTCTCCCAGCCACAGCCACAAGCTGTGCCGGACCTGATGAGGTCTCTGCATGCTCTATCCCTTCCTACAAGGCAACGTTCACCCCTCCTGCCTGGCCTGGGCATCCCCCAAACTTTGTGCTGAGCTCACACCATGAGAGGTGGGAGTGAGGTGAGATGAGCTGGAACCAAGCAGTCAGGGAAGCCACGGGACAGAAAGGGACTTTAGTATGAAGGATAGAGAAGGTGGGGGCACACCACAGCACTCCTGCTCCTGCTTGCCCCCCGTGGCCCCTCAGGGGGAGCCTCACCGCAGGAACAGCACTTCATCCCCAGCACGCACACGAGCACGCTACCTGGACGGCAGTTTTGGGGGACAGAGCAGCAGGCCAGTTGGCAAAGACCCTCGCAGAGGCACCTAAGCATTCCATCCTTCCCTCCCATCCACCTAAGCACCCTTACCCTTCCCACCGTACCTTCTCCTGCTCCTCTCCTGGCCACTCGCCTGCACTCCAGGAGGTGCCTTCCTTACCTGCCTT
>NW_009953571.1:3959920-3963132 GCF_000747805.2 Chaetura pelagica
GCCCCCTCCCGGGTCTGCCGTTCCCCGTCCTCCCTTTACTCCTCCCTTTCAGATCTGACACTTCCCCCCCCCCTCCTCCCTGCTCTCAAACCCAGGCTCCCCCCACACGCCCCGCGCTGGCCCCCCTTTCGGAGGAAGAAAGAACAAACAAAACAGGAGATTAAATTCGCTTTCTACTCAAGAGCCCCCAGCGCCAGGGGCACGGAGTTGCCCAAAGTAAATCAGGAGGAATCCACCCTCCCTCCAGCCCCCTTTACCATTCCCAGGCCACAAATATCGCTCCTTTGCCCAGATAAGGGAAGTACCAGGAGCATTTACCCCCTACCCAGCACCTGCCTCCTCTTTTCTGGGGCAGGTGCAGGAGGCTTTGTCCACATAGAGAGGAGACACTTGGGGGTCCTGTGGAAGGCACCAGAGCCCAAACTGTCTCCCCTTGGCTGGCAGAAAGGGGATTCAAGGCTGGGGTGCAGTCTTTCCTACCAGAGATAGGAGGTATCTGCCGGGGTCTGAGCAATAGCCCCTCAGCTATTGAGGGTGCAAACACCATTGCAGGTGTGAGAAGGGAAGAGCTGCCCTCCAGTTTCCCAGGCCTGCTCCAACCCCACCAGCCCAGGAGAGGAGGACTCCCCAGAGAGCACAGCATCCACCAGACCTCCCTAGCACACCCAGATCGAGCAGGATGGCAGCAGGAGGGGTGGGAGGCCCAGGCTGGGAATGCTAACTATGTGGAGACATGCTCTACCTGCAGCTCCCCCTGCACCTGGCCCCAGGGCTGAGGAATGGCAGCAGGCTCCTGACCAGCCCGGAGGGGAAGGAGGATCCCCTGCCCTGGAAGACCTTGCTGCAGGATGCCCGGAGGAGAAGGCAGGGTGTGGTGGGAGGAGGCCACCACCGGCAGCAGGCACAGGGATTAGGATGCTTGCTGTCTGCACAGCAATTTAGATGAAATGTGCATGGTCCCCCACCTCATAACCCAAGGGAGAACTCCAGTAGCAAGACTCAGCCTGCCTCTCAAAGACTCAGCAGCGCCTGCAAAGGCAGCCCCCGAGCCCCGGGGCAGCAGCAGGCTGGGCCTCCACCCAGGCAGCACAGAAATCACTGCCCTGGGAGACATACTCGTCTCCTGCTCAGGCAACTCTTGCTTGCCCTTGCAGAGCTCCATTACAACAGGCAATCACTCCTCAACAGCACCTTTCTACCCAGCACAGCCCCAGCAGGGAGAAGAAATCCCCAGCCCACTTCACTGCTCCTCTGAGCCAGCAGCTCCCCAGAGCAGAAGTCCTCCCTTTGCTCCCCTTGCCTAGCCCAGAGGCACATGGATAGAGCTTTGCCCCTGGGACCATCCCATCCCTGCCCCGTGGTATCCATCATGTAACTGTGCTCCAGCTGAGGCATCAGCTGCACAGGGCTTACCCACGCTCCAGGGAGAAGCCCAGACCTCCCACAGTCTCCTGCTTCCAGGGAGAAAACCGCCTCCTGCTCTGGCTCTGGCTCCACCATCACCCCTCTGCATGCTTTTCCTGGCCTCCCTACTGGTTCCCTCCCACAAGCAAGGGCCCAGCGCCAGGCCCATCCAGCTGGGGCAGCAGCAGGTAGGCTGCTGGGGGAGTATAGGCAAGGCAGAGGCATTTTATAAGGTTTATGGCACTGTGGAGGAGATGGCAGGCAGGAAAGCAGCTACACAGCCTCCTCTCCCCCGTGAAATATTAAAGGCACAGCAAGAGGACAAGGCCAGAAGCAGCTGCCAGCAAGGGCACAGCGGGTCCGGCAGACACGGCACAGCACGCAAGCACCCTGGGTCTACCCATTCCTATGGCCACAGCACTCGACCTCTGCACCCTCCCTCCTCAGTCTCCTTGCTCATGCCAGACAAGCGCAGCCAGCAGTAAGATGAGAGGTTTCCCAATACTGCAGGTTTCCAACCCCAGCACAGGGGTGCAGGGCAGAAGTGCTGTTCCCAGCAGGTTATCCTCCCCCACACTCTTCCGCTTCAGCAGGTATCAGAATATGGCAAACAGGAAAGAAAGAAGCACCTGGGTCCCCTCTCCCTCTGGAAGAGGCTGATGGCAGACACCAGGGAAGGGGCACACAGGATGCCGGTCTCACCTCATGCCTGGACATGCCTGCCCCCCCTTGACGACAGGGCGACAGCCAGGGCATGGGCAGTGTCAAGCCAGCAGTCAGGCAGCTGCACAGACACCGAGTGCATGTGTTACAAACGCTTCTCACTCATATTCACACCAACCCCTGAGGCGTGGGCAGGAGCCCCAGGCTGCCTGCCTGCCAGTCACCCCTCCACATACAAGCAGCCTGTGCTCCCAGGACAGTGTACCCACCTTGCTTGCCCTAGACCTCCCGTCAGAGCTGCCCATGTGCTGGCACCCTGCTCCTTCAAGATCCCTTCTTTCTGCAGGAGCATGGCTCAGCCCAGCTGGCCTTCGCTCTCCCTGACTCAGTGAGAGTCAGGTGAGCAGTTAATGTTTAGGGAGAGCTGGCAGTGGGAGCTCCCCCATCACATCAACATGTTTCCCCCAGCCCTGCAAACACTGCAGGGAGCAGCCCTGTTTTACCACAGCACCACAGCTGCCAGCAAGGACCACGGCAGGGTCGGTGTCATAGTCTGCTGCCTCTCCTAGACCTACTGTGGGCCTGTGGAGAGGATGCTGGGGCACAACAAAACCATCTGCAGGTCACTGGACATCCCCCAGCTTCCTGCCCCTGACCACATCCCCACAGGCATCACAAGGGAACAGGTGTATCCTGACTGTCCCCAGGCAGGAGAGGAGTGATTTCACGGAGCTGCACTGCCCGTTGGCTTTACCTATCTGTCTTTCTCCCAGGTCTTGTTTCTGGGGTGGGAAGAGTAGCTATGGTTTAGCTGACCTGCTCAGCAGGAGCCCACCACGGCAGCTCCCCAGGCTCACAGGGGGAGAGAAAGGGCCCCCCAGCCGTGATGAGGGTTACGCAGCAAGACTGGAAACTGCGAAAAGGCACCACACTTTGAACTGAGGCAACTGCCGATGATCTTTCACTCTTACAAAGAGGTGGGAGGGGACAGGCTGGTTCCTTTTTCAGCAGGTCACCTTTAAAGCTTGTACCACAGCACCCATCTGACAAAGCACCTTGCAATTTGGAGTCACCTCCCTACCCCCCTCCCCACGGCTGAAACGCTGCCACCCGGGGGGCTGTGCCAGCCAGCACTGCCACACAGG
>NW_009953571.1:3963821-3968518 GCF_000747805.2 Chaetura pelagica
GAATGTACAGAGGCGGAATGGAATTTTGCCAGGAAAGCAGGATTAAAACCCCATGCTCTGGATTACCATGCTGTCCACTCCTTCCCCAGTCTCATGATAAGCAAAACTTGAGTGAGAAATTCATCTCTGTATTTGCCTGGAAAGAGCAACCTGGGGTAAAACAGCCACCATATTCCAGAGATGGGATTGAGAAGCAGCCACAGAGTCACATACCATCACACAAGCTGCAAAAGAAGAAAGTGTGCCCATCTCCCCACTGCCCCAAACACCACCAAGCTGCAGAGAAAACCCCAGAAAGGTGAAGATCTTCCTGGGACAGCAGTCACCTGTGCCTTGGTCACAGTTCATGCATGTGCATCAAGCTCTCCTCAGGGCCCTAAGATTACCACCACACACAATTCTGCTGCTCTAAGAGTTCAGCTTTTCACACAATCATAGAATATTAGGGGTTGGAAGGGACCTCTGAAGATGATCGAGTCCAACTCCCCTGCGAGACCAGGACCAAAAAACCCCACAACATTCAGTAAAGGTCACACTGAAAAGCCATCTTCTCTGACAGAAGCACACCACATGGGGAAGAGGAGTTAACAGTTTCTGAAGGGTGTTAGTTGAAGCTCCAAGCTTGGCTGAAGCAGGGACTTCCGTCACCAGATTATTTCAATGTTTCCAGAGGAAGCAAGCAAGTTCAGGCTGGGTCTGACACAGGAACACGCCTCGCTGCTTACCTCTCCACGTCTGAAACCCCAGGAATGCATCAGGGAGCAATTCCTCTTGGCAGGGCCTCTTGATCATGAGGCCCTGCTAGACACAATCCGCTTCTGCAGAGCAGCACTGCTGCCAGCCTCCCTGCCTGGGACCCAGCTCTGGCTCCAGCTGCCTGGCAGAGTCCTGGCTGGAGAGAGGGCTGTGCAGGGCAGGCGTGGGAAGCCCAGTGCCACAGCACAGGGTGCAACTCTCGTGTAGGAGGCTTTGGTCTACCAGACATCCTGCAACACTTACAAGCTGGGCAGCTGCATTTGCCCCTCTCAGGCAAGGCAAGAGGGGGCCACCCAGGTAGCAATGCTGTCCCTCAGTGCTCTCACTTCTGTTAGGTTGAAGTAGAAGCTGGAAGGATCCAGCTGGCAACAGCCTTCAACCACAACGGTGGGGACACCAGGGCAGCAAGAAGCAGGGTGCTGGCTTGCCCTCTTCTGCACGTGCTGTTTGTTCCCCGCTGCAGCAGAGCACCAGCAAGAGAGACCCTGAAAGCCTGCGTGTAGGCAGAGCTGCAGCACACTGGACAGGCTGCCCAGGACACCCACTCAAACATGCCAACACCACCCCGCTGGGTCTCACTCTGGGCTAGGAGAAAGGATTATCTCTCAGGGACCAAGTCACTCTCTGCCAGCAAGAAGCCCCTCACCTACAAGCTGCCCAGCTCCCTTGCACTGCTCTGGAGCAGACCACCTTTCTCCAGCACTCAGCCAGCCCTGTGCCCACAGTGCCAGGCTCAGCAGCACCCTACATGGCCATGCTGATCATGGTTTTCCCACTGAGCCCCTGCTTCTGCACAGCCTGCTGAGGTACACCAGCCCCACTCCAGCCTGGTATCTGGATGCTACTGCAGTGCCTCCTGCATCCATGACACCCTGCCATGTGCTGCTGAGACCCCCAAAAAGCTTGTGGAGGAGATACCTGTTCAACACACTGCTTCCAGCTTTACTTCCCTGGACTACAAGTTGTCTGATGCCAGGAAGATTCTCGGCAGGTTAAGTATTGCTGTTGGCTGGCTTTTTTCTGGGCCTGATGGAGCATAAGCCTGACCAGGACAACTGCTCTGACACTTAACACAGAGGCTACAGAGTCCATTTGATCACATGCCACCTTGGCCAGCACAGCTTGGTACAGGAGGGAGCAAGACTGGGCACTGTGCAGGAGCGCTACAAGGGGCAGGAGGACCCTGCCTGGCTCTGGAAACAAGAGGGGCAGCATTTGGGCTGATCTCCAGCTCCCTCCCCTCTGCCAGGATTAGGTTTCTAATATCTGCATTTTTGCTGACGTCTGTGCTGCCGCTGATGGCCAGCTCTGAATCCATTAGGCTCACTGTGTCCCAGTCTCCGGATGTGCTCCAAGCACCAATACCTGTTCACTCCTGCCACTTCCACTGCTGGGGGCTTGTGGCACACAGCAGCTCCCAGGGTCAGAGCTGAGAGGCAACAGCAGAGTCAGCAGCCAGGAGCTCCTGCTTTCATCCTAGCTGCTCTGCAGCAAGCCCTCTGCCAGCTCCAGCTCTGCCATCAGCACAGCTGGAGCACACAGCAGGTTTCATGGCCCATGCAGCAAAATGGTGGGAAATTCACCCTTTAAACTACCAATGTCTCAAAGTTTCCAGCTAACAGTGTCCATGGGTAGGGATGGACAGGAGATTTCCCATCCTGACCCTCCAAATCTCCCGGCTCTCCTGAAGCACTCTTGAACAACCTGCACCAGAAGCTGCTCCCTAGTGAGACAAGGGCAACCATATCCCAGCACACCTGACCAGACCTAACCCCTACGTAGGCTTGCACCATTTCATGCAAAATTAATCAGGTTAATTCCAGCCAAAAAAAAGAGGCAAAGGGACTCCAACAACCCCAGACCGGCACTCTGCCTGGAAAAGTCCACAAGAGGCACGACACTGTCCTCCCTGCCACCTCTGGGAAGGTGCCAGGGGCATGGCTGTGAGCCAGGCCCCCAGGTGCCTGCCAGGCATTCTCACTGGCAGAGCTGGGTAAGTGTTTTCGGCTGAATAGTTATTGATTGAAAACTGCAGCTTCCAGACAGCTCAGAGCTATTTGCTTCTTCTATACAAGTTTTGGACAAGAATGAAATGCTTTGTTTTCCAAGCAAAAAGTCTCATTTTGCATTGTTTTGTTTGAAATTGAGCCGCATTACACTTAAAAGAAAAAGGGTCTCTCAAACTCAGCTCTGTTGTTTTTTCTCCTCCAGCTTTTCATTTTGGGCACTAAATCAAGTAATTAATTATTTGTTCAGCTCTGCTCTCCAGACAAGCTGCAAGCCTCACACGCCAGAGGTCCGGAGCAGCTCTGCCCAAGCAGCAGTGCTGAGGAGGATGTTGTTGTTTTCTGTGCTGCAGGCTCCTTTCACACTCCAGCCTGAACTCCCTGGAGGCCAGCAAGCACTCGCCTGGGGGAAGGAGAGCAGGGACCTCTGTGAGGGATAGCAGGTGACCCACCAAAAACACATCCACCCACTCCAGTGGGCAGCAGTTCAGGATACATAACCAAGAGGTCACAGCCAGTCCTTGAAGGACACACCAGGAGCAGGGCTTCCCATGCAAATTGCCCTCCACAGTGCTGGCACATCACACCAAGGTCCCTTTCTAGTCCCACTGCTACCTGGCACTAGGACAACTCTTCTGGATGCCATCTCTCACAGGGCCAAACTCTACAGGGGAGCCAGGCAGGCACACAGGGCACCTGACAAGGAAAGGCAATCCCTCCACTTTCCCTGCACAAAAAAGCAGCAGTGCCACAGAGGAGGCCAACACTCACTGGGAGCCAGAGCTCACGGATGCAGCCTGGTGCCTCTTCCACCAGGGACTGGCCCAAACTGGGAGCTGTGCTCAAGCAGCCACTCCCCATGTCTTCCTTGCCCAGAGCTATTCCTGGCACTGGTGCCCTTAGTGCCCAAGCAAGGATGAAAGCAGAGCTCATCCACAAAGGAACGGAACAACTGCACTATAAATAGCAAACCAGGATGGCTCAGGGCAGGCTCCAAAGAACCCAAGCAGCAATAGTGCCATCCACTCAGGGTGCCCTGGGCATTTTGCAAGACTTGAGGTGATACCAGAGCTGCAGAGAGGCTTAAACATTGCAAATAAGCTCTGACAAAACTGTGAAGGAAGAACTGCTGGCTGGGCGAAGACACTGCAAACTTATCTGCAGAAAAGCACATGGGGCATTTTGTAAACTAGAAATGAAGTAGTGATTGAGAGGAGCAAAAAAAAGAGGGGGAGTGGATCCCAAAGGGGAGGTAGTTCCCACAGTCAGGCAGTGGAAAGGAGAATGCTCCCAAGACCCAAACTCCTTACTGACCACTCCTAGAACCCCTCCCCTCCTGCTGCTCTTGGTGTTCCCATCCCTGGGGCTTCTCACAGTGCTGAACTAAACCCTGAACTCAAACACCAAAGGACAAAGGCAGGGAAGAAACAGCATACCTCAACTCAACCAAGCAGCAGATGAATGGCTCAGGACAAAAGCTCATGTCTTCTGCAACCCGCAGCAACCTCTGTGCAGCACCCAGACAGCACCAGGAGTGGGACAGAGACACAAGAGCTCAGCCCATCCTGTGACCGAGTTAAGTTCTCCTCCCACCTCCAGGAAGAGTCTTATCCTTCCCACCGTACCCATCCTCCCTACTCCCTCTTCCCTGCTGGTGCCTCCATCTGGAACAACAAATATTCTGCCTTCCCCTTCACCCTGACAGCATATGTCCTAGACAGGGATCTCAGGCTCCACGGATGAGGATACAACCAGACTCCTGCAGGACTGGCAGGCACCATCCCCTGCTGTCAGCTGTGCTGCGGCACACGCAGGGAGATGGGAGTACACAGAGGGAAGGCACAGGACCTGGACTGAATCAGCCAGCATATAAACACACACATGCACACACACACAGGGAAGAAATTGCTTCCTCTGATGGAATTTTTTTTTTTT
>NW_009953571.1:3968988-3971618 GCF_000747805.2 Chaetura pelagica
GCACCATCCCCTGCTGTCAGCTGTGCTGCGGCACACGCAGGGAGATGGGAGTACACAGAGGGAAGGCACAGGACCTGGACTGAATCAGCCAGCATATAAACACAACACATGCACCACACACAGGGAAGAAATTGCTTCCTCTGATGGAATTTTTTTTTTTTGTCAAAACAGGAAGACAGCACCCAAAACTATAGCACCAAACCCTTGCGTTATTGCTACTGGAGCACTAAAACCAGCAAGGGCTGAAGAAGCAAAGACAGCCAATGTCCATTAAAACCCCACCTTTAGGATTCTGGAAACCCACAGCTCCCTTTCCTCTTCCCTCATGGCTCTCCTGTCACCCCCTGCCCTTCCTCCTCTACAGAGCAAGCAAGAGGACAGGTAGAGGTCTCGAGTTTGGCTGAGTTTCCACTCTGAGGACAGAAGCTCGATAAGAGACTGGGCAGGATGTGAGCACCCGTTGAGGAGGAGGATTAGTAATCCCCTAATCTGCACATTTTTGAGTCTAAGCACTTTACTCTGCTCTCTAATTAAACCACAGAGAGCAGAAATTGCCAGAAGGGGGAGAACAAGGAGAAAGGAGGAAAGGAAACAAGAGGCTGTGGCTTAAAGGCTGTTCCTTGTGGCTTAAATTAAAAGGATGCGATGGCCAGGGATGTATTTCACCTCAAGTGCTTTATGCCAGGGCTGCTGAGCATCCTGTTGCCTTCCCTGATCCCATCCATAGCAGGGCTGAGGGAAGGAGGAGAAAGAACCTGTGTGATGGCCTGGAGATTGCAGAGGAGGGAGCAAGGGGGTCCATGAGATAGAGCAAAGCTTCACCTGTGGCTGCCTCACCTGGCCCAGCCACAACTCCCCTCCCAAGTCCCCTGGCTTCTGAAAAATGATACAAGCGCCAGGCTGCATTTGTCTCTGCTTCCCAGACCTGTCTGCACAGAAGGGCCTTGTTCAAGCCCTTATCTGGCTCCAGGCTGGGGAGGGGCCAGGGCCTTGCTGCCCTGACACCCTGGCAGGACGTTCAGCTCTGCGCTGGGCTTGTTCAGGGCTGCCCGGCAGGGGAAACTTGCCTGGCACAGGTAAAAAAAGAAACCTTTTACCACAGCCCACGACAAACAAAGTAGTTCAAATAATGTCCCATTTTCCTCAAGCTGCATTCAGGCCCATGTGCTTGTGCTGAGAGGAGGCAGCAAGCCCGAGCCTCTGCTCCTGGCACCTGGCACTGCAGCAGGGACAGCCTCACCAGGGGAGCTACCTAAGCAGTGGGGACACGAGTTCCCTGGGTGGAAGCCCCTTATGGCCCCACAGCATGGGGAGCAGGGCAGCTGGTGGCACAGCTAGAAAACAGGAGTGCTGGGGATGGGCCTCACCTCCTGACATGCCCTGTCTCCAGCTCTGCCCCAGCAGACCAAGGTAGGGGGTGTGGGTGTGCAGTGGCAGCCTGTCACTCCAGCGTCCCTCTCTCCCCTGCTCCTACTGTTTGGAATTCTTCTCTTCTGTTTCCTTTGTTTCAGCCCTCAATGAACAGGAAGAAAAGGGAAGGAGCCTTGACAAATCCGATCAAAGCGCAGACAGGCTGAGGCTCCCTCCTGCTGGCATGCCAAGCCCTGCACTAATGAGGGGTAGAGGAGAGAGAGGCAGCCACTGAGAACAGTGGCCCCACAGAAACATTGAGCGTAAGGGACAGAGGGAAAAGAAGCTGCTAGGGCAGAACAACATCAGCACAAGCTCCCAGCCTTCCAAAGGGGCTCTTCCCATTTCCTCCAGCCCAGGGAGCTTGTCCCAACTCCTCAACCCAGATCCCAGTCACCTGCTGCTGCCTATGACACCAGAAACAAGTAACAGACTTGTAGCAATGGTGTTTGGGGAGAAGGATCCAAACGTGCACATTCAAGGGAAGTTCAACTGAAACAGCCATGGAGTTGTAACCACACTTTGGTTCCAAGGCTTCACGTGGGAATCTAGTCTTTCCTTCCAGAGAACTGGGCTGCAGGGGCTAACAAGTGCCAACACTGTCTTCAGAACCTCCCCATGGGTCCCAAATACCCACACGCCCAGTAAAGAGGAAGAGCACAGAGCCAAGATCTTCTGCCATGCAATTATCCACAGTTAATCAATTTGGGTACAGAAGGGCTAGGACAGGAAGGGAGAGCGCACACGTAACTCAACAAGCAAGGTAACTAACCTTTGGATGCTGCCAATATTGCAGGGGTACCTGGGAACAGCTGGAGAAGCCAGCAAAGCCTGGTGGTGGCTGTTCCTTTAACCAGGGATTCTCAGCCTGAAGGCCAGAGGGCACATCTCAGCTGCATTTGAGGGTTTTGCAGCTTGCTGTCACCTGAAACCCAAAAGACAAATAGTCATGTGAAGAGCTACTGCATAAGGGAGCTCTGGGAACAGGCCCCTGCACAGCCAAGAGTATCATAAATCAGGAGTACCCAACACTCTGCTCCTGTCCCTTTCCTCCAGCCTGTTACAAAGTACAGCTCAGCCCATGAAAGAATATCTATACACTGCATGTTTCCAGTCACAGATCAACACACTGTCCTGCAGCACATTCCCCACCCACACAGGGATGACTGCACGTGTCCCCAGAAGTGCTGGCAAAGCCAGAGCCACCCTGCCCCATAGCA
>NW_009953571.1:3971671-3976018 GCF_000747805.2 Chaetura pelagica
AACATGATAGCAGCAGCAAGTGTTTTAGCTTGTGAGGCAACGAAGGGATTAACTATCATGTCCAGTAACCTGAACCCCTGCAACATACCCTGGGCCATCCCAGGATGGAAGTCATGAGAGTCTATCCAGATAGATAGTCAACAGGGATAGAGAAGGCATACAGGCAGAGGAGAGAGAAGGCAAGCAAAAAAAAACCCCATGCACCTCACACTACAGGGAGCAGAACAGCCTGTACATTTCACTCCTCCGAGGAAGAGGAGATCCTCCTCCTCTGCTGGGATCTTGCCAGTGCACCCCTTTCTTCCAGCTCCCATGGAATTGGGCACCCACATCTCACAACTGCAGACTCGAGTGGACAAGCCTTTCTCCCAGGAGGCTTCAGGTATTAAAATCTCTTTACTGGGAGAAAGCCCAAACCAGAAGCATAGAGCCACAAAAGTCAGTTGGGGCAAAGGAATTAGAGAGGAATCTTGAGTTTTAAGCTGAAGCCCCTCTATAGACACATCATTGCTCCAAGATTCAGGAGGAACAAGACCTTCAAAGCAGGTAAAACCTACCAAACTATCGTTCTGGTCTGTCCCACTCAAAGAGAGAAGTAAGTGACCAGTGTGCTGGGCACCAGAGCTGCCACAGGACCTGTTGCACCCCTCTAGGCACAGCAAACCCCATGTCAGCCTGGCATAGCACTATGTGAAACAAGAGAGGCAACATCAATGCCAGTAAGGGCTAGAAATAAGAAATAATTTACAACAGCTGTTACCTGAACAGCTAAACCTAGCAGCTCCAGCAAAGTAGTACAGCACCACAACCACTCAGTGAAACCCTCCTGAAGCAACCAAGCCTGACACCACTTCTGCTTTGTGAGTCTTCCTCAGCATCTGGCTACCAGGTGGCACTTACGGACACTATGGCACATATCAGTAAACAGACATCTATCCCCTCCATCATCCCCACTCCATATACCCTGATGTGTCAGCTCTCATCTCAGACCAAAGGGATCTAAGGGAGGAACCTTGAAGATTAATACTTCTGGAGGGAGGTGAACTGGATATGAACCAGGGGGGCAAATCTGCCTGTCACACATCCCCTTTGCAGTTACAACCTCCCCCTTGGTGCTAACACAGGCTTGCATTTACAGGGAGCAGTTCACCAGGTAAGAGCCAAGTCCCTGATATCTATGTGGAACAGGAAGCAGAAAGCAAGTAGTTTCAATAGCAAAGAGCTGGAAAACCAAAGGCAGAGCTAATCCTGAGTGGGGAGTGCCAAGCACGTGCCTGCCACACAAGGCAGTGCTGCCCAGTGGCATCTGCCACCACATGGCCACCAGGATCACTGGGAAAGCAGACTTCCCGTGCACACATGGCAGGAGCCTCATCTCCAGGCTGGAGCCCACGTCCCACAGCTGCAACTCAGCCACCACACACGGGACCTGCAATACCTGCAGCGTGTGGAACCAGTCTCTAGCTCTGCCACCTTCTCCAGGCAAGGGGGAGCTTGGGGCAAGCTGGGGGAAAGGCAGATCAGAACCTACAAGCAGTTCCCCCCCTCACCCCAAAGCAGTTTCAGCACTCTCCCCCAGGGTCCAGCTGCACCTCTCCCTTGGAGTGTTTCCATTAACCCAGGCCACCGGAGAACTACACGTCCAGAAGTTTTTTCCAACTGCATCACACGGTTATTAAAAGATAGTGCCTTTCTGTCTCAGCCTTTAGCACAGGCAGATTTGGGATATTACAGGAGAGGCTGCACATTGCTACAGAATCAGGGAAGGGAGTTAGCCAAGTAACAGCCTGGGGCTCTAAATGGCTTTCTGGAAAAGGCATCTGGAGGCAAGAGGAGGTCACTGTCTAACAGCAGGGCTCCACACACGTTGCCAGACTTATTGTTCCTCCTGGGAAGCCAAAAAAGTGTCTCTCTTCTGAGATGCCAAGCCTTAGCTAAGCTGGGAAGGGCAGGGGCACCCCGACAGAACAGCAACAAAATGTCTTCAAGTAAAAACACTCACTAGAAGGCCCCTTAAACTTGTCTGACCCGGGTTTCCCTTCCCCTCAGACTACTGCTTCAAGCAATAGACCTGTCAGCAACAATTCAGGAACTCAAGGACTATACCACCAACACCCCCTGCCAGCTGCTGCCTTTCCAGGTCCCTGGAGGGCTGCAGGAGATCAGAGGTGCCAGCTACCACCACCACCAATGCCATGCTCAGAGCTTGGTGTCCTTGTCTCCTCCTCCGACTGAGATTTGGAGACCTCCTGAAAGGTGTTGGTCTCCAGTGAGATACTGCGAGTGAATCAGGCCTTCCATTCTAGGCAGGGCTCATGTGTCAGGGACTAAAATACTCCCTGGAGATGCCTCTGCCTACGGGTTATTTGGAGCAAGTCACAATTTATCCCTAGCTAACCCAATGGATTGGCTGAGCTCATCCAGGAGCAAAGAAAATAGATGGCCACACCACAGTGTGGGCAGGATAGGATGCCCCAAGGAGACAGGGCCAGAAAGGTCATCTCATCCCACACCAGGACTGCTTCCTTCCAACCACAGCCAGAAAGATCCATACCCCAGACCTCACACTGTCAGGCTCCTTCCTTCCCAGTGGTAGCAGGACAGCAGGAAAACACGGTTGGGGAGAACATCCACTTTCCTCACAACTACCAACCTTCCAAGACACAGCTACTCTTTGATACATTCCATCTATTCTCCCACATCTTGCTCCTCAGCTCTAACACTGACATGTCCTGTGAGAACATGTCCTCACCTATCCCAGCAACCACCAAGGTGTGTTTTAAGCCAGGCTTACCTAGGATGAGCTGCCTTCGACCCATGGCAGGGCTCTGCCTGGTGTCAGACTCCCCAGAAATGGTGTGGTCTCATGAATCTGAGTAAAGACACTGGCAACCAAGCAAGGTTTCAGCACTGTACCCACTGATGGGCTGGGAGAGTGATTGCTTTTTTTGGTTTGCTTCTTTTCCTGCCATTAGTGCTGAGGCTGCACCCCTCATCATCAGAGCACTGGAACTATTTGGCTTCTGTTACAGCCAGTGGATTTCCAGTAAGCATGAGCCCTTGGCACCCAGACTGACAGTAAGTGCTAAGAAAGGAGCTGCTCAGAGAGTTTTCTGGGTGCAGATAAACTAGCCCCTCAGCCCCCCCCCAACTTTTATCCTCCCCCTGCCCTAGGCACTATAAGCCAAGGCGATTCTTGCCCAATCTTAGGGCCTCACTGCAGCTCTGAGAAGCCAACCCTTCCACAGAGCTCCCTTGTAGCATATTTACCATAAAAAGGCAGGCAAACTGTCCTCCAAACTTGCTCACTGCAGAAGGGAGGTGAACTGAAAGGGGGACAGGACAGACAGGGGACTAATAAGAAGTGTCTGCCAAAACGCTCTTGCTCAGGTACCAAACCACACTGTCTAGTTATACTGTTCAGAGTAGCCCAAGGACTTTGTGCATCAAGCTTCACCTCTGGCTGAAGACAAGGCATCTTTGGCAGTCTCCTGGGCAGTCAGTTCTCAGATTGCTGTCTGGCAGAGCTAGATCTTCTCCTTGAAGGAGAGCAGCTCCGGCAGTCTACACTGGATATGCCCCCAGAGTCACCCGCAGCGCCCCCCTGCCCCCAGCAAGCTCCTCTCCAGACCTGTCACAGGCTTCAGGTGCTGTCTCACCTGCCTCGCTGCTTCACACCAGCAGCCCAGCCACCGTGACATTCAGAGGAGCTCACAGGTAGCACCACATGTGAGTGGAAAATTCGGTCTAATCCACGTGCTTCTGAGTAAAAAGGTTTGTTTAGTGCCAGACTATTTGCCAGCAGTATCTCGTGCCCTTTTTGAACTCAGCCTGCTGGAAAACAAACCCTCCGGGGAGGGGGGCAGAAGAGGAGAGATCAGAAAGGATAAAGTGCCTGCCCATGCAACTGTAATTCTTGCAGATGAAGCTGCAGGCAGACACTGCGTCCATTGTGTGGAGGTAACCGGACAGGAGGAAGGAGGGGCAGCTTGGCAGAGCTCTGTTTGCTCTGGGGAGACCTGTGAGAGGCCACGGAACGCCCTTCTCAGCCGCCCGGCGCTGCCTCCGAGGCTCAGCAGGGAGGCGCGGCTGCAGCCGTGCGGTCTTTGCACCCCGAGGGTGCCGAGGGCTCGGGGAGCCGGGCAGGGGGGCACTGAGCGGGCAGCCTCGGCACAGGGTAACCCTCTCCGGCTCAGCGGGAGGCAGAGGTGAAGCACAGCCTGCGCAGCCCGGCGCGGCACAGCACGGAGGGTCTGCGGGGCTGAGCGGAGGTTTTGGGTCCCCTCCCGCAACTGGCTGTAGCCAGACGGGTCCCCCCCCTGTGGCTCCCGCTTGGGGGGCGGGGGT
>NW_009953571.1:3995073-3995432 GCF_000747805.2 Chaetura pelagica
GTGAACGTGGCTGGCCACAGCCCGGGAGAGAGCCGGGAACCCCTGACAGAGCAGCCCTGACCCGGGAAGGAGCCGGGAAGCCCTGACAGCGCAGCCCTGACCCCTTCCCCTCCGCACCTCTGCTCCCCTCGCAGCGCTCCCTCCTTCCCTCCCCTCCGGAGCACCTTCCGACCTCCCCCCACCCCGATCGCGGGCACTGAGGGGCACGGCCACGCACGACAGAAGCCCACTAGGAGATGGGCAGTCCCTATTGCCAAGGCACCCCCCAATCCCACGGTGTCCCCGCCTTTCCCAGCCCTCCTGCCCTGCACCCGGCTGCCCCTGCCCGCTCAGTGCCCCCGGTCACCTCCCGAACCGGG
>NW_009953571.1:3996727-4002911 GCF_000747805.2 Chaetura pelagica
TCCCGCCGCCCGGCTGTGTCCTCCGGCAGCCCGTGGAAGGGATCTGCCTGCCTCGCTGCCCTCCTCCCCTCACCCCCTGCCCGGGGAGGGGGCAGCGGCCCCGCTCTGTGGGGCTTTGCGGGCATCCCGCAGCTGCGGTGCGCTCCCCTTCCTTCCCCAGTGTACTCGGCTTCCAACCTCCTGGTGCTGTTAAACGACTGGATCCTCCGCAAGGAGCTGCAGCGGAGCCTGCCTGTGGTAAGGCGGGAGCGTGGGGGAGGAGGACTTGGGATCCAGGCTCTCTTTCAGACGGAAGCTTTCAGAGGGTGTCTGGAAAGTAACAGGATGTTGCTGTGGCTTCTTTTTGCTGCCAGGTGTGTAGAGGCCCGAGGCAGCCTCTGAATGCAGGTGCAGCCCTGCCCTGTAGGTGCTGAGTGGGAGGGGTGGCCAGAGCACTCCCCGGACTGCAGAAATCAGGCCCTGACTCGCAGCAGGAGCCCCACTGTGTTTTTTTGAGAAGCTCAGAACCTGGGATAGGCAAAGGGGTTGCTGAATAACCGTGGCTGTTTCCACAGCAGTGGCTCTGGAGCCCCGACGCTCTCGTTCCACCCTTCAGACTCCTGCTGTGCATTTGCTATTGAGCAAAACAAACAGAAGCACCGTGCTTCTATGTCTCTCTTGCAAGAGCCCTAGACTGGCTCCCAGCACTTGTTAGACCCTTTGGGGAATGAGGAGGAGGGCATTTCTTTCCAGGCAGGCTTCCTCTGTCGCAAGCCTGCCCGCTGCGTGGGTTTGGGTGTTGGCAGCTCCCTGGCTGGAGTGTCAGGTGTGTAGCAGACAGAAATGCAGGAGACTTACCTCCCTGGTTGCTAAAGGCCAAAGTGAATTTCAGCTGTATTGCTTTTCAGTGGGTTAAATCTTGGGGTTGAGAGCACCAGCAAGCTCCTGTATGGGGAGCAGGGACCCAGGCTGGAAGAGCACTTGATGTCTTAGGGTTCATGCCAGGGATCTAGACCAATTCAGCCACATTCACTCTGCTGTCATCGTGCACTCTTGTTTCCCTTCCCTCCACTCCAAGCATATTCCCTTGTCACCTCTAACCAGGAGAGAGGTTTGTCGTGTAGCTCAGCTCTCTAGGACAAGGTGAGAGAGAGAGAGTGAAGTTTGTGCACAGTGTCATAACTCAGAGACTGAGGGGTACAAGGCAATCCAATACACAGGTGTGATGTTCTCACTGTTCCTGGGGCAGCAGCTGTATGTGATACTGTTGACGTCTCAGTCTGCCCCTTCTTGGAGGTGGAGCAGTGGGCTTGTGTGTAGACTCTGATCGCAGTGGAGGCACCACTTTTGGTTTCTAGGGCTGTGATTTCCAGGGCCATCCAGTGGTTATTTCTGAGGGTCCCGCCAGACTGGGCTGTGCTTCTGCCCCATCTAACTCACAAGCAGAACCTGCATCCTGTCCCCCTCCTCCCCTCTGTGTTTTGCAGTCACTGCCCCAGCAGAAGCTGCTGACCTGGCTGAGCGTGCTAGAATGCGTGGAGGTTTTTGCAGAGATGGGGACAGCCAGGGTGTGGGGGGAGATGGGCCGGTGGACCATCATTGTCCTCATCCAGCTGGCTAAGTAAGTGCTGTGGGCAGAGGGGAAGGGGCTGCGTCCACTCGGGAAGGGGATCTGGAGGGGACTCAGCAGTACCTTGGGGAAAAGTCCAAACAGCACTGAGCTGCCAGTCCCAGAGGCTGAGGGAGTTTGGAGCCCCACAGTGTGCTGGACACTGTGCCACAGAAAGAGACACCCTTCTCACCTTGCCAGTTGTCCCGAGCAGACATGAGTGTCTCCCTCTTCTGTGGAATCCACCTTTCCAGTGCAGCAGGAACCCAGCTCCCAAACCTGCTATTGAAGGCTTCCACGTGTCTGCCCACAGAGCCATCCTTCGTCTCCTGCTCCTGCTGTGGTACAAAGGCGGCATCCAGACATCTCCTCCCATCGTGCCGCTGAACAGGGAGCAGCAGCAGCCTCTCCACCCCCAAGGTGAGCCCACAGTGCTGTCATTGACTTGGAACCTTGCTTTGCCACATGCCTTGCCCTGCCAGGAATTACTCATAAGAGCAGTGGCTTGGATGGCACAGGGAACTGTAAGGCTTCGGAACACAAAGCTGAGCTGTGTTGAGTGTTCTGCCCTCTGCTTAGTGGCAGGGTTGTCCTGCAGTCTAGAAGGAGAGGGTGGAGGAGTCTAAGCCTGGAATCACTGGCTGAACTGTTAGTCCACCTGTGTGTCCCCTGATCTGATGGTAAGAGATCAGGGTAGTCAGGCAATGTCAGGCAGATTTACCCTTTTACCCTCTTGACAGCTCCACACAGTGTTAGCTCCTTCAAGATGGTCCAGTTTGCATAAGATTAAACTTTCAGCCTGGTTTTCTAGATGGCAGTGTAGGAAAGGGTGCTGCTGGCCCTGGAGTGAGTTGTGTTCCTTTGGAACCTGACTCCCATAGCTGTTTTCTCTTGCAGACATGGAAGACAACTCCCTGGGGAAGGACCAGACCTATGTTGGCAAACGTTCCAGCCGTGTTGTGCGCTCTCTCCAGAACAGTAAGTACCTGGGCCTGTTTTCTGTCCTTGCCTGAGCTGTTTCTGCTCTGTGCCCTTCTCATGAGACCCCACCTGGAGTACTGTGTCCAGTTCTGGAGCCCCCAGCATGAGAAGGACATGGCGCTGTTGGTTTGAGTCCAAAGGAGGGCCACAAAAATTACTCAGGGGCTGGAGCTCTCTCCTATGAAGACAGGCTGAGGGAGTTGGGGTTGTTCAGCCTGGAGAAGAGAAGGCTCTGGAGAGACCTTGTAGCAGCCTTCCAATACCTGAAGGGGTCTACAGTAAAGCTGGGGAGGGGCTTAAAAACTGGAAGATTAAAACTGGAAGAGGGTATATTTAGGTTAGACATTAGGAAGAAATTCTTTAGTGTAAGGGTGGTGAGACACTGGCACAGATTGTCCAGAGGAGCTGTGGATGTCCCCTCCCTGGAAGCGTTCAAGGGCAGGTTGGATGGGACTCTGAGTAACCTGTAGTGGGAGGTGTCCCTGCCCGTGCAGGGGGTTTGGATCTAGATGATCTTTAAGGTCCCTTCCAACTCAAACCATTCTGTGATTCTATTATACATGACTTAGGTGTGGGCAGTGAGGAGCAGAACCTGGTATTGGGACACATCCTGCCAGTCAGTGGGCCCTGTAGGCAGGAAGGTATCAAAGCATCAAGGATTCAGGCACGTACTGCAAGGATAGCACTTAGAATTGTATTTCCCCAAGTGAGCTGTCCGACAGAGACAACCCTTCAGTGTGGTCACGCTTTGAGGAAACCAGACCTTACAAGTTACCTCTCCCTGCTCTGTCCCCACTGGAGGTGAGCTCCAAGTGTGCTGGTGAGCTGCAGCAGTCGCTGTGTGCACAGCTCTTCAACCTTTCCCATTTCACACCTTCACTGTGCAGAAATCAGCAGGGTGGCAGTGTGGGGAAGCGTGGTAGGAAGGTTTTATTTGTGTTGGTGACCTGATCTGCTTCTTTCAGCCCCATCCCTGCAGTCCCGGCACTGGGGGTCTCCCCAGCAGAGGGAGGAGTCGCAGAGCCGAAGGGCAGAGGAGATGAACCAGCCTCCCACCCCTCTGGGTCTCCAAGAAACCATCGCAGAATCCATCTACATTACCCGCCCTCTGCTCCACTGTATCCTGCCCTGGCTGGGAACAGGCACACGCCCTACCCAGGTGCCAGCAGAGGGTGCTGCGGGCTCGGTCCTGGCGCGGGGCAGTGCCACACCAGCCTCCTCTCTCCCTGCCACTGCTCTGCTTAGGCAGGGGCCTCGGGACTGCTCCCCTCACTTTCACCTTGAGGACTAGCCTCAGCCGAGGAGTTGTGGGCACGAGTCCTCCAGCCTCTTTCCTGGGCCCTCCCAGCACTGCCTGAGAGCATGTTCTCCTGGGCTGGGCAGAGACCTGTTGGTACCCAGGAGATCACTTGACTGCAGGCCTTGTAGGCATCTCTGGTTCTTTCTATTCCTTGACTGTGTATTCCTAGTACTGAGTTTAGGAGTGTGGGGCCAGAGATCATGGAAACCCTGGCTCCTCTCAGCAGTCCTGGACATCTCGAGGTCAGTCTGAAGAAGAGTCTTTGTGCTTGAGGTTGGTGGTGGCTGAGCATCACACTTTCCCCTGCTCCCCTGTCCTGGGCAGGCCCACTTAGAGAAATAAGCACAGGGAGGGCCTGGTGTTTAGCCAGGAGATTGACACATTTCACTATCTTCTGCAACACTTAGTGCTCTGTGTTCTGAGCTGGTGCAGCCTGCTGCGTGTGGAGCCGAGAATGGGGGGCATTTGGAAACCTGCTTTCTTTTCCCTGCTGGCTGCTGTTGCCATGAATTAGCCCTTTACCCTTTTCCTTCCAGTCTGAGCTTGCTGAGTGATCTGCAAGACCTGAACAGGCGAGAGCGAGCAGAGCTGAGACGACGGACCCTCCTACTGCTGTACTACCTCCTGAGGTCTCCTTTCTATGACCGATACTCAGAGTAAGGGGCCCCTGCTGGGCTTTTGCTGAACATTTCCCTTTTAACAGAACTAGCGTCAGGGACTGGGTGAGTAGATCTGAAGAGATTTGGGTGCCTGTGACCGGGTTAATCTGAGCCCTTGAGAAGAGCTGCCGTTGCTGTTCGTGCACTCAGCAGCTGGGGCAGGAGGTGTCTCACTGGACTCGTTCATACTCTTCTCCCTTTGTAGGGGCAGGATCCTCCTCCTCCTGCGCTTGTTGGCTGATTACGTGCCTGGAGTTGGCTTTGTCACACGTAAGTGGGCCCCCCTGCTGGATCCCCATTTCTGTTGGGTAGAGAAAAATCAGGGGAATTGGGCAGAGTGTCAATCAGTTTTCAACCTGAAGATGGAATTGGGAAGTCCCTAGAATGCTTAGTAGTGGTGCACCCTGTGATGATGCTTGTGTTGTTTTAAATGGAATAGGAAAGGATTAATTGCTTCCTGACTATTAGGGACCTGTGCTCAAGCACTGTGGTAACCTTCCCTGTGCTCTCTCATGCTGCAGAGGTTGGTCTCTATCACCGAGGCCTGTTCTCCTGAGCTCCCTTTTGCACTTCAGCTGGTGCACCAGAGCCCTGCATTGCAGCCCTTGTTTTTTAATTGGTTTTTTGATCACTGGTCTGCAACGAAGACATGATGGGGTAAACAGGTGTCTAGAGGTACTGACCCAGCCAGGAGCTGATTGTAAAAGGGCCAAACCAGGGCTTTTTTTTCCTAGTCCTTCATCAGAGGATCCTTTTACTCTGGGCCAGAATTCCACCTCCCCCTCTTCCCTGCTGATGTGAAGTCTTTTGTTGAGTGATTCATGGCAGTGATGTGGCATTAGATCAGCCTGGCACCTGCAATTGTCCTTTCTTTGGAGAGTTCACAAAGCTAGCTAGCTCAGGAGCTCCAGCTAGTGATTTTTGGAGCCTGCATTAAGCCATGTGCTACATAAGCATTTTCAATCTACAGCAGTTGATTCTGTGTCTGCACCTGCTCGTTATTGCTGAGTTGTCTTTGCTCTTTGCTGTGCCACAGTGGTGTCCTCCTGACTTTCTGCATGCAGGTTTCCCCCTTGCACATTGCAGAGCCCCCTTCCCAGTGGAGCTTGGACATGTCAGCTCTGAGGGAGCAGTGTCCCACACCATGGCTGTGCTGACCATGTTTCATGCCCCGCTTGGTCCTGCTCTCATGTCTGACACCACATCCCAAAGTTGTCTCCCATCTTGGCCAAAGTAAATGTTGTATTCCTGGGTTCAAGCTGAGTTGTGTAACTGGAGATTTGGGATTGCTGGGCATCATAATGAGAAGTGGGGATATACCCTGTATACATGCAGCTTCAAATTTTTATGCCTTTCTGTATGCATAACCCTTTTGTTCTCTTGTTTTCAGGGCCACTGATGGATTACTTGCCTGCTTGGCAGAAAATCTATTTCTATAACTGGGGCTGATGAGAAGATGATAATTATTCTCTGCTAAGATCATGGCTGGACATTTTTAAAGAGGGCAAGCAGGCTGGGGGAAGGGATGTTGATAATATCTAATTTTCAGTTAAACCATCAATGAGAATCTCCTGCTCTGTAGGGTGTGGGGGGGTGTATGTAATTTTTTTAACAGATACAGCTGTGAGTGATGAACACTACATGTGTGGAGACACC
>NW_009953571.1:4003171-4012678 GCF_000747805.2 Chaetura pelagica
CTGGACCGTTCCACAGCTGCAGCAATGGTGATGGGACAGCCTCTTTTTTTAAGCACTTGATTTTTCTCCTTTTGTGCGGCTGCACTATATTAAAACGAGGCAGCATGGTGGTTTTTGGAGAGCTTTGTCTCCCACCTCTTGGAGCCAAGACTGACCTGCAGCCTGCTTGTGTTGGCCGTGCTTGGCCAGTCTGCTTGGAGCAGGCTTGTCTGTCAAATAAACTGACTGACTGGAGAGAACTGAGCTGAAGGATGTTTCTTCCCCTGTTTGCGTGGGGTCCCCATGTATCTGGTTGCCAGCAGGTCTGTCTCTCTCAGAAAGAGCATCTTTTGCAGTTGTCTTCCCTGGGTTATGCTATTCCTTAGAAGCCTTTTGCTTCCTGGCTTGTGTCAGGCAGGGCCCCACATACATTGCTCATCCAATGACTGGAGCCTCTGTAACTCCAGGTTACAGTCCCAGGCACCTGGGATTCCCCTTGGGGACATGGAGAGTTGCAGTTTGCAGGCTGCTTTCCTAGTACCTACTCTGTGCTAAAAGGGTTTCCAGAATGGCTGCCAGCCAGAGCTCGGAGGCTTGGCCAAGGGCAGAGGAGAAATGAGGAGATTAATTCAGCAAATACTGCTGTACCACACTTGAAGAGCCTAGGAGGGGTCTGGACAGCCATGCCTATCTTTTTGTATCTGCTCTGCTATACGGGGGGCAGTTGGGGCATCAGTCTAGTGAATGAGCTGGTGTGGAGTCTCCCTTGGCTAGGACAAAGGGGCAGGCAGCTGGTGGCATTGGATTGTTCCACAGGCAGCTGCTGGCACCATGCGGAGCTTGGTGTCTGGAAACTGCTGGGTGTATTGGCCTCACGTGGGTGACAGGGACCTGAACCCTCCCTGAGGGACTCTGAGGCTGCAAAGGTCTCAGCCTTTTTGCCTTCATGCCTGACATAGGGGGTGTACCCTGCTCCCACCCCCTCCACCACCTGAAATGGGCTACTGCAGCTGGGGACTCCATGGCTTTGGCAGCGTGTGGGGTCTGTGTTGCTACCTCAGCTGGCAGTGATGCCCTGTAATGTGGCAATAGTGTGGAATAGCCATGAACAGGGCATGGGTGCCCTTCATCTGGGCTTTTAGCCCAGAAGATGCTGAAGAGTACAAAGTCTGGGAAGTGCTGGTGGGAGGTGTTCATTCCTGGAGTGAGGGAGTGAGATGGAGGGGTGAGGGGTTTGCTTTTGGAAGGGTGGAGAGAGAGGCAAAGGCTGGTGGTAGAGGGGCAGGGGAAACAGTCCTGGAGCTGTGGTTGGTTGGATGGAGGGACATGCCTCTGCATAGGGTAGGCTGTAAGCAGCTGGCATGGCTTGGGCAGCCCAAAACCAGCACATTACGGTACTGGGAGAGGGTAGGCAGCAGTGCCTGGGTGAGGACCCCAGCCTGTGTTCCAGTGGCTCCTCTGTAACCTTGGTGTTCCATGGCTACCAGGGTGGCACTTCTATGACCTTGCTGTGGCACTGGCATCAGAGTGTGCCATGTGGTGCTGGCTGCTGCTTGCCCTGCTGCTGGGGGCTGCCCTCCCACAGCCCATGTCCCAGAGGTGAGGACTCTCTCCCTGCTCAGTACCTGCAGAGCTACCTTGTGTCTCCTGGCCCAGGTGTGGGCTGGCACTCGTGGCACCAAGCCCTTGAGAGCTGGCCAGGCTGGGTGAAGACAGGCAGTGCATGGAGGCTCTTGTGCCAGCATGGGCAAGCACTGAAGGGTCTCA
The DNA here is from genome assembly GCF_000747805.2 of Chaetura pelagica. NCBI lineage: Eukaryota > Metazoa > Chordata > Aves > Apodiformes > Apodidae > Chaetura > Chaetura pelagica. The sequence continues at coordinate 4,004,918 of NW_009953571.1, forward strand.
GCTCACTCCTGTCCCTGGTTTTCCTCTGCAGGGACAGTTACTCAATCCCTGAGGACTTCTCTGCTCCCCTGGAGCTTCCGCAGAAGCATTTTGGCCTGGTGGACGGTACATTGCTCTCCTTTCCCCTCTTCCCTGCATTCATTCCTCCAGCAGGTGGTTGTCCCCAGCCCTATGAGCTGCCTAGGGCTGAACACGGGCCTCTCCCCTCTCCAATCTCCCCCCAGATTACGGTATCAAACCCAAGCAGCCTCGGCGCAGGACCCGGGTGTCCCGGGAGCGGCCAGCAGCGCTGCGCAGAGCTGGCAAAAGCAAGCGTGACGAGCTGGACGTGGAGTACTATGATGATGCCCACCTGTGAGCTGATGTGCCCACCACAGCCCAGCCTCGCCTGCCCTCCACTACTGCAGGACAGGGTAGGTGTGTGTGTGTGTGGGGGGGTAAGGGTAAACCCTGCTTTGGGCAGGGACTGGAGCAGATGATCTCCAGCGGTCCCTTCTGATCGTCGTAAGATGATCTCTGACCTCTAGGGATTGCAACTGGGGCTCCAGGATCCAACCTGTGAAGCTCCAGCTCTTCTTGGGGTCTCATGGGGAAGAACAAGCCAGGGCCCAAATCCGTTTTCATGGAACACAAACAGCACAGCATGAACCTTCTCCATGTACCATCATATTTAATAGTTGTTGCCATCACAGCAGATCCAACTGAAGCACAGAGGCCACTGGCTGCAGGGGCCAGGAGAGCTCCTCTACCTCCCCAGCGCTGTGCATGCTCCCTGCAGGCTCTAGCCCTTCCCTGTCCTGCCTCTGACAGGGACCCAGCTCTGCACAGGGGCCAAGCCCACTACCCTGGGGTGGCCCAGCCCTGCCACTGCCTCTGTCACCTGCAGGTCGGGGGAAGGAGGAAAGAGGCAGAGAAAGGCTCCCCTCCCAAGGGTCTAGTTACTGCAGGGAGGTATGGGGGGGATTCTCTCTCTCTCTCTCTCTCTCCCCAGGGCACAGATACAAGAGGGGAGGGAGGGGGATGGAGGCAGGGGTGAGCTGTCTCAGCTCATAATGGTGCTGGCTCTGGCAGAGGAGATATTGGGGCTCTCTCTGTCACCTGTCAGGGAGGTGCTGCCCACCCAGGGCAAGCCCATCTCCCAGGCAGGAGCCAGCACGTGGGTTGTGTTTGCTGTAGCTGCTGTGCCTTCACACTGCGAGAGTCCAACTCTGCCACTGCGTTAAAAGTCACCCCAGAGGGATGTGACGGGAAGCTGGGCCACGGTCACGAGGAGGAGATGCTGTCACCCCAGCCTGCAGCAAGAAGGGGCCCGAGCACGCTGTTGCTCACCCCTCCCACCACTCAGAGGCAGGGCACTCAGCGGGTGCTTCACCAATAGAATAAACTAAGAGTATTTTATACAATAAACACAATTTGTCCAGCCCTCCCCCCTCCCGTCCCTCCCAGCCCGAGGAGGGGGAGTCAGGAAAAGAGGCGGTGCTCCGTGCCCCTGGAGCCCTGCCCCGGGCCCGCTCCTCCTCCAGGCTCAAAGCAGCTCTTGTCCATGCACACACAACACGGGAAAGGGGCAAGACTGCAGCCCTGGCTGTGCAGGAGATGCCCGTGCCAGCCCTTACTCCAGGTAGATGTCCTCCGTGGGGCACGTGTACTCCACATACTCCTTGTAGAATTGCTGAAAAGCTCTCCTGCAACACAGCACCAGACACAGCTGAGCAGTGTTCTCCCCACGAGGCGTTTACAGAGCCACATTTCCCTTCTCGCCCTTCCTCCCCGCCCTACTGCCAGTTTGACCTCCTATCCTCCAGCCCTGGGCCCTTCCTGCATTAGCACCCAGAGCTGTCATCAGAACCACAGGGTCTCCATCTTTGCTCTGATCCCCTGCTGCATGACTTCCAGCCATCTGCTTGCAAATCCTTGCACTGGCACTTGTTCCAGTGCTGTCGGGAATGTGCTGCCCATAACCCTGTAAGCCCTGGCTCCTGCCCCAAGCCTCTCACTCAAGGGAAGAGGTGCCAGCCTGAAGCCAGGTCCAAGCCCCATACATACGGGGAGTGGCAAGATTCAGCCTGACTGCCTCATGCCTCCTGCCTCGTCCAGCCAGGACTCACCCTACAGACTCTGCCAGCGGCTTCGTGGACTCCTCCGAGACAAAGACGTGACAGGCAAATCTGTGGTCAGCAGGGTGCTTGGTGATGAACCCAAAATATCTGAGGGCAAAGAAATTATGTATGACTGGACCAGCAGACAAGTAGGCACAGGTACTCCAGCATCCCTGAGGTATACCCACCCTGGAGCATAGGAGCTTGTGACCTGCAGCCCTGCCCCCAAAACCTAGTGACCACCAGTTGCCATGGCCCATGCTCAGAGCTGGAGTAGAATTCCCACCCAAAGGTTGCTTTTACATGTAACTGCAGCACTGGGCTCGCAAGAGAAGGGTAATACTCAGGATCAGGGCACTAGGAAGCCTCCCTTTCCCTTCCCAGCCCCAGCCATACTGCCCTCAGGGAATGGAAAGGCAGTGAAGCCTCCGTGCCCACTTGTTGGCTTTGAGTCTCACCCTGCACCTCCCCACTACTCACTTGTTGTTCTTTGGATGGTACCCACAAAAGGAAATGTTCTTCAGCTGGAAAAAATGGCTACACTTGTTTACCTAGGGGACAGAGAAAGGAACCATGAAAGCTTTCCTCCCCATCACCCTGTGGAGTAAGCAGTGAAATAAGTCAGAATCTGATCCTGGGCTGCTACCAGCAGCAGTGTCAGGATGGCCCCAGGCACCTCAACACAGGCAACTCTTCTAGGCAGCTCCTGCAAGGTTTCCCTGGAGGCCATGGGTTAGGCTGTACTCGGGCTAAGGTCAGTGCTGCTCTTTGCCCAGAGCACACAGCCCTTCTCCCTCACTAAAAAGGCTCTCGGGAATACCAGCAGATAGAAGGTGAGTGGATAACTTATTTAAGTCTAAGTCACTCAAGCCTGGGTGTTCAAAGGGTCCCAACCAGAAGTGAGAACTTGTATAAATAAGCTTAAGAAGCAACCAAGTTGATGGCATCCTCTAGAATCCTCATAGAAACCCCAGCTCAGCTGCCTGTTACAACATCCACAGCCAGGAACTGCTCCTACCCCACAGCTGTAGGGGAGGTTTCCCCACAGGCTTGCTGCAGAGCCCTCATTTGCCTCTGCCCAGCATCAAGCCACGCTTTGCTAGGCTACTTATGCAGAATGCTAATCAGCAGCCTGCCATAGCCAGCTAAAGAGATTACAGGGCAGATCTGGAGGACACCACTCAAAATAGTAGCAGAAAGGTTTAGGAACAGCTGACAGATTGCCAGCACAGCTCAGCTCACAGCATCCTGGTGCAGCAACGTTCTTGGCATCTGTGAGGGCATCAGCTGGCAGCAGGGCCCAAAGCTGGGATCCTGTGAGGCACACGGGCCCCTGACAGTGCACCTGCAACTGCAGTGATGGTGCTTCTCACGCCCTTGGATTAGTAGAGATCCTCCATTTTCATACGCAAACATGACCTGTAGCACAGAGGGCATGAGCCAGCAGCTGGGGAAGGGACAAGATGCGTGGCAAGCGGGGCACTAACCTTGCTGTGCTCCTTGGAGTCATCAGCTTTCACGGCGATCTTGACCCCACGCACGCTGATCTCCAGGACGCAGCTGGAGGGTGGGTTAAAGTGCACAGTGAGGCGGCGTGTGGTGGCAATCTGGGAGGGGAAGACAGAGAGACAAAGCCCTGGCACTCATCAGTAGTGATGATATATGATTGCTCACCCTTTCCCTTCCCCGCTGATGCTCTGCCCTGCTGGCAGGAGGAGGAATGGAGTGAGACGTACCTTCTGCATGGCCGCGCATAGCACGTCATTGCCCTTGTGATAGGGAACCTGCACCGAGCCGAGGAACTTCACCCGAAACTGGTCCACCCAGTCACTGCTCTTGGCCAGAGCTGCAGGAGAAAGCATGTGGCAGGGATCAATGACCGGGAACATGGGCTGAGAACCACCTTCCTGCTCCATATTCCCACCCCTGCATGTTTCCCTGCCCAGGGAAGGCTTTCTGCAGCACCAGCTCCCAGCATCACACCAGAAGCTGCCCATCACTCCCCACCAGGTGCTCAGCTTGGTCCTTCCTCCGTTTCCCTGCTCATCACCAGACTCTGCTCAGCAGAGAGGAGGTGGACATGAGACGGGGAACATGAGCAGGCTGCACACAGAGGCTTGGTACCTGTTACATGGTCTGGGTCCTTGGTGACTTCGATAGCATAGTAGGCAGGAAAAATGCCCCGGTCACCCGTCCGCATGTTGTAGGCTTCGTACCAATAATCTTCTGCCTGCACCTCCACCAGCAAAGGATCATCCACCTCCAGCTCCAGCTCATCCGCGTGGCGAGGCACAAACCTGGGTTAGGGAGGCACAAGCACTTAGCCTGGTGGCAGTGCTGGTGGCCTTCTCACCAGCACCTGGCTGGGGCAATGCAAAACCCACCACTCACTCAGGCAGGCAGCACCCTGGCAGGTGTAATTAACCCTGGGGACCTGAGATGCTGAATAAAGCATCTGAGCAGGTTCAATCTCAAAAGGCAGCAGCATTCTGGTACCTAAGGCAAGGGTGTCCCTATTACACTGTCCCCAGAGAGGTCCTGGCTGCCCTCAGAGGTCTTGCCCCTGCAGCAGCCTGGGCAGATGTTGTTCCTGGACAGGACACAAGCTACACACAGTGGTTTGGTCTCCAGAGTTTCCCAAAAGCTGAACACACCAGGGTTTGGGCTGACCCCACCACGGTGGGAGGGCAGCACCAGCCTTCCCCTGTGAGAGGCTCAGGGCAGTGCTCGTGCCTGCAGGCTCACCTAAAGACAGCACGGTGGGTCTGCTCCTGCTCCTCCCCGTTGATCATGCAGGAGAACAAGCCAAAGGACTCGGCACCTGGGGAAGAAGGTAGAGGGGGATGTCTCAGTGTTGAGGAGTCAGCACCACAGCTGAGGGAAGGATGTGGGCCAGGTAGGGTGCTGAGGCTCCTGGGGGATCACTCAGCTGAGAGGAAGCCATGCAGTGCCACAGGAGGGGAAGGCACAGCTAGAGCAGCTGCACTGGTGCCCTGTGGTACCCACTGGGACCATGATTTCCCTGCACCAACCCATGAAGCTGTGACAGCCAGTGTCACCAGCATTGTGAGACCAGCAGCACCACGGGAAGCCCTGCCTACCAGGGCATGCCACCAGTCCCAGTGCTCCTCCAGGCTTGGGAAAGAGGGTGGCACTTCAGGAGGGATGCTCTATCCCTGTGTGAGACCACTCAGCCTCCACATTCAGCATGGCTATACCTCAGGCTAGCCAAAAAAGCAGCCTGAAATGCTTCCTGCCACCCCTAGCTGTAGGTCATAAAGCTTTTCCAGCCCGCTCATGCCTCCCCAGCCACCAGAGACAAAGCCAGAGGCTGTGGCAAGCAGAGCTGGTGCCAGTGTCTGCTGGTGGCTTCCCATCTCCTGAGCATGCCCTCAGCCTCAGACCAGGGACAGGCAGCCACCAGCCCACGTCCCCCCGGTGCCCAGCACTCACTGGAGGAGCGTGTCCGGCCACTCATGAAGACATTGAGGAACTTCTTGGAGAAGTGGATGTCTGCTTCAGGGGTGGAGTCCTCCGAGAGACAGACAGAGTCACGCTTCAGCGCATCCTCCTCATACTCCTCGCCGATGGCCGATTCGTAGGGCGAGGAGACGCAGTTGTCATAGACAGTGGCCGAGTCGCTCTCGTCACTGTAGCCTGAGTAGCACTGCTTGAGGCTGACCAGCTCCAGCTGCACGTTCTCATCCACCACCAGCGTGTACTTGACTGAGTCGTAGGAGAGCGCGCTGGTGTCTGAACTCACCGAGGCTCTCTGAAGGTTGTGCCCTGGCCGGCAGCCACCACTCCCAGCACCACCGGAGGCCCTAGGCAGGTTCGTCTTGTCAGGGGAGGACATGTAGTCCAGCACCTCATCCTCCTCACTGATGGAAGGGTTGGTTTTCCCTGCCAGAGCTGAATAGCTGGAGGTGTCGATGTCAGAGCTGATGGACATGCGGTTCTCGCTGGACTGAGACAGGAATGGCTTGTCGGTCTCCAGTGGGTCCGAGTTCTTCTGCACAGGTGTCAGGTAGATCTCCTCCGTGGCCTCCAGCCTCACATCGGTCTGGTAGCGGATGCGGTCCCGGTGGGCCTCGGGGTCCCTGGACGTCACCACCACCACGCTGGCGCCGTGCGGCGGGGCCCGGCTGGTGGCCTGGTGCTTCTCGGGTGGCCGGGACGAGGCGACGCAGGCAGGTGCCATCTGGGTGGCTGCCGTGCGCCGGCACGGGCTCTCCGTGGAGGTGCCCCGGTCTTTGGTGGAGGTTGTGCTGTTTTGGTGATTGACCTCATCACTTAGGCAAACATGGTCGTGGGGAGGGGTCTGCTCACCTGGAGGGGAAGGAGAGCAACATTGACAGCCCTGCGGAGGGTGATGCTCTCTGCCCGGGAAGGTGGCTGAGGGTGCCACCCAGACTCAAGATAGACATGCACCCTGCATCCGTGCGGGATGTTTTCCCCAACTTCCTGCTTTAGCACCACTTGCCCCGGACTCCGAAGAGCCACAGAAGGGTGCAAGGAGCTACCCCTGGCCAACAGCCCAAGAACTCACCCGTTTTCAGAGGGGATGACGACCGGGACACCCGCTCTTGCCAACTGTGCTTTTTCCCCAGAGAGTTGTTATTCAGAGTGTCCTGAGGAGAAGACAAAGCTGCCTTGTAGCCTGAACAGTAAACAGCGCGTGGTGCAGCGGCAGCACCCATCCCTCCCTGGGTCCGCAGTGCCTGGCTTGGCTCTCCTCTCTCCTGGGCACTTCTCAGGGGGATGCCCTGCCAGCCCCACATCTCACCATGCTGCTGCTGTGAGAGCTGGTGTGGTGGCCAAAGCAGGGTGGGCAAGGACCCAGCTTGGAGGCAGACAGCCTGGATGGATGCACCCATCCACTTCGGGGAGACTTAGCTGCAGAAGCCCATGGTTGGACAGTCCCAACCCAAAATTCAAGACCTGAGCCTACCTAAGCTAGAGGCGCATGCTTTGCCCCCATCCTTCAGGCCCTGCCTACCTTCAAACCACCCAATGTACGAAATGGGGGAAGTCCCAAGAGCCAGGGGTTGTGCTGCTGCCCAGCTGGGAGCCAGCTAGAGGACAGACTGACACCTGCTACTGGAGTCATCCCTATTGGGTGTATATAGGGGCATACATACTCACGCACACAGACATATATATATATACAGTCCACTAGTGGACATCAATCCTGACCAGCTGGAGAGGAGAGGCAGAATCAGGCCACCTGTACTGCCCATGCTCAGGGGAGTTTCTGTGGGTGCTGTGCCCTGTCCACCTCTCCCTGGGTGGCCAGTCATGCACGTGCACACGTGTTCATGCACAGGGAAGCACATGCTCTGCCCCACTTCAAGAACGGGGGACCAAAGACCACCTAGTCCCCTCCAGTGAGGACCCTTCTGCAGACCAGGAGCCAGTACTCCCTGTCCACCTCAGCAGAGTAGGACATCCTGCCTGCTGCAGCCCCAGTCCCAGCCTCCATCCTCTCCTCCACAACAAGTCCCCAAGTTCTCCAAGACCACCCAGCCCCAGCCACTTTTGTGGGGCACTGGCTGTTTCTTCCCCAGCTGCAGCAGTGGCATTTTCCACACTATTAGTTTTTGCTCAAGTACTCAGCCCCACTGGGACTCCCTGGATTTTCTCACTGCCTTTTCCCCAGCCT
>NW_009953571.1:4012710-4013654 GCF_000747805.2 Chaetura pelagica
TGCCCTGAAACCCCACCACATTGCATGCTGCTGACCCGTGGCTGCCAGACCCCTGCCTCCCCACAGGGAAGGGTAGGTACCCCCTCACAGGGCTTCTGCGACCTCACAGGGTGGCCCTCCGTGAGCCCCTCCTGTGCCAAGGCAAATATCAGTGTGTCCCTGCTTGACATTCCTGGGGACACGATGGGCTGGGACGCGGGCCAGGCGAGCTGCTGCAGCGATGGCCTCTGCGTGCAAAGTGCCACGGGGCCAGCACACGAGCCAGCCTGGCTGCCCGGCCCAGAAGGCAGCAACACAGCAGGCAGAGCCCACCCGTCCGCAGGACCAGGGCACTCTGGGGTCTGTAGTGCCCAGTGTCCACCAGCCAGGGTGGACAGGCACTCACAAGGTCCTAGAGAATGAACCTAACTAGTCCCAGCAGCTATTTTTTCCCCTCTGGGAAGCTGGGGATGTTCCTTTCACCATCTCTGAGCCACCTGCCTGGGATGATGATCACAGAGAGCTGAGCAGCAACTGAGACATCACCAAGCCAGCTCATGGCTCCACAAGGAGAAGCTGGAGCACAGGGTGGCACGGTGCCCTGCCTGTGCACACCATGCCCAGCAAAAGGAGGCTGGAGGCACAGAAGGGCATCTTGGTGCCCCAGCTGGGTGTTCAAGAAAGGACATATGGCCACGGTCCCTCTTATAATCACCTGCTGGAGGAGGAAACTGGGCAGACCAGGAGGGTGCAGGAGGGTCTGGCACTGGTTGAGGCAGACCTGCCACGCTGATCCCCAAGGGATACCCTGCAACCTGTCTTCTCCTTGGGGCACCACATGTAGGCAGGGAAAAACTGCCTTTGGCTAGAGATAGGTGCCCAGACAGGCACCCCAAGCACCCCTACAGACAGCCTGCCTCCAGCACAGCTCCTGCCTCTCACTAGATGCTGCTGACACTGCGGTC
>NW_009953571.1:4014701-4015197 GCF_000747805.2 Chaetura pelagica
AAAAACTGCCTTTGGCTAGAGGTAGGTGCCCAGACAGGCACCCCAAGCACCCCTACAGACAGCCTGCCTCCAGCACAGCTCCTGCCTCTCACTAGATGCTGCTGTGAGTGCTGCCCTTCCCAGCCAGCCCTGTGCCCGAATCCCTGCTGGCTCCAGGCTTCCACTGACAACTGTGGCAAAGCCCCCACCTTCCATTCCCCATGTTCTCAGCTCTGGCCAAGCCAGTGGCCCCACAGACTCCAGCATTCCCCTGCAAGGGGACCATCAGATTCCCCCTCTCCAGCCCACTGTCTGTACACCTCCACTCTCCCCCATATCTGTCTCCACAAGCCTGCTGCTACCCCTGGGACCAGCTGCAGGGAGGGAGGCCCTGTTGTCCCTCATTCCCCCATCTGGATGTGCCTGCCACGTGCCACTTGCTCCTCAGAGTCCCTGCACAGGGTAGGACAAGGCTGCTGCTGTCCCCTTGTCTATTATGCTTGAAGGGGCTCCCCCC
>NW_009953571.1:4015850-4016994 GCF_000747805.2 Chaetura pelagica
GAGGGGCCCCCCCCCCCCCTCCCTCTGCCTCCACAGCCCTGCTGCCTTTGTCCCCGGTGCCAGCTGCCCTCAGGGCACTCTTCCTGGCTCTGTGCTTTTCTTCCCCTCCTCCCAGCCGTGGTCTCAGGCAGAGAGCTGGCATCAGCTGTCTGTGCTGAGCTGGTGACACCCAGCTCCAACTACTCGACTACTTCCCATCTGTCACCCACAGGGACACCTGCCTCTCATGCTCCTCAGCCTGCTGCCTTTGTCCCCGGTGCCAGCTGCCCTCAGGGCACTCTTCCTGGCTCTGTGCTTTTCTTCCCCTCCTCCCAGCCGTGGTCTCAGGCAGAGAGCTGGCATCAGCTGTCTGTGCTGAGCTGGTGACACCCAGCTCCAACTACTCGACTACTTCCCATCTGTCACCCACAGGGACACCTGCCTCTCATGCTCCTCAGCTGAACGTCACGGCAACAAAAATCCCCCTGCTTGGCAGAAGGCACTGCAGAATGCAGGAGGGTGCCAAAATTAGCCCTGTGCATGGCACATCCTGCCTGGCTCCACAAAGTTTGCAGGAGAGACGGGGCAAAGGGACTCGGGCCGCTGCTCAAAGGGTCTGCGTGCAGGGCACAGAAATGCCACCTGGCCCGGGGATGACAGCAACCCCAGGCCTGCACAGGATGGCCATCTCAGGGAAAACCTTCCAAAACCTCACGCAAAACCTGGAGAGACAACAGAACCCCCTCACCCTCCAGGCCACCATTTTGGGCGTTGCCATTATTCTGCCTCACAAATTTTGCACAGGATGCTGACGGGGAGGCTCCTTTCCCTTGGTTCTGCTGCTCAGGAGTGTTCCCGAGTCCCCAGCACCTGGCACAGGGCACCCAGTGTCACCGTTCTGCCCCAGGGCAGGAGCCTTGGCAGCTGCTGGCCGGCAGTGCCAGCCCCAGGCTCACCAACCCATGATGGCTCATTCATGCGTTTGGTACGACTTGTCTCCTTTGCTCTCCATCCACATGGGGTCCCTTCCCTGCTCCCACCTTGCCCTGCCCCACAGCTCTCTGCCAGGCCCCACAGCTCAGCTCTGCCACACTGATGCCCCTTCCCAGACGGTTCCTTCCTCACCTCGGCATCAGGTATGGAAGAAAGACCCACCCGGCCCCCC
>NW_009953571.1:4017835-4018589 GCF_000747805.2 Chaetura pelagica
CCCCCAGCACCTCCTTCCCGGCAGGGGCCTCAGGGGACGCGTCACCCCCGCGTGCACAAACGTGCACATCCAGGTTTCGTCTCGACGTGACAAGGACGTTCTTTACATCCAGAGCAATCGTGTGCTGATGAACGGCCTCCCCAAAGACTCACAGATGTGCTCAAGACACAACTGGACAGGGTGCCAGACAATCTCCCTTTCCCACAAAAGCTTGGACCACAGGATCTGTCAAGATCCCTTCCAACCTAGGCTGTCCTAGGATCCTTTCTCCCAAGGCAGACCATGTACTTTCTTGATTCCTGTCCTGGCAACTGGGACTTGTACGACCACACAATAGGCTTGGTTAGAGGTTTGGTCCAACCCACGCCCAGAGCAGGTCACTCAGGGCCTTGCCCATCACACACCTAAACAACCTCAAGGACAGAGAACCCACCGCTGCTTTGGGCACTGATGCCAGTGCTACACTACTCCTACTTTTTCTCTCTATGGCATTGAAATTGTCACTGCACACCTCTGAGAGAAGTCAATTTCCTTCTTCCCTATAATGCCCATTAGGCAGCCAGGGACAGCAGTTATACCCACCTTGGCCTCCTCATCTTGAGCAAGCCTCGTGTCATACACCCTGTGTTTGCACATATCGGGATGTGCAGAAGAGGTGCCCGACGAGCTGGCAACCTGGCATTAGCTTTCCAGTCCCCTGCTGGCAGTGGCTGGGCTCTGGCTGGGAGCAGCCCCACTCTTTTCCCCTGTACTC
>NW_009953571.1:4018700-4026120 GCF_000747805.2 Chaetura pelagica
CCAGGGTTCCCCCCCCCCCCCCCCCCAGCTGCCTTTGTTGCAGTAATTGGAGCTTGCACATTCACAGGCTGCTGCAGCCAGCAATAAGGGCTGCGACTTGGCAACAGCCAGGCCAGTTCCCACTGTTACCAGCTGTTTGTGGTGACTGGAAAGCTTGTCAGCAGGCAGAGGCGGAGAGGGGCGTTTTTTTTGCAGCTGATGCTATCCATGTCTCTGGCTGTATGGAGGATGCCTCTTGAGCCATGGGAGAAGAAAAAGCCTCAGCAGCCTGCCAGGGGCAGCTCTGGCAGCCCCTACAAACCCTCTTGCTGCTACAGGCTCCTGAACAGCCAGGCTGATGCCATCACAGGACAGGCTCTGCTTACTGCAGGCACAGTATAAACCCTCTCACAGGGTCTGTTTCACCTGCTGCAGTCCTGGCAGGTACTGGGTGAGAACCCGGAGGAGCACTGTCACCAAAACCCATCCTCTCGACGCTTTAAACACTTAACTCCCTTGTTTTTGATATTAGCTCTCACACAACAAGTTCTGTGGTTCTGCAGCACCAGCTGCCTGTGGCAAATCACATGGATTTTAACAAGGAAAACAAGGAACAGGAAAAAGAACAGGGGGGAGGATCATACCTAGCCAGGGTACCTGTGTTTGAGTCAACCAGTGATGTTCGACTTAGACCTCTAATGGTGCTGCCTCAGTAACCCTCCAGCTGTAGCAATCACTCAGAGAACTCACAGAGGAGGGGAAGTCCCAGAAGGATGCAGAAACACAAAACACCACCTCCTTTGCAGGAAAGTGCACCCTAGGAGGGATGCTCCATTCAAGGGTCAAAATAGCGAGGAGGAAACTACAGCCACTGCAGGTACTTATTAATGGCCTATAGCACAACAAAGTGATTTTGAAACCACATAGCAATAGATCATCTGAGTGGGACCCACGGTGATCTGCAAAGTGAGGGTAGGGACTAGATGCTGGGAAGCCTTTCAAGCTGGAAGGATGCTGCCCCACCAGCACAGGCTGCCTGGAAGCCCTTTAGGAACAAGTTCATGTAACCTAAGGCCAGCCCAAGTCTGCTCACACCTCAGCACAGATGCCATGGTGAAGTGACCTCCCAAAGTTCCTTCAGCCTGTGGGAGGGATTAGGGTGTAGGGGAAAGCAGAACCAGTGCCTGAGTCCTGCAGTGGGATTTACACAAGATGCACACCTAGACTCTGACACAGTCACAGAGAGGCTCACAGCTCCATTACAGATGTGTCCTTGGGATAGCCATGATGCTTGTGTGTTCCTTCTGCTGTTACCTCCCACCCACACAGTGCTGTCCCAAGGGCAAGAATTCCTAGTGTTCCTGAAACCAGCATCTGAATGTCCTGATGCTGTGCTCCACGGGCCCTGGGGTGGGCCAGAGCAGCTAAAGCCCTGCTGCAATTACAAGGTGCTGGGACTGCCTCTGGGAGCCCTGGTCTAGCCAGGGATACTGCCTGCATGGGGACTGCTGCTGCCAGTGGGAAAGGACAGAGGCTGCTTGCTTCCCTAGAAATGAAAGGCTCTTGCAAGAGGAGGGGGCTGATACACAGGCTGTTGCTTGAGTGACCCTGGTCTATACCCTCTATGGTTGAGCAGGCAAAAAAAGCTCTTCCTTGCTCCACGACCCCTGCAACCTTCCCTGTTGGAGAAGGACTGACAAAATCTTCAGCAGGGGAAAGTATTTTATCAGCATGGGGAAACAAAGGGAACTCACTGAATGGGGGGGACAACTGTGTCCCCTCTCCCTACCACCCATCTGTGACCACTTTGCTCCTGGCTTCAAAGTTCCAGGAGAAGGCTCTTTTCCCTAGCCTGGTGCAGTCACAGCTGGTGACAGATCACAGAGGCAGCTTCACAGGATGGCCTTTGAAAAGCCACCTGACATGAGCAGCTGCCTTCCTGCTGTACCCTTTGCTCCCTGTCTGTCCGTGCAACCAGCTCCCTGGACCAGCAGGTTGGATCATGGCAGCTGCTCCCTGCTTTGCAGTGGGTCCTGCTGGCCTTCCCAGGTGGCTGCTGCTGGCAGCACGTTGGATCAATGATGGTGAACATCAAGAGGAAGCTGGGCATTTCCAGCTGTCTTATTAGGCTGGGAAAACAAAATGGTTTGGTTTATTTTCTCCACATATCTTTATCTTCGTGGCTGGTTCAGGCCTTTTAATGCAGACCATGAAGGCTCAGCAAAGCCCTATATCAGCTTTTTTTCCTTTGGGCACTTGCTCTTGTGCTCTCAGGTATTTCCAAGAAGGGTATTTTTTTAATTTTTTTTTTTAATGTTTCTTTTTTTTTCATTCCTGCATTAACCATTTTGTGCAGCTCCTGCAATAGAGATGAGGCTCTGAGCCTTTATTAACCACAGCCCAGCTGTTTGATGGAATCCAGCTTGCTAAAACCAGTGATTGCTACCCCAGATTTCCAGGCCACCAAACCAAGGCCAAACCTTAAGCAAAGTCTGGGTACTTCTGTTGCAACCATCCCTCTCAACACACCCGACTGCTGCCATTTGCAAGGGAGGTGCATCCCACACCCCAGCAGTTCCTGCTCCTCCCTAGCCAGCCTCCTAAAGGCAGCTCTACTCCTCCACCAAGCCTTCTCTTCAGCCCACCCCTTGCTTTACCCCCACTTTTCATTCATCCAGGACTTCTTGTTGAAATTAAGTTTTTTTTCAGCTGCACTTGGGACTCATTCTTAATACATGGTCTCCCATCCATGAGGTGCAGTCCTCAGTAGGGGATTGAGTTCCCTCTTGTACCAACATTGGTCTACGCCTCCTTGCAGTCTCTGTGTCTAAGCCACTATTTCTGGAAAGCTGCTAAAATAGCCCACAATGAAGTCATGTTTGTTCTTCCAGGACTTCAAAAAAAAACAGAAGCCCCACCTCTGTTTGGATGTTGACCTCCACACTGACTGCCCATTCCTGCCATGGGATTTTGCCACAGAATAATTCTGCCTGAACTCCTTACCTTGCCAAGGTCACCAGCATCCCCATCCAGCAGCCACCTTCCAGCCCTCTGGCAGGATTTTTCCCCCTCACTTCTTCCTAGTGCTTTCCTGCTTGCCACTGAATTGCTGTGCCTGCTCATCTCTCTGGAGACTCACCTCTGGGTTGGGAAGCATGGAGTAGCTGGATGCTCCCAGCCCTGCAGCTCACTGCACTTCTTGCAGCCTGTTCCCCCCTTGCCCCTTGCTCTCTGCTCCAGGGTGATCCAGTGAGCTGGCAGCTGGCACTCAGCCTCCACCCCTTGCTCCATTGCTGGGCTTTCACCAGCCACCTGACACTGCAAGGGCAATTAGGGCCATCCCTCCATCCTACAAACCAGGGGTGCTCTGTGGCACTGGGAGCTCATCAGAGGCAGGGAATCAGCACGGGGCCCCCTCAGCCTTGGCCCTGGCGTCAGACTGACTTGCCAAGCCAGCCATCCCCACGGGATGCAATTAGCAGGCTGCTGCCAGCCGTGGGTCAGCGCTGATTTGCCAGCCCCCACGCTGCACACAGACCAGGCCAAGCTGTTCCCTCTGGGCCTGGCTGCTTCCATCAAGAAGATCCTGCAACCCCATCACCCTGAGCTCGCTCCGAATGGCAATTGGGTTGGAAAGCTCCTTGGGTCTTGTCTTTGACTTCAGGGATTGAAAAGCTCCTCTTGCCAGCATTGTTGTCACCACTTTCAGTTCTGCTCCTCGGGCAATCCTCTATGTCCCATATAAACCATTTGAACATATTTTTAGCAGGCATTTTTTTCTGAGCCTCGTAGGCTTCTTCCTTTGCTGTGTTTATGAACAACTCATTGCTTCCCTGGGAGCAGTCTTACATCCCCCTTTCAGCCCAGCAGACTCTCAGTGCACTCAGGCATTTGCACAGAGCAGCTCTGAGCTGTCCCCAGGGAAAGTGGGGGGCTCACTGCTGGAGCCTCAGCAAACCCTCTGCCAAGGGTCACGTCTCTGCATCACAGTGCACAGATGCAGAAACCCCTCAATAAACAGTTTTAAACGGGTGAAACAGTCTATTTTTCGTCACTCTCAAGGAAAAGCTGCAGCAGTTGAGCTGCAAGTGTCCCCTCTCTTCCTGACAAACCCCAGCTAAGGGCTGACAGTCTGTAAAGAGAAAAGAAGGCTTGTCCTAAGAGCCTGTGGTGCTGTCAGTGGGAGAACTGGGACAGCTAATGGGAAGCATCCAGCAATGCACCCACAGTCTCCCCCTGCCTGATCTACTGCGGGCAGGGGGACCTTCCCACCCCCTGCCCTTGCTGAGCCTGTGCCCTCATAGACACCCAGCACCGGGTTTCCTTTGGTTTTGCCTGCAATGTTATCCCTCCTTCCTTCGGTGTACACAGCACACGAGCCTTGGCTCTCCCCATCCTTCCCTAGTTACAACGTCCTGGAGCAGGAGGAAGCTGCAGATGAAGCATAGATGTGGAGCAGCAGCCCAGTCTCTAGGAGCTGGGAAGATCCTGAATTAGACCAGGGAGCACAGCAGGATACCTTTATCTCCCAGCATGAGGTCTGGCTGTACTCTCCTGCCTGCAACCAGGGATTCCCAACAACACAAACCTGCTTTCTAGCTTTAAATCTGTGGCAATTTCCTCTGCCTTTCTCCCCCTTGCTTGGTCATTAAGAGTTTTGCAGAGGAAATATTATTCCTGAGGGATGAAGTGATTCTCAAATCATGTGGTGGCTCTTCCAGCATTTGCATTCCTTTTATGAAACACATTGGCAAAATGCAGAATCACCGCATATATCCAAATCCAATTTATCTCCATGTTCCTGTCCCCATGGCCTTCTTGGGCAGTACAAATAGTAGCGTGAACCTGGTTGGGGTCTCTATAGAGTGCCCTGGTGATCTTAAAGCTGATGGGAGACCTGCCTGCAGCATCTGCATGGGCTTCATGAGTCCTATTTTTATTTCACCTGCTGCCTCCTGATCAGAGCCACCTCCTCCATCCCTATTGTTCCAGCCCCCAGCTCCCAGCCCTCATTCCTCCACAACATCTGAGGATGGCTCTAACTGGAGGCAGCTAGCAAGCCTCACATGAGCAGAGAAGGGCTCTCAACATGCCAGCCCAGCTACACCAGAGATGCACATGGGAGCAGGAGACACAGCCCTTGTGGGACCTTTGGTGTCACGTTGCACATATCCTTGCTTCCCAAGGATGCTCACTAGGTGCCAGAGGCTCGCTAGCCATCCTGCTTAAATGGGGACCATGCCTCCCTCCATTTGTACCCAACACTTAGGCTCATCCCTGAGGAATGAACTCAAGCCCCTCTAGCACAGAAGGGACCAAAGGCTTTGAGATGCTTTTTTGTCCCTCGTGTTTGGCTGGGTCAGAAAGGGTCTGTTGTGTGCCATGGTGAGAAGAGGGCATTGCCAAGCAGAGGGGATTGGGGTTGTGGCAATGGGTACACTGAGGAAGCATCATTGGCCTGGGGACCGGGTGGTCCTACATGTGAGCTCCTGGCCCTGCCAGCCCCACTGGTGTGCTCTGCCTGTCCCCATCCCTTTCCTCATCCCCATCACAACTTACCCGGGTGGCCAGGCTCTCCTTGCAGTGCAGGCTGATTCCACACTCATCAGTGATCTCAGAGAGGTCTTCATCCTCAAACTCCTCAAGGCTGATGTCGTGGGTGAGCCTGGAGGGAGTGGAGATGGTGTGGTCACCCACCAAGAAGGCAGCGGGCAGGAGGATGCAGGGCAGTTCTCCCAGTCCTTACTGGGAGAAAGACTGGGAAGGGAGCTCCTTCTGGAGGGGATGGGTTTGTCCCTATTGAATGGCTGGGCTTGGCATGGTCTGTGGCTCTGGGAAGGCAGCAGAACTGTGCCCCAAACCAGCTCCTCCCTGACAGAAGCCAGCAGGGATGTGCAAGCTGGGAGAGGATAGGGTAGACACACAGCCAGGAGTTCCCAGGACGTTCACCCTCCACCATCCAAGGGAGGCTCTGGGGTTGTCCCAGCTGAGCACAGACAACCAGCAGAGAAAAGGCCAGGGTTATAGGGAAGGGAAGGCCAGGGGGCCCTGGGAGAGAACAGCTTGGGGTTGGGCCCAGGTGACTGCATCAGGACTCACAGACCTTGCAATCACTGCAAACCTGCCAGCCATGGCACAACCAGCCCCAGGGCCACCAGTGGGAGAGATGTCCCAGCCCAGGTGCCTGCAGTAAGAGAGGGCAATGATTTCCCTCTGTGCCAAATTCACTCCCTGGGGTGACTGTGAGCATCCTCATGGCCATGGGTGCTGCCAAGCCCGCCTGTGTGGCCTCAGGGGTACCTGAGGGCTGTCAGCCCACAGGCTTCTTACACTCTGTTAAAAAGTTCACAGAGATATCCTTTTAGTGGCTGAAAACATGCAAATTAACCAGCTCCTTGTGTGCCTCCTTGCATCCCTGGGGGTAAGGCGAGGTGCTCCAGGCTTCTCTGCATTAAAATATTACTCCATGGTGGTACCACAATGCTCCTCTCACTTACTAATTACAACAGGGGTAAATAAAAGAGTCCAGCACAGAAGTCTCCTGCCAACCAACAAAGCTTCCTGAGTTTTCTCTGGAGCAGTCACGGGTGCTGCTTTGCATGCTGCCATTTCCCTTTGCTCCCAGCTCCTTGGGCTGGGAGGTGCTTGGGTGGAAGCACTAGGCCAAGCCCAGCACCCATCTTCATCTTGGCCCTTGCTGGTGGGGAAGGAAGGAGAAGGGTATTTTGTGACTTGCAGAGGTCCCACCCTCACTTTAAGCATCACTTGCACACCTTGGGGCTCATCCTGTGCAGTGGCACCATGCCAGTG
The DNA here is from genome assembly GCF_000747805.2 of Chaetura pelagica. Classification (NCBI taxonomy): domain Eukaryota; kingdom Metazoa; phylum Chordata; class Aves; order Apodiformes; family Apodidae; genus Chaetura; species Chaetura pelagica. The sequence goes on from NW_009953571.1 coordinate 4,025,490, forward strand.
CCACGGAGGGGCAACACTTCCCATATCCCAGCCCCCAGCGGGAGGGAAGGAGCAGGAGAAGACTGTGAGGGTAGTGGTATCTCCTCTCCGTGCTTCCAATAATCCTGCCAGCAGTGGGCTCCCTGGGATGAAGGGGGCTGGAAACATCTGTGCCCATGGAAGCGGCCCCAGTGAGATGCACAGAGGAGGGCAGACACAGCTTTCAGCACACAGTGGGGTCTCCAGACCCCCCCTCCACCCATCTCCTGCTGCTGCCCACAGGAAGAAGAGAAAGCAGAGCAGAAGGCTTATGAGGAGCCTTCAAAGCACAAATTGATTTCTTCTCTGGTTACACAGGTCAGGGTGGGCCCCCACCAGCTGCTAATGCTCAGGGCATCCACCCCCTCCACAGCCTGAGAGTGCAGTGGAGGCTGTGGGGTCCTGGCAAGTGGGGCAACACCGCTGAGGGGCTGTCAGGGGCTCCTCAGGTCTGCAGGAGCAGCTGGGGTGGCTGGCAGTGCTCCCATTCCGGGATGGGGACAGCCATCCCTCCTGGGGATGGGGAGATGCTGTGCAGGTGCCCAGCACCGGCGCTGCCCGCGGGTGCAGGTGGGCGGCAGGATGGGTCCCGCTGCCTGTGCCACCCCAGCAC
>NW_009953571.1:4026524-4031469 GCF_000747805.2 Chaetura pelagica
CGCAGAGAAAGGTGATGTGCCCAGGGGTGGAGGGCTGCCCCTCAGCCCCCTGCACCCCCACAGGATAGCCCCCCCTCCCCGAGGCCCCGCCGCTCCCCTACCATTTCTCCCACTGATCTTCCAGCCAGCTCTCCTCCTCGGTGCTCGACTCCATTTTCAAGGATAGCTGCATTGAGGTGGACCCCCTTTTCCCTGGAGGGACAAGCTCCCACCCCAAAAAAGACCCCTAGTCCAGGGGCAAGGAGGAGTGAGGGAGATGCTGGCTGAGCCCCGGGCACCCCCTGCCCCTCTGCCTGCTCCGTGGCTGCCGGCACTGCTCTGTCTCCTCACTGCGCAACCTGGGGAGGCTCATTAAAAATAGATGGAATCAGCTGTCCTGGAGGGGAAAAAAAAAACCCAACCAAAAAACCCTCCCCAGCTGAGCCAGCGCCAATTCCCTGCACTCTGCTGGGGATACTGACTGCCTCCCCTTGCCAGCCAGCCAGCCCGGCTCCTGGTCCTGCTCCAGCACCCACTCTCCAGCACCCGCAGCAGGTACAGGGGATCTGCTGACCCTGGCACAGATGCCCACACAAACTGGCCTCCTCCTCCTCCTGCCCTTGCTGCGTGTCTGACTGAGCCAGGGATGAGGGGCTCTGCCCCACTGCAGAGGTGGGATCCCTTCCTGTGGGAGACAGGAGCGTTTGTCCAGCTTCTTGCCAAGCAGAGCGGGGCCAGCTCAGCAACGCAAAGGCCGGAGAGATTCCTGTGCAGCAGGGCTGGTGCCATGGCCGGCCGTGTTCCCAGGCAGAGGGAAGCCACAGGAGCACCTTCATCAAGGGGCAAGCCCAGCTGGTGCAGAGCAGTGCCAGGTGCTCTGCCCCTCTCCCCATTCTGCCCCCACCTAACCCCTTGCCCTGCTCCTTCCTCAGGCAGGGCCATCCCTGACCTTCTCCAACATCTAACCCCTGTTAAGGGACAAGAGAGATACCTGGTGAGCTGCTCTGCCAGCTCCCCATCATCTCTGCTGCTGAAGGAGAACAGGGGCCTTTCCCAGGAGGGGCTGCCAGATATTGCTGACAAACTCTCAGTGTAGTGGCCTCAGATAATCCTCCATGATCCCCAGGGGATCCCTCCACACCAGGAACACACCCTGCTCTGCACCACTGCCTTCCTGCCTGGTGGCTCCCCTTGGCCTCCCAGCCCAGGGGCTGTCAGTGGTGGCTGCATCTACCATCAGCCTGACTGGCACTGCTGGTTCCTTGGGACCTGGCTTTGGCTCTGGCTGGGTTAGAGTGATGTTCTCAGGAGTCTGGCCCACATGTGGCCTGGAGGCCTCTGCTGAGCTAACCTGTCACTGGCTCTCACCCCACCAGTGCCACGCCACCCACAGATGTCACTCGTGACTGTGTTTATTGTCTCTCAGATCCTCGATAATGGTATCCACGGCTCCATCTTCCCTATCAGCTCTGCCTGGAGGCACCTTGTCTGCTTGAAAAATCCTCACTTAATGCAATGAGTAAAGAAATCCCTTTCTCTGTATTACTCCCGCCCTTTTCTCCTCTCACATGGGTGCTCTGGGGCTTCCCAGAAGATACAAGGCTCTACGTTATCCCCCCCCCCCCCCCTTCCCTGCGCGGGAAACACCCTTGTCTTTCTTGCTTCTCAAAGAGGCTAAAAATACCAGCAAAATGAAACAGTTCTGACTCTCTTCAGCTCCAACATCGGCAGTAATTGTCTGAGCAGAACCTACACAGGTATTTTGGCCAACTTCCCCTGCCAGCAGGTCCCAACTGTGTGCCACTGTAGGTGGGCACCACAGCATTGCAGGTATGTGGGAGGTCAGCTCCTGGCTGTGAGGGTGGGGAAGCCCTGTGCTTGCAGAGGTGATGGGTCCTGCCCTGAAGGACAATGCCGAGAGGCATCAAGAAGCTGGCAGCCCTGCTGAATGCATGAGAACTGATAAACTCAGGACACCCAGGAACAGTGAGCTAGGGCACACACGTGTCTGTGAGTGGAGGCAGCTGCTACTTGCCCTTAGCAGGAGCAGCTGGATTGCAATGCTAATAACTGCCTTATAAATCAAGCCTGGCTGAGCCCTCAACTCCATCTCCTGCTGGGGAAAAGGGACTTAAAGCCTCACCTCCCAAGCCTGCTGCCCCTGCACAGGATTTTCCATACAGGGACTTGGCCAGGGCAATGGGGCATGGTGGAGCTGGGGGCTCCAACAAGCCCAGCTGCTCAGGTTGCACCCTGATGAGGCCCTGTAACCAGCATCAGAGGGTAAGAAAGTACTATGCTACCTCTGGAGGGCCCTGGGTTTCCTCTTCCATCACAAGAGCCAGAGACTATTTTATTTGCAGAGCAGGCACAGCCCCTCCATCAGAAGACAGCCCTTTTGTGTCTCCTCACGAGAAGACAGGTAGCCCCTCTCCAACCCCCAGCACATCACAAATCTTCCGATTGCTCCAGATGAGCATGGCAGACACATAAAACAGCCCATACTGCTAGGATTGGTTTTTGCCTCAGCCTGAGGGTGCTGCTTTGAACTTCTTGAGGAGATGAAGGGGTTTCCTTCCCCTGGAGATCTCCTTCCCTCCCGAGGCCCCAGCAACTGCATGGGGAAGGGCTGTGATTTCCCACAGGACTCCCTAAGGAGCAGGGTAGTTCCCCCTCTCTCCTGACCCATGCAAATAACTCCCTAAGGGTGTCCTTCCCTTCTGTTGCTTTTACGTGCCTTTACTACAGAAACCAGGAGGAGACAGAGGAGTCCAGGTCTCAGCTACACCAGAGCCACACTCCTGCAGGGAGCAGGGCAGGCACCAATGGTGAGTGCTGAGAGGCCCTGCACCCAGCTGTGCCAGCCCTCCCTGCCCCTCTTACATTGGGCAGAGGGACCTCCAGTCCCAGAGAGCTCCTCACAGGAGAGTTTGGCCCAAAGTGCCAGCAAAGCCTCTTGGCAGAGCTAGGAGCTGCAACACGGTGTCCCAGAGAAGGATGCTAAGGAGCCCCAGGTGGACACAGTCTCCATCACAAGGCTTTGGGAGGCTTAAGGATAACCAGGGAGACTGGGCGAGAAGAACTTTTTCATTGCTGCCTCCAAAAATGCTGTTGGTCTTATCATGGTGAGCAGCCACCTCTGGAGGTCCTGCTGGCTAAATGAGGGCTCACCTCACCATCCTTCTCCTTTCACCTCTTCTTGCACAACACCAAACCATCACCAGGAATGAGGACCTGCCAGACAACCATCCCTGGCCTCTTTAGAGCTTCATACCCCAGCCCATTGGAACTCTTCCTGGCCAGGACCAAGTCCTCTCCTGATTCAAGCCAACAGATCACCTAACACTTGTGCCAGCACATCATCACTCAGGGAGCTGTAAGAGCAGGTGAAGCTACCAGAGGGCAGAAAGTCTGTAACACCTCATCCTGCAGCTGGGACAAAGCATGGTGCTCACCTGGGACCTCACCATCAGCTGCATCCTGAGATGCATCCTGCATCACCTGAGCCACACTCTTTATTGGTGGCTCCAGCTCTGCTGCTGGAGATGCTGGAGTGGCTGGGGATGGCCACTTGTTGAGCCCCGCTGGCAGGGATGCAGGAGTTGGGACAGGCAGAACTGAAGCTGTGTCACATAGTAACCCAGCTCTCAAAAGGACTACTGTTCCCTTCTCAGTGCCACCTCTGGTCTGCCAGACCCTTCCCCAGGCACAAGGACATCACCAGCATCTCCTTCCACTTCATACCTCACATCTCGAGCTCAGTGTGCGGGGAGGATTGTGCACCTGCCCTAACTCCCCAACTCTCCCCCAGGCTGCATGGCCTCTCCCATGGAAGCCAGTTCTTCTCAGGGTCAGGCTGCCAGGGCACTGGGCTCCCTTTCTGAAGGTCTGATGCACAGCAAGAAGCAGCACCTTGTCCCCCCTACTGGGGTTTGCTGGAGAGCTGGAAAGTGCATCCAGGACAGTGCTGGACGATGAGTCCAACCCTCTCATGGGCTGGAGCTGCTCAGCAGCTCAACCTCTGGTCCCCAGCTCAGTGACCAAGCCCCTTCTCCGTGGTGGACATTTCCAGAGAGAGCATTTAGTCCCTTGATTTGCAGGGTTTACCCAGCCATGTTGCAACAGAACGGCTCCCAGCAGCTCTGGCAGGCAGCGCTGCAATAGGAGGCGGCTTCTGATGCCACTCGGCAAGGGGCTCCGGGAGCAGGGGAGCCCCTCAGGGGTAAATTGCCTGAACACCCCCTAAGCTGGACTGCACCTTCCTGCTCCCTTGCAGCGACCCACTGGCCCCCAAGCCTCAGGGGCTGGGGCCTGCCAGAGGCAGAGACGAGCTCAGCCATGGCCCCAAGTGTGGACCGGCCCCTCCTGCCCCCCCTTCAAAATCTGCCCAGAGAAAGCAGCTGGTACTGATCCCCCCTTCTCAGCCAGCACCCCCGGATGCCAGAGACGAGCAGAGAGCAATGGCTGACGCCGGCACAGCCACCAGAAGCAGCAGCCTCCCCCGGGCGGCAGGCAGCAGGCAGGGCTGGGCACGGCACCCGCGGGCGGTGGCGGGGCCCCCTCACCCATCCAGCACATCCCTGTCCCACAGCTGCCCCCGGGAGACACCAGAGAGCCTAAAGGCTCTGCTCCCCACATGTCGGCACCTCCAGCCACCCCCCTGGCTTGGCCCGTGCCGACAGGAGCCCCTGTGAGCAGCCTTTGTGGGTCTCAGAGAAGGCACGACCCCCTGCATCCCGAATCGATGGGAGCACTTAGTGTTGCCGAGAGGATCAATTCTGGCAACTCTCCCACCGTGTCTGTCACTTGGGGTTCTGGAGTACCTGAGATTTCTAGGAAAGGGCTAGAAAAAGGCTTTCCTAGGGCTGAAGGAAGAGATTAAGCTTTTTTTTTTTCCTTTTTTTTTTTTTCCTTCCATGGGGAGGAGGTGTTCGAAGAGAGGATAAGGCAGGTGAGGCAGCCAGGG
>NW_009953571.1:4032236-4057084 GCF_000747805.2 Chaetura pelagica
GGAGCGGGCGGGGAGCAGCCCCGGGCCAGGAGCCGGACACAGAGACCCGCTTGGGTCCCAAGGGGCTCCTCCCGAGCGGGGCAGCGCGCCTGGAAGCAGCAGGAGCTGCAGCTTTCCCACCCACGCGGGTCGCGCTGCTCGGCAACAGGTCTGGCAACCATGGCACAAACCCCATCCCTAACGCAGCTTGTCAGGGCTGCAAGCACAGCAGGGGGAACTAAGACAGCAGCTCATACGCATGTTCGACTGGCATAAGGCGGGGGATTGCATTTTGAGGTTGCAGGTCTCATCCCAGAGCAGCCAGACCCACTCTCACATCCAGCTGAGTCCCAGGCAGCACCTTTTCTCTGCTACCCTTCCCCATCAGCCTAAGCAGCAGATTTCTCTGCCTGCCTCTCTTGCCCTGGCTTTGCAGGCTATCTCAGAGAACATAGAAGTAGACAGTGCACACAGAAGTAGACAACATTGGTAGTTCTAGGTCCTTCTTGTATTCCCTGCATTACCCACTGTGCTCCTGGTTACTGCCCTTGACAGTCCTGGATGGGGTGGGTGGCGTTAGCAGTTCAAACTTTAAAGATACAGCAGGTCCCATCAGTGTTTCTCAACCATGGAGCTGCCATTGAGGCAATCAGTTCTTGGCAAAGACCCAGGACATCAGCTGCTCCTCCAGAGAAGATCAAGCAGAGCCCTGCAAGGCACACAGCCTGCCTCTCACTCAGGAGTCTTGATCTTCTGCCAGGCAAACTTGAAGGAGACGTCACTCCCAGATGAGCATGGAAACAAGCACTCACTCACCCACAGGGTCACCATGCACATGTAACCCCAGGGCAGCCTCCTGAGTGGGGACTAAGTGTCCCCTTCCCAGCACATGCTGCCTTTTGTCCCTTTCAAATTGTCCAGCTGACCATCAGGTTCACTTCAGAGCGACTCTTCTCTGAGCAAAGGTTATGTGCTGAGAGAGATTCCCCTGCTTCTCTCCCCCAGCTGAAGCACCTGACCGCCCCTAGATGCAGCTGTGACACCAGACTAGCACTCTGTGCTTTTTCCATGAGCCATCCCTCTCACTGCTCCAGTTTCTCCTCTGGCTCAATGGCCATGGCTCTGGCTCCCATCTCTTCATATATAGGTGTGATTTCTACTTTTCAAACCTCTCAGCCAGCCCTTCCTGAAGCCAGTGCAGCTCCTTCTTTGTGCAGATAGAAAGAGACATGGGAGAAGGGCACTTCCCCAACCACCAGCACACAGAGCAGGCAATCACTCTGCTAGAAATCCAAGGTTAGCCGGTTTCCATCCTTAGCCACATCACTGTCGTTCCTCTGACAGAGAGAACAGATGTTCTGGCCAGCACAGAGGAGCCTCAAACCCAACCTCCAGGTTTAATTTACATTATACTCTGGGTAGAGAAAGCTGGACTGAGTTTGCTGTCACCCTGGCTCTTCATCTTCTGAGACACAGGCTGCTGTTTTCTGAAGGTTTTTGTCATGTATAAGCCACTTCAATCATATGTTACGTTCTCAAGCCCAGCAAGTCCTTACTGGAGACAAAAGAACGCAGCAATAGCATGAACCTTGACTGCATCCTCACTCAGTTAACCAATGCACTGTACACAATGCTCTCCTTGTAGGCCAGACATGCCCTTTTATCTGCAGCACCCCTTTCAAACACTCCAATTTGCATCTTCAAAAACTGTCTTTTACATCTCAAACTTGCCAAACAAATTAGACTCCAAATTTTAAATACTTATATACACAAAGTGCTTTAGAATTGTTAGATTGTTTGTAATAATCACTCAGCTGGTGTTTGGACTGGTGGTATCTGAACATACCCAACCAGGACTAAGGCTCTAGCAACTTCTGTACCAGCCCCATTGCCAAAGCTGGATGAGAAATGTCACGGCCAGCTGAGATTCCTGAAGTCTTGTTGGTTGGTTACTGAAAATAATGTACCTCACGTAATTCTCCAAGGATAAAAAGAACGTTCCAGTAACTGAGCCTACACAGGAGCAACAAGGAGGATGGCATAATGCACAAGCAGAACTTTACTCCAACTGTGTTACTAGCTAGTTACTAGACTGCTTAGTCATGGTGTAATTTAGTATCAGTTAATTACTTTGCTGAAATGCAAGAGGAAAGGCTCAGTCACTGATAGGAAACCCATGTTGAACAATGTTCACATTGTTTGTAGCTCTGTAGAGCTTCTTTCCTGCTACCACCCTCTCAGTCTAAGGAGCCTCTGCACAGCTCTGGGGAACATCTGAAAAAATGCTCTCACAGCATCAAAACCCAACTGCTCTCTTCCCAGGCAAAGAGCTCATCCTACGCCTGCTTTGGGGGTGCCTGTATCAGGTCACATATTGCCACTTATTGCCAGAAAACAGTTGTTAGCCCCGGAAATGGGCATCTCCAAACTGGCACTCATTTCATGATCCTTTGTCATCTCAGCCTCCCGCAATCTTCTGCTCCTTCCTGAAACAAAGATGGTATCTTCACTAATGGTTATTGATGGCATTTTCTTTCCCCAAGAACCTGTCAAGTTTGTTTTTTTTTAACTGAATCAAACTGTTAGCACTCACAAATTGAGAAGAGCTTGCCACAAAAATACCTATGCAAGGACAGTGCAGCCTTGTTCAGTCTGCCATCTTGTAGTTTAATTGAACATGCCCAAGCCTAAACAACACAGAAAACAGGGAACAACCATTCCCTACTCCTATGCCACAGTTTCACACACCTTTATTGTTTCAACTGGGAAAAAATGTGTTGATGAATTCCAACCTACTTAAGAGGTTTCTTGCAGGAAGTTTCTCTCTTATCTTTGGCTGGCCTTGGGTTTCTGTGTTCTACTATCTGAACTATCTTCCAGGTGCCACCATCCATATCACAAGTGCCGACAGAAACCTTGCAAATGTGATTTCCTCCTCACCTACAAAGCCTTCAATGAGATCACTTAGGAGATTTTTTGCCTCCCTTTCCTTTGGCTCCTTATCCCCATGGATCCAGCCCCAAAAATGCTATTTACCAAAGGAAATAATTTGGACAACAAAAGAGTGGGTTAAAGACATTTATACAGATATATATATATATTAAAAAAAAGTAGTATTTACAGACCATTGCCTAAACATGAAACTCACCAAATAACCAAAGTCACAATCTCTGTAACATTAGTGTACAAAGTGCATATTTCCCCTTCCTTCTCTCTGCAGCAGAAGACAAGGGAGGGTCTCTTTTTCTTTATACCTTTCTGCCCTCAAAACAGTGAGAGTAATGTCTGTATCAGATTGAAGGAGACAAAACCTGTTGATTACTGGGTTATCCACTAGGCAGACTGATTAGCTCAGAAGAAATTAAGGGCAGGAAAAGTGACTCTTGTTTACTTGGTCAGTCTGCCCAATGGATTCCCTTGGGAAAAGCAATCTAGAGTCAGTATCCCAGGGAAATGAGTGGGAAGGAAAGGTTATTCAACTATTAAAAAAATAAATTAACAGAACCAATCCAACCACCCCAGGTTCACCAGATACATGAGTAAGCTTCTATTTGCAGCTGCATTGCTCCAGATTCAAACATGGGCTCCAAAACTGAATCTGATGATCCCAGTTACAATGGGTTACAATTCCTGTGCTTCCCAAGCTGTTAGTTGCATAACCTCACATATAGCCCCACAGTATCTGTGCCAGGCGGGGATGAAAGGTTTTGGACAGCAAATGAAAACAGTGCCAACAGCAGCCCATTGCACAGGATTAGCTACTTGATCTAATCCCTCTTGAAAACAGCCAAAAGAGAAGCTCTCCTGCAGTACTACCCTCTCCTGCCCTCTTAGATGGGAAGGCAAGCAGAGGCACTCTGCCAGCACTGTGTTGAAATGACATGCAACATGAGCAGGCCAAAGAGTGTATGGTTAAGAGCCAAGAAGGCTACACAATTGTCCTGCCAGACTACAAAGCACCAGTGTGAATGTTAATAGCAATAAGGAGCAGTGTGCAGGCTATGAGGTACAGGAGTATGCTGTGTAGAAACTCAAAACACAGATGACTATACAGGAAAGAGCAAACATCCACACAGAATGGGGAGGGGACTAAGCCTGAGGAAGACTCACATCTAAGAGCTGGTGTGTAACAAACCCCTATCACTATGAGGCACTCCACAGGCTACACACCAGACACTGGTCACTCCATCTGTGAGCTCTCGTTCAGGGAAGGAAATGCTGTAGAGTACAGGGCACAGGTGTAGCTCCCTTACTATGTGGAGCAGCAAGCTTCTGGGAGACTGCTTTACTCATATGAAGGCATGTTTTTTTTCTCTGAAGAATTCCTCCCTTGTCAAACTACTCTGAATCTGCTTATTCCAGGCAACAGCACTATGGGTTGCCTTTCAGCAGCAAGGTTCCTCTGCAGGAAAAGTTTTAACCACCTTTCAAGTTTGTATCTCTTTGTACTAGTGCTACAGTTGTCCTTCATTTTGTTTCCATCCCCCATGAGTACCACCTTGGTTTACTCAGAAAGCACCTATAACTTCACTAGTCTAGCCTAAGAAAAGAAACACAGATTTTCCTGCTCTCTGGTAGGATGGGTACTCCATTTTTGACATTGTAGCAGCTTCCTTCTCATCTCCTACTACAATCCGAATTAATCAGTGCACCTCACCGCCCAGTACTGGTGATGAGAAAGAATGTTTACTGTTTCTGAGATGTGCAGATGTTGCTCCCTACATCAATGCACCAAGTCACATGCACTGAGCCATTGTCAGAAAAGTTACACACACTCAGAGTGAACAAGTTAACAGAAGGCTCTTGCCTCCTTAAACTTGGGTAGATTTTGGAAATGGCTGCGAAGGGGCTTATTTAGCTCTCTGGAGATCAGAAAGCCAAATATTCCCAAGCACAAGCAGTGCAGTGCCCTTTTGTGGCAGCTATTGGAATGACACATTTATATGAGACCCCAGATTTTCTGCTGTGGATCACAAGCTTCAGTCCCTCTGTGGCAGCAGTCTCTACTCCTCTGGTCACCTCTTCAGCACTCTCATTCTTCGCTTGCAAGGTGCTTGTTGCTGGCTGTAGGAGAAAGCAAAAGAGAGAATCTGCCTTGACCTATCCCTCATACTGAAAAGTTGGCAGAACATGTGACCAGCTCCTCCCTCCTGAGATGTGGAGAATTTCAGGCAAATTCCTGGACCTACCTAGTCCCCTCCTCCAGCCTGTACTCTCACCACATGGGCAAACTTGGCTGCAAACCCGTGCTGTGGAAGCTGAAGCAGCTTCACTAAAACAAACCCAGCAACAACTGTGCTGACTGTTGCAGTAACAGGGTACTGCCCTCTACTGGAGAACTGAGTAAAAGCAAAACAACCAGAGGGCCAATTACCACCAATTTACAGAGCCATGGAATTACAGTTAGGAGCCACCTCCCTCCACAAGTAAGGCCATTTTGTTCATTAAAATTCAAGGAACACATAAAATTTGCATCTTTCTAGCTGCCAGAACAAGGTAGTTTATGCCAGATCACAGCAGGGATTACTCACAATCATAAACTCTTGCCAGGGATCTCTGCAGCAGGGAGACCCGTCACTTTGGCTCGTTTGTACAGTTCTTCAGTGCACAGCTCTTCTGCTTCCTCGTGTTTGCGCTTTGGAGAAGCCTGGTCTGCTTGTGAAAGCCTCATGGCTGTAGAGGAAGAAGAGTAATTGCAACATTTCCCTTGCCTTTAGATGTCTTCACAAGTACACCCTAGCCTAACCTGCTACAGAGCTGGGAGCAAGGACATGCAGTGCACAAGCACAGACAGATGTTGCCTCAGTCTCTCTGATAACTTTTGAAAAAAACTTTAAAAGCAGAATAATTAGGGCTTTCAGAACAAACACAAAAGCATCCTCTGATGAAGGATAGATTAAATTATCCCTGATTAGCCCTACGGGGATTTGCACTTCTCCCTTAAATGACTACATATGATCCCATACAAGCAATAAAAGATTCACTTCAATGAACTCCTACTCTTCAGCCCCTTTAGCAATGAAAATCAGAGACATCTGAAGAAAGCCTAAAGGAATGTGAATGTGATCTATGCTTTCTTATCTACACACTCTTCTACTAGAAAAGGTTCTCTGTCTCGTGAGACGTGAAACCATCTCAGAAGCACACAAAATAGCTCCAACTCACCTGCACTGGTGCTGCAGCCCTGCCCTGAAGCTGAGTCTGTGACTGGGCCACTGAGATCTTCCACACATGAAGGGACTGATGCCAGTAAACCTAAAGAAAGGCAAGAGGATCACAGTTAAAAAACAAAAAACACAAAGTGTGAGAAGCCTCTCACATTAGTGATCATCAACCAGCACAGTGACATCCCATAGCAGGATGAGTTCAGAGCTGCCCTCACCCAGTGCCGGCCACAGACACTGTGATCTAGTAGCATATTTATTTAGGATACTCTGTCTAGTTTTTCCCAAAGTGAAGATTGGACTACTGGTGGCATATAGATGGTGCCGTGCCACCACCAGCTCTCAAAATTAATCAAACCTCACTCTTACCTATCCAAGAGCTCAATGGAGCATTTCCTGAAAACCAGCTGAGCAGATTTGGCAGGGACTGCTTCCTCTTGCAAGGTATGGTCAGAGAGACAAGTGCTATCTATTTTAAATTATGCCTCCTCCGAGCCTTTTATCTCCTTTTGCAATTGTTGGTACTCACAGAGCCCCCTGTAGCGTGACAGCTGCTGGTAAATCTGCTTCATGCGCTCTATGTTCAGTCGGCTGGTTTCTGCGTGGTTCACCATGGGTTTGGGGTAGTCCACTCCGATGATACACTTTGCTGCCTTCTGCACAGACTCTGGGGCATTCCATGGTTCATAGATGTATCGGGAGGGGAAGCCCTTTAGTTTGGGCAGATACCTCCTGCAACACAAGCAAAAAGATGCACGAGCACTACTTAAAATTGCAGCAATGCAGCATCCACAACACAGAGAGCGTCATGCACTTGCCAGCTACTGAATAGCTAGGCTCACAGATCAACAGGAGGGAAGTTCCAGTCACACTACTTACTTAACATAGTCACCACTGGGGTCTGTGCGACGTCCAAAGCCCACGGGGCAGTAACAGTGGAAAAACTGCTGGAAGAACGCACTGCACGAAAGCCACATCCAGCTGCCTGCATTGACACTGAAATCTGCATCCAGCAACAGCTCATCAAATACCTGCAGCAACCAGAGGAAAACACCGTAAGAGCTTCCCCAGGCAGGACTTTGTGGCAGAAGGACCCAAGATGCTACTTCAAACAGCAGGCACTGCGCTGGGAGAACAGCCCCTAGGAACCAGAGCAGCAGCAAAGAGGTGATCTGCTGGTTGAAGCCAGTTGGCTAGTCAATGTATCTCGTGCTTCCCGATGCTTTCACACAGGGAGGCACTCTCTGCTCATGTTGAAAAAGTGCAGGCTTACCTCTTATGCAGCTACAGACTAAATCACTACCCTGTATTGCAGCAAGCCTTGGGTATTGATCCTAAAAAGTAACAAGTGCAAAGTACCAACTATGAGAAGCAGGCAGATGCTGCACAGAACAAGCACCAAAGCAAGAAGGAAGAAGCTTCTGAAGGTCCCAGAGCACAGTGTCACTGAGAGGCAGACAGGTTTCAGCAGTAACTTTCTCACATCCATGCACAGGCACTGCACTTCCAGCATCTGACACACTTTCAGCTTTGTGACAGGGTGCCCCTGCCTCCACTTTTTGCGTAGGGCTATATGTACACTGGATAGGTTCAAGCCGTCTCTCCCTGCAGATGGCCCAAAAGGAGGGTCTTTTACCTCTTTCCTTGTGAGACTCTAGACTCAGATTTCACAGTCATGGAGCCTTCCCTGACCGGCACGATGATGGATTATACCACGAGCAGAAAGGTCCAGTTATAAAGTGACATTGAACTTGCAAAGAAAACAGATGGACTGAAAAAACTTTTGCAAAAAACAAGAATAAAAAAAAGTCTAGAACCCCAGTCTGTATTTACCAGCAGATCCCACTAACATTTAGTTGTGGTTACTGGAGACTCTTGATACTGTCAGAGCCTCATTGTAGAAGGCAGAAAGAAGTTAGGCTGTTGGCAGGCCCAAAGCCTGATAGCAAATCCTCTCTTCCACGCAACTTTAACATGTGAAGCAAAAGCCGTACCTGTGTGCCCATCCTTGCAGCGAGTGCCAGGGAGACTTTTGCTTTCCTTATGGCCTCCTGCAAGCCTCTGGAAATGCTAGACTCACCTTGACTCCTGACTCCCAGCTGATCCAGAGGTCGCCTCTGGTCAGGAAGCAGGCCACTGCATGCCTGGCCAGATGGTGGATCCACCCTTCCTGCCTCAGTTGGGTCATGATTGCATCGATCCAAGGGAAGCCTGTCTTGCCCTCTGCCCACTTTGCCAAGGCTTCAGGGTTCCTATCCCAGGGGATCTGGATGCAGATGGGGTTTCCCTCCATGCGATCAAACTTCGGGTTGTTTGTGGCTGCTGGGAAGAAAAACTCCCGCCCCCGAAGCTGTCCATACAGAGAGAGGGGGGGCGTGCTGTTCCGCTTCACCTGTGGAGAAGGGAACCAGGGTATTCACAAGGAGGGGAGGACTGGCTTCACTAAACCACACAATTCCCAAGTCAGTTACTGACAAGCCTCATAAAGGAACTAAATTCCAGATCATCTTTTACCCAGAAACCCCAGGTAGTAAAGTTAAGAGTGCTGCTCTTCAGCTCACTCAGTACACTGACATGAGACTCAAATGTCCCAAAACTAGCAGCAAAAAGCTCTACACAACTAAAGACACAAGAGTTCAGGTTGAAGAAAAGGGTATCAGCAGATTTAAGGTCTGCTCGACTATATAGAGGAGAATCACCTTTCCTCATCCAAGAGCCTCCTCTGTAGGAGCAACAAGCTCAGATCAACAGTCAAGACACAAGGGAGGCAACAGTAACTTCTGCAGCCATTCAGGCACACTGTCTGGAATCATCAGGCTATGCTCAATCCATCATCAGGCTATGCTCAAAACCAGGCTGCTCTCCAAATGAACCTTTTGTCTTACCTTCTTATACAGCTCCCAGAGACGATAGTAAAACAAGCGGCAGGACAAGCAGCCGAAGCGCAGGTAGGGACTGAGTCCTGTAGGGCTGGCCAGCAGTGAATTGGCGTTCATCCTTGGTTTTTCGTAATTTGCAACCCATGCCTAGACATATTCAGGAGAAATGAGCCAAAAACGCTCCCACATTTGTGCGACACTATTGAGGGCAGACCTCTGTGTGGGTGGCAAAGCCAGGCCATACAGCACAGTCACTTCAAGCCACTGCTGGGAAAAATCTCAAGTGGGCAATCCCAACTCTCACACCCCATTCAAGAAATGCAAAACCTTTGCCCCAGGGTTTAAACCACTTAGTAATTTTTAGCCCAGAAAGAGACTAGATTTGCTTTATGTACAGGAGCTAATAACCCTGACTGCTCCTAGGAACATAGGCTAACACCATTGTTTATGTCCAGGTATGTCTGTCTCATTTCACAACTGAACAAGAAAATTTGGGGAAATTCAGACCTTTTTGTGGAACATTCCATTGATAGTTTACTCCCTCTTCAGCACAAGAATTTATACTTTGATCCTTACAACTGCCACCAAGCCATCCAACATTAAAGATACAAACTGTTTAAAACTGAGTCATGTCTCTGCAGCTGGGCCATTTTAAAATTACAGATGCCCCATGGAAGAAATGTTTGTGTTTCAGCAAGGGGCTAAAGGAATGCCAGCTGGTGAGACAACACATTGCTAGGTTGATGTACAAGGAGAAGGCCTTATTTTGTAAGTATGTACTAGCAATAATACCTCAGTTAAAGACAAAGGAGCTGGTGTGCAGTGTGTAGCAGGGACTGAGCAACTTACAGGAGAGTTTCCAAGTTCGCACTCCTCTAAAGGAAGCAGAGGGGTAAAAACATGGAAGATAATCCTGTATGCTTCAAACAGCAGTATAATTAATATACATCTCTATTTCTTTGGGCTTGAGGAAGCCCAGGAGCTCCCTGCTCCACACACAACCCAAGATCACAAGAGTACAACAACAAACATGCCTGCTGGAGGCAACAGCTGGGGCCATTGCTAGGAAGAGCAGGGAAATAGGGGCAATGGCCAATGCTTAACGTTTTTCATTCAGAGGCAGATCCTGCAGCAGTCACCACTTAAATAACAGGGGTTACCTTTCTTTCCAGGTGTTTATCCAGCCGTGCCAAAGCTTCTGTCTCTCCTCCTTGCCAAACTGCAGGGGCAAGACCATCTGTAGGAAAGCCTGAAGGAAAGAACTTTGTAAGTTTTGAAGCCATGGCTAGACAAAGGGTATAGAGCAGATTAAGCATTAATAACAGCAAGACATGACTACTGCAGTTGCCTAACATGGCTTACTTGCTGCTCTACTCCTTCTATAACAGGCAAATCATGTGGAATGTGTGCAGAGTCTGCTCATGGCACTACACCTTAAGGGCCTCTCCCTGCAATGCTTCCGGCAGCCTTCGGGGGACTTTTCCCCTTGCTCATAGCAGCACTCTCTCTTGTGTGTCTGCACTATTCAAAGGGTTCTGCTCCAAAGGCCAGAGCAGCTGGCAAAGAAACACCACTGTGCAGCTCTGTCTTACAAAATACCTTGCCAAGGACATCAGCAGCTCACTAGATAGCATGGTTGCTCCTGGGAAGCCCCCTATTCTGTTGAAAGCTGGTGCTGGAAAAGGCACTAGAGTAGTGCTGAAGAATAGATGCAAAAGGGGAAGCAATAATGCAGCAAGCAGAGCAGTGTAAGGTTGCAGACAGTCTCACATTAGGCCAGGCAATAAAGGACACAGACCTACACAGGACACCAACCCTTAAGATTCATCCTGTTTTGAAGCCTTTTGCTTTTATGAAACTGCTGAAACTGTGCCTTAAGGTACAATGTGATACTCCCATAAAGCTGGTATGGAGCCTTTAGTCACACACACAGACAGTATTCTGCATTAATTCTCTCCTCCCTTCAATTTAGATTCACTTCCCTGATGCAGCCCTTGCTCCATCCTCCTTCTCCAAGAAAAATACGGGACCATAAGGCATAGCAGGGTAAGTGAAGGAAGTTTCTGTAGTATCTTGTGTCTTCCTAAGTTCCCAAATTGCCAATAAATGAATTAAATTATCTAAGCCTGGTGTACAGTTGCCAATAAATGAATTAAATTATCTAAGCCTGGTGTACAGTTGCCAATAAATGAATTAAATTATCTAAGCCTGGTGCACAGTTAGTTTACCTCTTCAATCTGTTACACAATGTGTCAGAGATGGCAGTAGGAGGAAAGCAGCTGGCAAGGACATGAGACACCGATACAGTGGTTACATGCTCAGTATAGCAGAGAACTTAAGGACAGATGCAGAGCATTTCAGAGTGCTGCTAAAGGGGACGCTATGCAGTGACAGCAGTGCAAGGGACAGCAGTCTATTTTCACGAGGTCCAGCACTTTCTGAAAACATTAGGCTGCTTCTGTGGCTAGAGGCAAGCCAGGACAGATGAGAACACTGGATTTGTTCTGGGAGCAGGCCAGCCATAAGAAACAGTTTCACTAGATCCTGTTTCAGCTGGCAGTTAATGCTTGCCTTCACTCTCTACACATACCCAGCTCTTCCAGGGATGGGACCCCATACACATCATCATGATTCTCTTGGATGTCCACTTTACACGTCTCCATCTGCTGGCTCATTACGGTGCTCACTGGCTTCTTCGGGAGATCCATCCGGCTAATGATGGCCTGGAAGCGCTTGTAGGTGAGGGGTGGCTTTTGGCCATTCAGCTCAATTATTCTGGAAACAAAATAGGCAAAGTGAAACAACACAGCCTCACTACCACAGAAGACAGAAATGACAGCCAAACTGCATCCCACTATCTCTGCTCAGAATAGAGAAATCCTTGTAGACCTGCCTACCAAGGGGTATTTAAAACAAACGAACAAGCAAGTAAGCACAACCCCAAAAACAAACCCCCACATACTAAATCATCTCCATGAGAAAAAAACCAGAACAGCTCCAGTTGCATCAGGCGTGCATCTCAATCTGATTGTCTCCCCAAGACTGCAAATCCCAGACCTGCATCTGTTCCCCAGCCACCTCGCGACATCCTGACCCGACTCTGACCTTATTTCCTCCCCATCTGACACAAAAAGTCCCAGCCTGTTAGTGACCCCTCCTCCATCCATCTCAGATGAGACAAATCCCAATTTGCGTCATTCCTCTATCCTCCTTATTAGAGGAATCACCGTCCTCCCCCATTCCCTAGTGTCATGAGCAGACCTGTCTCGTGCTGTTCACCTGTGTAAGATGATGCTACGGAAAAGACACCCACAGCTCCCCATTACTCTACTTCACAAAGCATCCACAGCCTGCTAGGGCCATGCAGTCGTATTTTTCCTGTGACAGAAAGCTTGGAGAAGCTTCCCGGGCAAGGGAAGCATCCTCAGGGTGAAAGCTGCCATTTTAAACCTCCTCTCACGCAGGGAGAGGAAGAGTTAACAGCAAAGCAGACAGCACAGGGATCACCAACCTTACATAAAGCTGAAGCAGCCAACCCCACAGCTCACAGAGGAGCTGCAGCAGAGCAGCCTTCCCCACCCACTACAGTCAACAGCTTATGCAAGGGGCTGGGCTTAAAGCCGAGCGTTTCGCCGGCGCCATGTGCCTCCCCTTCCCCCCGGAGCCGCACGTGTAGCGAGGAGGAGCAACACGCCGGCTGCTCTGCCCTGCTCTGCCCTGTCCCCGCCTGCCCGGGCCCCCAGCCCCCGCACGTGTGTCCCGCACGGCCCCGGCCCCCGCCTCCATCCGCAGCCCAAGCTCCGCGAAGCCGCCCCCGGGGCCAGGGGCTTTACTACAGGCGGCAGCGCTGTCTAGATTAAAAAGGAAGCCTCCTGCAGTTCCCTCCTTGGAAGTTGTAAACGCTGGGAGAAGGCGCTGACAGGCAGGGCAAGGGAAGGAGGGCAAGCGGGACGTGCGGAGAGCAGGAACACTGCGTTTTCAGGGCACAGCTATAAACGTGACCTCAGCACAGCCCTCTCTGCCACCCCCCCAAGCGCGTGTACTGAAGGGACCCTTCAGGCACACGTCCTGCCCTGTCCCTTCTTCATACCGGGGAGCATCTCCCCTGCCTTCACACATGCACCTTTCAGCCGGCTAAGAAAGAGATCACAAACCCTCATGGATCCTACCCACCACAATCTTCTCTGAGGCTTGCACTGAGCACCAGGGTCCCCAAACAAGACCCACCAGAGATCCCCAGAAAATCAGCACTGCTGTTTGAAAAGAGGTGAGGCATTTCCAGTGACAGCAGCACTCTGAAGAGAGGATCACTTGTTTCCAGAGGAAATCAGAGCTTCGAAGAGAAAAGGTGACAAAGCTGCACCGTGTTTGCCCTGAAGTGCTTGGGATGGGGGTGGAGAAGCCACATCTTTAACACTGCCTCTTTTTTCAGTCCTCTTCCCCAGATCTGTGGAGGCTGCAGCTCAGTCCGAGATCCACACTATTGTACCACGGTCCAGATTCACATGTAAAACTTTTGTGAGCAGAGAGATACTTGGAGCAAGTCACTCTGACTTGCAGGTGAGTGCCAGTGTCTGTATTTCACATTCTCAAAAATGTGAATACAAGTGAAGTTAGCTAGTACACACAGCTCCTGAATTGCTTAACAGTTACTGGATCTGGGACACAAGTCTAAGAGATAGCACTAGAAGTTGCATGTTTCACAGCACCTGACACTGGCACTATGCAACAAAATTTGAACATCCCACAATACCACCATAAAAAGAAGTAACAAATACTCAGTATTGTACAATATTGGATATTATACAGTATTGGGTGTGATATGATAGATCCTGGGTATTGTAGTACCTTTCAGCCTTCTGTACAAAGATTTGTACTGGAAGCCCCCCAAGCAGGAGTTCCTTCCTTCCTCCTACTGTCCTAACCCATAATCTCACAAGACTTTCCCTGATGACAGAAAAAGGGAGTATCCTCCCCCAAAATTAATACTCCTATTTCATCTGTCTCCCCCAGCACAACTCACAGACTACATGTGGCAATTACTCTTGTAGTTTTATTGAAGTGGAACAGAGAAAAGCAGAATCATTGCATTCATCATACAAAACCTAACCTTTCTAGTGTTAGTGAGGACACATAAAAGCAGCTGTGCTACCAGACTAGCAAAATATTGCCCAGTGCTACCCGGCAGTAGTACTTAGATGCCAGAAGTTCTGTGGGTCTTTTTGATTGTCACAGAGTCACACTTTACTGCAAGAAAGCAGGCAACCAAAACCTGGCCATGGTTCTGGAGCTGCTAGGATTGTAGGGTATCCTACAGTCAGTCACCTGTGTCAGCAAACTTTGAATGCACACCCTCACAGGTGTCAGCTTCTGACATCTCCACAGCAGAGCCCCTGCGGGATGGCTACCAGGCTGGGGAAAGCTGCTCCTCTCCGATACCTGACACCTCAGGCAAGGGACTCAGTGTGCTCCCCCTGCTCCCTTGCACAAGGAAGAGCTGGCAAGCAGGCTGCTCAGTAACACACCCCACTACCAACTCACACAGACTATGAAGATATCCTTGTCAGTTTATGCAACTGCTCTGATCTAGCACCTCGCTCCACAGGCTGTGTAGGGCTACACATACATAAGACACGGGCTATTTCTACAGATTCAAAGGGGAGATGGAGAGAGAACCAACAGACATTGCACACAACAGACACTGGACTAAGGACAAGCAATTCAGCTTCTGCAGAATCACACACATGAGCAGATGAAAGATGAAGAAGTGACTTGATGACAGGCTAAGTACCAGCACAGGGAGAAAACACCTGACACCAGAGCACTATGCAAGACATACAAGGATAACAAGATCTGGCAAGCAGAAGTTTGACTTAGCCTTCTTCAATGGAAATAAACCACTTTTTTAGCAGAGTGCAATTATGAAGGGCAGAACAACCAAAGCATGCACGCTTCCCTGGTGCCTGGTTCCTTTAAATCAGTACATACCATCCTATCAAAATGTGTTTAACTTCCATTTCAGCCTTAGGCTAGAGTATCTGAGGAAAAGATGCTTCTGAAGCATACTGCAACCACACAAGTCCACAGTGTTCTTGTCTGACCTAAACCAATCTCCCTGAATAACCCAGGCCTGCCTGGGATTACAGAAACCACAACAGCAAGCAGGCTACAGAGGATTTAGATCCTGAGGAGAAAACAGGCATACCCACAGAAGGGTCAAAACAACCTGTCAACTGGAAGTCATCAGACAGAGTAACTGCAAGTAAAGGGCTTTGAGCAGGCTAAGCCGATACCCAAGAGATTATCTTCTCTGACTTCTACAATCTGAGCATCGCTAATCTTGACTGGGAATTCCCAGATTTTCTTAGGTGTTATTTTTCAGCACTGATGCTGATTTTCTATAGCACTCTCCTTGTGTTGGGGTAGTGGAGGGGAAAGATGGCAGAGGCACAACACATACCATGAGTTAAAAGACTGGGTAACATGACTGTAGAGTGATATACTCTTGAGAGGGGCTTCCAGGAGAAATACAGTATTAGGACTGTATTACCACCTGCTGAGAAAACTCAGGGATGTGGAAAAGCAGGAAATGTCAGAGCAACTACCTCCACAGACTGGATAGGTGTCACACCCTGCTGCCTGCCAAAACCCAATTTTCTAGTTGCCACAAATTACTGTTCCATGGAACAATTCATCAAGAACCCACAAGGAAAGGCAATTAGTGATTTGGTCTTAAGCAGTGCTAAGGTATAGCTGATAACGTTAGTTGTCACTTGCGTGCTCTAACAGTGACTTCAGAATACATCAATTTAACATGCTTCCAGGAGCAACACCATCATAATGGCTTTTATTTCAAGAAGAGAAATGAATAAAAATAAGCAGGCATGCTAAGCAAAAAGAACAAGCTGAGACCTGGCTTTTATTTCAAGAGAAATGAATAAAAATAAGGAGGCATGCTAAGCAAAAAGAACAAGCTGAGACACCAAACACTGAGAGGCAACACAGAGATAGTCTGAAGGTGATGTTGGGGAAAAAAAAAATAAAATCAACAGCTGGACACAAACCATCAAAAAAGATTTCAGTAAGATCATATAAGTCAAGGCAATTAAAGAATAGCATCAGTAAAGATAACAGCAGGCAAAATCCTTCAGAAAAATAAAGGCCAAATAAAGGTAGAAACCCAACAAACTTAGGTAAGTTAAATGAAAAAAACCAACACACTAAAGCAGCCTCCTTGCACCTCCCAACACAAAAGAAAGTTTGAGAAACCTTTTAGAAAAAAAACCCATAAGTAGTAAGGAAAAAAAATAAATTCCTTTACAGACACTCTAGGATATTTATAGGGCCAAGAGGTGATCAAGTAGTAAAACCAGACAGCACAACAAAACAACCCTGCATTTATTCTTCCTGTGTATTCACTATGGAGATATTCAGGGAGGCTATGACTAAATCTTTTCAAGGAAATGTATTAGGAGATGTCACAGACTGGGAGGTCAGGAAGAAATGCCACAAAACAAACCCATGCTGGAAAAGCAATTGCTTGCCAGGATCAGCAAACATCAGGAAATACCCAAACTAAAAGCTGCTGCTTGTGACACTTGCCTTAAAACTGTTAAAATACTATGAGGAAAGAAAACCACAAATACAGCTCCAGATTTAAAAAAGCATCTCCAGGCCATCAGAAGGATGACAGAATAGTGCTGGATGTGCATTTGGCAGATTGTTGGAAAATACCAATGGAAATGGTGAATGCACAGCACTTGCAGTATGTTGGAGGGTCAATTTGGTCTTGGTAAAGGTAAGTTGTGTGTCAAAATCTGTTAGTGACAGTTGAGCTTGGAGAAACAAATTGATACACTCTACCTGGATATTCAGAAGCCATCAGACTAGATCCCTCACTGAAAATTTTAAAAGAAACCATGATAAAATGGGATAAAGGAAACAGTCCCTGCAGACAGAAGATTCTTTGAGATCCAGGGTAGAGTAGGAATCCATTTTTCCAACAAGAGGAGAAATCCTACACAGAGCTGAGCTAAAGCTTATGCTGCTCAACATTACTCATAAAATATCCAGGAAGGGACAAAAAAAGAGCACAATGATGAAGTTCACTAATGCTGTAAGCTATCTGAAATAGCTAAAGATGTAAGACAACTTAAAAACTTCCCTATCCACATGAACAGCTGACAAAAATATCACATGAAATGCATTGTTGGTTATTTGGTTTCTCCATATACATGGCTATGCAATCTTACACTTAATTATATAGTAGCAGCTTCTCAAATAGCTATGATTATTCTGGAAGGAAGCCCCAAGATAACAGCATTTAGCAGCACTCATAAAAAGCCAAAAGAATGCTAGGGATTATTAGGAGAAGGCAGGGAATTTCATGGCACTATAAAAATCCATGTCCCTCCTACATTTTGAACACTAGCTACAGTTTTCACCACTGCTCTCCATCTCTAGAAATACCCAGAAGTATAAAAAAGCTGACAAAACTTAGAAGAGATATGGAACAGCTTCTACCTGAAAAATTAAGTAAACTACAACCCTCCACCCTGGAAAAGACAAAGATTACATGAGGAAGGATGTACATGGCATTGACATTGAAGGGGTGAGGATGTACCAAGCATTCATGGTCTCTTCTAATGCAAAAATTAGAAAGCAGCATCTGCTTTCAAGAAGAAACCCCTCACTTCTAAGACAAACATTTCCACACCTCATGTGCTAGCTGCAAAGCTCCTTCCCATAGGAAATTATGGATACTGAAGATTTACAGGAGGAAATCTACATTCAGCGTTATTGGCACAAGTCATGAAAAAAAAAGTAAGCAACCTGTAAGAAGTGGACTGAAACGTGGTTGAAGTCAAGCATACCTTACAGTCTTAGGTAAAATATCATCTCCACTGTTCAAGGAGATCATATATATACCTATGGAGATTATATATAAAGTAAATATATAAAACTCAACATAAAGGCAAGGCTCCCCGATAGCAAATACCAAACAAAGACAAGGCATTCAGGTTTTAGAATAAGGTAAGTTTGTCCCAATCTATCCTGGCACATCCATCAGTTAAAATCCCTGCCTTCATAACCAGTTTCAGACAACAGAGAAACCGTCTTTATTACAGTGAAGCAAAAAAAGCAGTCCACTCAGTGAGTACATGCTCAAGGAGAGCAATCAAAAGGACACAGATGAGCAACTTAAATGACTGCCAAGTACAGAGTTTAATAAGCTTGAGGAAACACCCTTCTGTATATTCACATCACAGCCAGCACTTTGACGTGCTCTCATCAAAATTGTGAGTGCACAGAGTAATCCTGTTGACGCCTCTTAGGCTCAGAGAGGATGACAGCAACCAACGTATAGCGATCAGCGAAAGAAGGAGAGGGAGGTCTTCCCAGACATGACAATTCCAGCCTTGCCCCGGCAGCATCTCTGCCCTTGCTCCCCCCTTACCTGTCCAGGTCATAGAGGGTGTGGGAGTTCTCTATCACCACCTCCACGCCAGCCTCCTTGGCCAGTTTGACGATAGCTGCGTCTCTCTCCTTACCAAACGGCTCTGAGTCATATTCGAAGGTGAGACGGGTGACTCCCCATTCCTGCAAAAAACACAATATATACAACTGTCAAACAGAAGATTCTTTCTAACCAGCACAATTACGAACTAGGATTTCAGAACTCCTGGACACCGTTAAGTCCTGAAAGCTTAGAGGCTGTTCCTGTGAGGAAAAGCCAAACAGTCATAACCAAAGAATCAACAATGTCATCAGAGCTAGTAAACTCTGCATCTGTTATGCAAATTCCTAAATGTCAGGTTTAAAACAGTAAGAGGAGGTTTGAGTTATTCTCAATTAATGTTCCCAGGTTACAGCTCAATCTCCAAACCTAACAAGACCTTCTTTTGTTGCACATGCCATCCAAAAGTAACCCTACAATCCTGTTCCAGCATTTGCTGGGAACACATTTCAAGAATGTTTTCAATAAAAGTTCTTCTCAGAACCCCATGTTTTTATGAAGTAAACCCAACACACTCTAAATGTCTTCCAGTATCTCTTTAAAGCCATCACACAACTGGAGACCAATGTTCAACCCAAACAGCAAAACACAGAGCAGTGGGAAATGCAGGACAAAGGATGGCAACTGAGTGGACCTTTCTGGTCAGCAGAGTATGATACTGCAATTCAGGTCTTGCCTTTGGGGAGTTATTTTACCCTAGTTGAGCCATGCACCTTTCTGTGTCACAACTTCAGTAGATTCCTCAGAGATTACACGGAATAGGCCTTATGAAATAGCATTCAGTATCTTCCAGAGCACAGTTAGCTCTCAAAGACTATGGCCTAGTTTTCCTCAGAAAATGAATCCTATGCAAAGACGTTTAATGGTTTCCACAGCGACTCTCCTGACACATCCACCAGGCAAAGCAGCAGCCCACAGATAAGTTTAGCAAACACTTTCAGTCAAACATAGCCAGAAATCTATAGAGACACTTAAAAAGTCACTCACACAACTAAGATACAGACCACATTCTGCAGGTGAGACAGTCTAAGTCACCTCAGTATATATAGGGCAGTTTTTTCTACCTTGGAACCAGAAACAAAGCACAAAGAACGGATGTGCTTAGTTTACTAAGGATCATTAAAAAATAATGGCAAAGACAGGGAAGGGGAGTTAGAAGCAGAAAAACAACTATACAAGTACCCTTCTTTTCTAAACTCTGAGATTGAATCCTAAAACTATTATTAGGAAGGACAGAGAACAAACAGTTATGTAACACTGAACCTACATCTCGAAGAGGTCCTTCACTCCTTTATCAAAACAAGAACATGACAGCATCTGTAACTCAGAGCAGGGGTCAAACAGATATGATTCCAGGCCCTGCCCCACTCCTACGTGATTTAACAGCTTCATTTTAAACTTTTCTGGCTTTTATAAGAAAGACAGTATCAGCTGGAGGGGTTGGAAAAGATGCCTTTGTTCTTTAAGAAACATCTGTTGCTTGAAAGAAAGGAATGGAATAAAAAACCATTTAAGGCTAACAAGGACTTTAGGCAAGAACACAAAACTTCCGATTCAGGTACTTCCTACAGTTTTGAGAAGCCCACTGCTACATATGGTAGAGAAGCACACAGGAAGCAGAGCACAACCAACTAGAAAACAGCAAGCTGTATGACAATAAATTGCTGCTGATACACAAAAAGAAAGTTGTGACTTGTCTCTTCATATCTACCCTACAGCAGAGAAAAACTGTAGGGGAAAAAACCTCACACCAAAGGGATTGTGCCAAACTTCAGTGAACAAACAATATACTTTTCTTTGATAAAGAGGTAAAATTACAAATGTTCGTTCAGAGGAAGTGAGACAAAAGAGCCTCTGCAAAGGTTATCACTTCTCAAGGTATCCATGCACACGTAACAGTGCCTCTGCAGCTACTGTTACTAACAACGTAGCTCAGCTACTGGCAGCAAGAGCAGAAATTATTCTAGGTCTGAAGTGTTGCATTACTACATGTGACATAACTCTCCTCTCAGCAGCTGACAGCAAAGCATGAGATGCTGGTAATTCATCATTCAGTGCAGCAGTTCTGGAGGCCAGGAAAGCCATACATTTACCAGAAAATAGCATAACCCTCCCTATTATTTTCAGCTCTGTTAAAGCACATCTAAAATACTCATCAACTGATCTGCGCAGGAAAAACAGTCTGCAGCAAAAATCAGGTCTGGCTGATTCCATAAACATCTCTTGAAATTGCAGACTCTACCAACTACTTTTTGTTCTTTGACCAAAGCAAGCATTTTTCTCCAGCAAAGTTTTAATTATCCTTTGAATACCTTGAACTAAAATAAGGAAGGCATGAACTACCACTAGTCAGAACTTATTTGGATATCAAAAGACAGAAATAACCTAGGCTCTGAAAAGACTAAAACTGACACATGGTTTGTGTCGTGTTAAGAAGCAAAAATAAATATTAGTGCCCTTTCTGACCTGTATAGTCATATTCCTCTGTCCTGCTCCAGAAAATACACATCAGAACCATTTACAGCAGGAGGGTATAGATTCAAGTTTACCTCTCCTTCTCAGCAATCTATAACAGGCTTTGGGGACACTAGTTCTGTCAACGGTTTGTCATGTCCACATGACAAACCCAACTCATAAAATTACTGTGAACTATTTTTCTTTTTCCTTTAGCTTTGTCACTTTAGCAAAAACACCATAAAAAAAGCTTTAAAGATAATATTTGGGAAATACGATCTTAGAGCAGGATAGAGAAGAATGGCTTGAGAAACCCTGATATTCAAGGAGATACTCTTGCCAGCCCTGTCTCTCTCACAATCTGCTGCATTGACATATCACTTTAGAAATGTATCCCACTAATCCATCACTGACCACTGAGGTCACTGCATATTCTACCATCCTAAAGGGTACATTCACAGGAAGCTTGGAGCCTAGCTGTATTCTGCTGCTGAGCTGACTGAACTGCAGCCTTGAATAGAAGATGAAAAGGAAGGTCATGTAACACAGAAGCTTCTGAATTCTGCAATTTTAACAAAAAGTCCTATTTTCAATTCCCACACAGATCAGTATGCTTTTTCAGTTGTCTGTAAAGGTGAATGGACATAGCAGTTTTCCCAAGTAAAGGCTGCAGGAAGAAAATGGCCAGCAGGTAAGAAGTTCTCAAAGCAGAGGAGTCAGCATGTCACACTGCAGCCCTGTAACATCTGACTTACAAAAACAAAAGCAAAGACCACTATCCAGAAAGAGCAACTCAAACACCCTGGTTACACCCTACTGTTAAATTTCTTTGCAAGTCTGAGTTCAAAGAGCATAAGTGGCCCCCAAGATGGCCCGTATGGGTAGTAGCTAAACTTCACTGTAGTTAAAGAGAAGAGTTTTTTATAGTGAAGAATTAGTTATAGAGAAGATGAGGGGATCTTCAACAACTAGCAAATCATAAGTGAGTGAAACCAAGAATAGCATCAGGACATGAGTTTTAATTCACTATGAGTTTTAATTCACTATGTTTCAGAAAATGACTTTATTCTCTTACTTTGAAGAGTCTTGGGAAGACATCTGTTGGCTGCCCTCGCACGACAAACAAGCGAGAGTTGAGTTTCCTTAAACTGTTGTCCAGATCTTCCAGAGATTGAAGCAGAAATCTGCAGAGAACAAACAACAGCAGTTAGAGTCAGTTTGGTTACAACTAAAAGACAAACAAGGAGAATGTGCATGGAACTCCAGCAAACCTGCACCACTAAATCAAACTGGAAGTTAGGACAAGAAACAGAAAACAAGAATTCATATTCATCCCTGATCTGTCTACCAACTGCTATGGTATTTCAGCACCAGCCAGCTCCCAGCCATTCATATACATGTCCTGTTCATCTAGATGCCAGAAGTTTCCAGGATTTTCTTCTTCCTGCACCCCTCTTCCCATGTTCTCTCTCAGATCTGGCAGCACACCCCTGTCAGCTCCTCCTTCAACATTACAACATGGAGAAAAGCATAAACTGTATAATTCACTACAGTATATTCTTTCATGGGTTCTAGGGCGGGAGGGATTTTGCTTATGAAGTAGAAAGATGATGACAGACTACTACAAGGCAAGTAATGAATTCCTACAAGAACCACGCATGTTTTACAGTTCAGACTACACACAGGCAATGTCACAGCAGAGGAATGTACACTCCTAGGTCAGTAATAGCAAGAGATTGAGCAACAAAATTTCCCAAGGCAAGAATTGTCAGTGGTTGGAATAGCTGCAAACAGAACTGCAATTTACCTTCTAGCACAAAAATACAAAGATGAGAGCATGGAAAGACATTTATCTATTCCCTCCCATCCCAAAGCTGTAAAAAAGCATTTAGGTGCTTTTTGCATTTAAAAGTATATTGTACTGAGCTCCCACTATGCTACAGAACATCAAATCTATCATCTTTCCTTTCACAGCCACATGTCACCCCATACACATTGTAACCTCACTCTGTTCTGTCTAACTCTGCAAAAGACACCCGCTTTAAAACTTTAATCTCCACTACAGCACGTGGCACTGTGCTGGCAAACTCACAATCCTTTGTAAGTGAGCAGGCCAACCTCTACCCCTCCCTCACTCCTACATGCCCACTTTGCAGCGTGACCAGCAAGACATGAGTATCTGCATCAGCTCCCTTAAGACCACACAGAGCAAACAGGAAAGCTAAGCTACGGATTGCCCTGCAAACCAGGCAATTCCTCTCTCAGCTGCACTGCCCATGATGAGAACTGCAAGCTTTGAAATGGAACAGCCTCCCTATGCACTTCCTGAGGTAGAAAGGGACTCAGTGTTCATGGAAAGAAGGGCCTGGTATCACAAAACAGGAAACCCAGAACCAGGTCAGAGTGACCTAAACAAACCCCTCCCCTACCTCCAGCCCCCTCCCCACCTATTAAAGAATATAACATTTCCAAGGTGTTCTCAAATGGCTGACACACTGCATGCAGTTGAATAATAAGGAATTTTCCACATTACATTTTTTTGGGAGCTAGGTAAAACTCAGACATTTACTTTTGGAGCATAGAACTCTGAATACAAGTAACTGCATATAAAAAAATTGCTAAATAAAGCCAAGGTTCCCAGTAGGAAACAAGGGAATCCCAGTAAATATAAGTTACTTACTAACATACTTTTGCCTAACAGCCAATGGTGCTAATTTCTGACATTTGTAGTAGGTACAGACCTCCAAGAAAGCATGATTTAAAAACACTTCACATGCTTGTATATCCCGTAACTAAAAGCAATGTTGGTGGAAACAAACAAGAATTAAGTGGATCAGGAATTAATCTTTTGGGGGCACTCGTTTCTTCCAAATGAGGAGAGCTGACAACAACAACAGCACGTGAAAGGCATTTTCCACTGCTGCCTGTAGAAAGCCTGCTCTATGGAAAGATCACTCGGGATTCCTAGGACAGTTAGCTGTGACAGAACCCAGAATCTTCTGTAATGTGAACATCTACCTTGCGGCCATTTCTGCACATTTACAATTTTTAAGCCATCCTGTGCCATGGGTTCTAGAAATGCTTCCAGCTCAGCCACACCGGGTCATTCCCCTAAGATGAAGCTCAGGTGCACAGCAGAGGCAACCAGCTACAACTGCAGGTTCCCTAACACCCAGCCACGGGGCGTTTCAAAGAGCACTTAAGAAGATCTTGAGCCAGATGGTTGTGCTGGCCACTATCCGGACAGGGCAGCATGAGGGCAGGGAGTGGTCTGCTTTGCTCGTATGCAGGGAGCTTTGCACAGCAGAATCCCTACCTGGACTGGGTTTCCAAGGGCTCGGGCAGCCGAGGCCTGGCACGATGGCATTATGTAATGTTATTGGCTACCAGGACGTGAAGTCTTGCTCTCTGTACAGACATCACTCGTGCCATACATTCTTCCATTTCCAGAGGGAGTAAAAGCCGAAACGGCTGAACCTCCACCTTCCTAGCAAGCACCGCAGTGTATTTCCGTACCCCTCCGTCGGACAGGCGGCAGGCAGGGCTGCGCACACGCCCACGCGCGGCCGAGAGGCGGGGGAGGCGCGGGGGTGCAGTCACGCAGCTCTGAGGATCCTCTGCGCTCCTCTCTGAACGCAGGGAACAGCGTTTCCTACAGCGACACGACGTTCGCCGCTCGCTGCTGCTGCTGCCGCCATTCATTGGCCCAGCTTGGAAAGAGAACGCGTGACGGTACCACGCCAAGCCGGAGGCACCCTCTCCCACGGGTCAGACAACACAGCTGTGACAACCTTGGCCAAGCCCACGGGACAAGCCAACCTCTCTCCTGCACGGAGAGGATGGAGGCAGAACATG
>NW_009953571.1:4057728-4061890 GCF_000747805.2 Chaetura pelagica
GAGGGGGCGACACCCCCGTCCCCCCGCGGCGCCGCCCCCGCCCCCGGGCAGGCCCGCAGAGCGACCCCCGGGGGGGGGTTACTCCCCGGGTTTGGCCGCCGCAAAGCCAGCACGGGCAACAGCAAAAATGCCCGCTCCCACTGACAATAGAAGTTCAGGAAGCCTCCATGGCAGCAGAAAGGAGCGAAAGGATATCTGTAGGCATGGCAGCTGGAGCAGGAGTGCCCCAAGATTTGATAGGCACACATTCTGGGCAGAAATGGGGTGTCCTTCTCTGAGAGCAGATAGATATGACACAGAGGACACAGGGCATGGGTAGGGTGTAAAGCAGTCAGTGGCACGAACTGCCCAGGATAGCTATCCAAAGGAAACCTTTATACTTAAAGGGATTAGACAGCCGGTGCAACATCAGAGCTGACTACAGG
Source organism: Chaetura pelagica (assembly GCF_000747805.2). NCBI lineage: Eukaryota > Metazoa > Chordata > Aves > Apodiformes > Apodidae > Chaetura > Chaetura pelagica. The sequence continues at coordinate 4,058,154 of NW_009953571.1, forward strand.
GTTTTGCTGCTAACCCTGGGGTCAGAAATTGCAGCACGGGGTAACCTCAGGTGGCATTTTTACGGGATCAGATGGGGGCAGCAGAGATTGCTGCAGCGCTGACTCTTCTACAGCAAGTTTCAAGTAAAGGGATTGATGCAGCTGAGCAAAACTCGGTGAGGTTTTTTTTTTTTCTGTTGAAGGATTCACTGAGCTTGCCATGGTAGGTGTTTAAAAGGAACAACCCAAAAGACAAACTGCAAACACCAGGCAAGATTCAAAGTAAGTATGGAACAAGCCCCCCCAAACAAAAGTAATTAATAACAACCCCATTTTCAAACACAAACCTACCCCCTACACACACAGTCAATAGTCTGTGTCTTGTGAACCCCATGAACTGGGATCTCCACCAGTCCTTCAGGTTAACTTTCCCCTCCTGCCTGTCACTGAGAGAGGCAGAGGCCAAGCTCACTTCTTCCAGAGAAAAGCCACTTGTGAGAGCATGATCTCACTCATGAGGGAGGGAATAAGAAGTTTCCTTCCTCATTCTTAGCATGATTTCCTGAACAAATAAACCAGGTGGAAAGAAACACAAGAGACCTCAGCAGAATTCGATACTGACTCTTTGGAAAGCAGATCTGGAGGCACTGCTGCTGCTGCTTAGGCTTGTATGGAACCAGAAGGGAGGGAATTTTCCATCCTTTGCACTGAATGGGGCAACAGGAAGCACGGCTGTTGTCAATCCTTTTACAGGAGAACAGTTTACTGTAGCCTATCCCCAACAGTCTGGCTATCTGCCCCTCCCTTACACAAAGAACCTTACACAAAGGTTCAGGATTTTGTAACTTCAGACTATTCATTCAAATCATTCCAGATCCCCAACTACACAAAGCTCCTATCCCAGTCTTTATCTGCTATGAGCCCAGCCCCCCAGAGACACAAATTGCTCAGATTAGGACAATAGAAACATCCATTTTAATATTTTAAAAAGCAATCACAAAAAACCTGATTGCTCTCTACAACACATGCTCCCCCCAACTCCAATAAAGGGTGAGATCCCATGAATAAAACATGATCCCCTCAGGTCTTTGGCTCTTGTTCCTGACACAGGTCCCCATCCACTTTGAAGGTGAATTTCTTCCTCCTCCTTGCTCTTTTTCTTCCCAGGAAGAAAATAGTACCAAATGTTAACTCCCTCTGCACAGATATGGAGGTGCAGGAGCTGCTCACACACCAGTCTCATTTCTTTCACTGTTTTTGACATTAGGATCCTCTTGCACCTTTCTCATCTCCAGCCCTTTCACCCATGTGTAGGCAAAGGAGCCTCCCAGAACCATCAAGTTACTTGTCCACCACAAGAGGCTCTTTGTTTCCTCAAAGTAGATAACAGCCAGCACTGTTTGGGCACAGGCCTTGGCAGTCCCAGACACGTTGTGGGTAAGTGGGCTAGTGAACTTAATCTGAAGTCCAGTCACATACCCAATGGCAAAGCCAAACAGTCCCCCCAGGGTCATCATGCCCCAAAAACTGGGGCTTCCCAGCTTGTCGAAGTGGTAGAGGGTGCGGAACTCGCCCAGCAGCAGCATGAGGGGGAAGAACAGGACACAAGCATTGACGTTGTTGTAGAAGGTCAGGCGCCAGATGCTACCATCCACCACAGGCAGCACCTTCTTCGTGTAGATGGCATTGAGGGAGACACACAGGCTTGCTAAGATCCCAAAGAATATACCTGTCCATGACAGTGTGCCTTCTGCGCCTTCCTGGTCAACACCCAGCCAGAAGCCACCTGCAACCAAACAAATCAGGAGTCATCTGAACAACTGCTGAAGGACTCAACATATACAGGCAGCAATTAATCATTTACCTTACACTGAACAACCACAAGCAGAGACAGGCTTAACGACTTCCCCTTTCTATTAAGTGAACCCCCAAAGTGTCACGACTGCTGTCCAGGCAAGATTTATTTTTGGAGTGGGGTTAATTTACTATGCTATCATTCAATCTCAGAGAACCGATTCCCACGCTGAGCAGGCAGTGTGAGTTTAGAAACTATCATTCCAAAGAGCCAGAGGAGATGAGTTTCGGGTGCTTTTTTAATGGAAAAGGCAGTAATTTGCTGCATTATTAACAGGAAAGAGAGGTCAGAAAAGAAGACGGAAAGATAGTAAACACAAGGATGCAGTTTCATGAAGCTTCATAAAAAAATAAATCACAAGTTAGAAACAGTGCAGTATCTCCACCATGTTAAATTTATCTGATGGTTAACGCACTCTTTAACCACCTCCAGAACAAGCACTGCAGGCCTTACGTCTGCAGGGCAGAAAGGGAGACCTCTCCCCAACCCACTCCTAAGCAAAACATGAAAGGGCAGACTAAGTACAGCAAGGAGCACTGCATGGCCTCTCCATTAGCTGCTTCATGTTGGAGGCCGTCTCAGAAACTGCCTGCAAAGCAGCTAACGTGCTTTGAACCCAAATACAAATGGGTTCAGTGCACAGACAGGAAAACAAGGGGTTGAATGCACAGGCTTTGCATCATGTCACAGAGGATACTCGACTATGCTGCTACAGGGCAGCATTCCCACAGCAAAAGGGGATGGCCACAGTGGGACAGTCTTAGGGAAACCCTATAAAGGCTAGCAGACGCCATAGTCCTGGGCAGTCTCCAAATATAAGACTAGCTGAAGGCAACTGCTTGCATCACTTGGGTGAAAAAAAACCAACCCGAGTCCTGTTCCTCTTCACTTCTTCTAGGGAGAAAAGATTTTCCTGTCTCATTTTCATCCAAGTCCCTCTACTTGCCTAAACACCCACATGAACACCTGTCTACCTGGAACCAGACTGAGGTCAACAGTTCATCACCCTTGGCATCTAAGCAGGCCTCCAGTGGAAGGCAGCTTTTGGCATTACCAATGCCTTTGGAGTCAGACTTGTAAGCAGTTCCTGTTAAGTAAATAATACCCTGCCCTATATTCTAAACACACAACCAGATCTTCTGGTGGTGTTTTACGCTTGGCTTGATCAGCTAATCCTTCATCACACGCATTTAGCCTGGCTGAACTGGCTAGCTCCCCTGTATGGTCCCACTGGTGCAGACACACACTGCTAGTGCTACCAAAGCCAATGATCAACAAGTACTTGAGAGCAGGAAGAAAGCCCCCTGCTGCTGTACGGCCTGCGTGGAAGAAAAAATAAATAAATCAGGCAGGTTGTCGAAGCCAGGGCAAGGCAGGAGCCCTGAGCTACCCCACCTCAGGTGAGGATGGACCCGCCTGAGGCTGCGGGTCTGGCCGGGCCCCCTCCCGCCCCCGCTCACCTATGATGACTCCGCAGGCCAGGAGGGCGGCGAGCGAGGTGGTCTGCTTGAGCAGCAGGTAGGAGAGCAGCACGTTGAAGACCGTGGTGAGGGAGCGCCCCACGTTGTAGAAGGCCACGCCGACGTGCTTGAGGCAGAGGTTGTTGGAGGTGACCATGCCGATGAAGACGGCGGAGAGGGGCAGGACGCTGCGGGACACCTTGGGGTCGAGGCGGAGGGCGGGCAGGCCGGGGCAGAGGGGCCCGCAGGCCGCCCCCAGGCTCAGCCCCATGCACAGAGAGGCCGTCAGGGCGCACTGGAAGAAGGTGACGAAGATGGGCGCGTCGAGGCGCAGCGAGGGGCTGTCCAGCAGGTACTTGTTGAGGAAGACCATGGCGATGGAGGTGAACCAGTAGAGGCAGACCACCAGGAAGATGCGCAGCGCCCGCAGCACGAAGGGCGCC
>NW_009953571.1:4062127-4067951 GCF_000747805.2 Chaetura pelagica
GGTAGCAGCCGCTGTGAGTTCTTGGGGCAGAGCGGCCGGGCGAGGGGAGCGGCTCCGCGTTTGCCATGGAGCCCCGGGGCCGTGAGGGAGGCGCGGGCAGCGGCCCCTCCTGCTGCTGCCGGGATCCGCATCTTCTGCTTCCAGGGTTTTCCAGGATTTTCTGGTGTAGCTCTTGCCCGCAGCCCGCCGCGAAGTAGAGGTCTGTGCTCTGCTGGCTCAGCCTTACTTACAGAAGTGAAGTTCTCATTTTGGTGGAGACAAATAAAGCCTTTACCGGCACAACCAGAATGAAACAGACAGGGTGACATCTGCAAGCAGCTCACAAGGGCGGTGTGGGGAAGTGTGGGCTGCCTTATTCCTCTTCCTGCAGCATTAACTTTGAGATCTAATTAGGAGAATGTGGCTGCCAATGGCACTAACTGCCCCGGTGCTGGTGTGCAGGCAGTGCTGAGCTCCACACAGCCCTGCTGCACCACAAGCAATACAGGAACTAACTGCTTTGAAGGCAGCCCGAGTATCTGCATAAGCTGCACACACACTCTCTCATGCTAAAGCAGTTCTCCCGCAGTGCCAAATCGTCATTCCAGGTATAAAAGACCCATCTGCCCGTGCTCAAATACCAGGAGGTCCTACCTTCTCTTAATTCTGCTTTGCAACAAAGGAGCCTTTTCAATACCAAACACTAGCATGTTGTGCATTCAAACTGCTGAACAACACAAAATAAATTAAAATTAATATCACATTCCATGTGGTGAGGGAGACAACAGGGAGCTCAGTGTTAAACATTGGTCAGTAAGATCCCACACTCCTTATTTCAGCTGAGACTGCTGTGAAATGTCTTGCCTGCAGTGTCCTGTGGCCCAGCAATTTGCAGAGAGCACAATTAAGGGGATTTGGGAGGCAAGGCCACTGGAGTTAATCGTCCTTGTAGCAGCTATGCTCTGGCAATTGTGAAGGACAGAAGCGTGGCAGTGGTTGTGGGTAGAGAAGTGATGTTTTTCATTAGACCAGTCGATATGGCTGGAAAATGTTCCAAGCATAATGTACTCTTCTCAAATCTCTGAAATTCCACTTGAGTTTTTTCCCCAGAGCTGCTTTGGTTAGTTTATTAAAAGATGTTGCCTTTCCTTATATTCCCTCACTTGTAAACAAAACAGCACCTGGGCCCTGGTGGGAATCGCGTTCCCTCTGGTCAGAGAAAGCTGGTGTCTGGATGCTTGCTCTGGACTGTCCAGGTGCCCGTGGAGAACTCTGGGTGTGTGCTGAGCACCAGCTGTGACCCCTGCACCTTGTGATGCGTTATCAGGTACCTTTCTAACCTGGTAGAGCCCTTGCAACCTCAAGTGATTTTTGCCTCCTCACCTCACTGATCTCCCGTCAGCTCTGCCTGCCTGCACAGGCAGCCAAGAGACCCACAGTGATGCATGGTGTGAGCCAGGAGTGCTGCAGTGGTTCGTGGTGTTCACCTGAGGACACACGGGGGGTGAGAGCTGGTGGATGCAGGCCTGCAGCTCCTGCTGTGGTAGCAGCAAAGATCATGACTCTCAAGAGGGCCTGGCATCGAGGCAGGAAAAGCTGCTATCAGGGTGCTGGAAATGACCCACCAGTGTTCCCTCTAGTTCAGCCATGCTTTGACCCTGCTGCTAGAAGTGCAGCAAGCACTCACTCACTGCAGGTTTCCTGTCCTGTGTCCCTTCCCTTTCACATCCTTCCAGTGCCTGGCCAAGAGCTTCTCCCATAAAAGGCATTGGTCAGGTAAGAAAAAGAAAACAAACAGCTGGGGTTGGAGGCACTGGGTTGGCGCTGGAGGTCTCCATGGCCTGTTACACATACCTGTGGCTTCAGCATCAAGCATTTGTCTTGAGTTTCAAGGAAGTGACCTCTCCTACCACTGGTGTTGCAAGTGTGACAGCACCTCTGGCAGAATCAGAGCCAGATATAGATCTTTTCCCCCACTCCCCCCTGCCTCTTGCTAGTGTTGTTCAAAATGTCTTCTCTTAACTAAACACAGAAATTAGAGATGGAAAAAAACCAACCCTCAATCCCATCTAGTCTGTTCAATCAGCAGATTGAAGTTTGCTTTGTCCTACACAAGTTTGAAATATCCTAATCAATAAAATGTTTGTTGCTTCTCCTGAGGGATTATTCTCCAGCCTTATCACACATGTATGGCACGTCTGCATGGGAGAATTGACCAGAATAGCTCTCTCAGCTCTGCCAATATAACTCCCTGGTGTTGACAGTGTATTCCAAAATAAAAGTGATTTATTCTCAAATAATCAGGTAGTTCTGTGATAGTTATGCTGGTCAATCTCCCTAGGCAGAGCTTGTCTAAAGCATGGCAATGGTTTTGACAAATGCTTTGAATCAAGCCTTGCTGGGTGAAAAAACTGATCAGCAGAGTTACTCTGCCATAGCCATATCTGCCTATCTGCCTCACAAGGATGCTCTGCTTTGGGGCAAAGTGTTTTGAAGTTGTAGGTGATTTAGACATTTCAGAGTAAAGGTGACAATGAACAAGTTACAATGATAATTGGAGCCTTTGCAACAGTGGAGCCTGGTCTCCTGCACAGCACGAGGCTTGGGCTTCCCAGAATTAGTTCCTGCTTGAATTAGACATAATCTTTTAGGAAAAAATAAATAAATAAATCTCGATAAAAAATATTTCCAGGGATACTGAATTCAGTAGGATGTTAGCAATATTATTCTGATGGCTGATTATTTCCCACTAAATAATGTACACTTCTTCACCTCGTTCAAGATTTCAGCTGCTGGATTTTGTTACAGCTTTGCTGATTTTTTTTACAAGCAAGTGCTTACAGGCATATAAAGCTACCTTTTAACCTAGTTTTTCAAGAAAATAAATATGTTTAACTTCCTTATAGAACATGTTTATTGTGCTATAGCAGCAGCAGTTCTCTTCCTTATGCAGATGAAACCTGCCCTGTTGCCTGGTTGTATATTAACATGACAACACATATTGTGAGAAGCCAGCACAGGATTAGTTTTTTTTAGGATTGTGCCACTTTGTGTTCCCTGGTTGCTTTCAAAAGAAACAATTTTCACTAGTAGGGGTCTGAGACTGGAAAATAAGCAGCTTTGATGGCTTCTTCATGTTGGGAAATCTGGTTGCCTTGGTAGTGTCCTTGTTACCGTGTCCTGTGAGATCCCTGCAGTGCTGCCAGTGGCTGGCATGGTTGCACACACACCTGCCTGGACACACACCCCTGCACGCACTCCTGCATCTTATTTAGTCTTTTCCTATGTCAACAGAAAATCTTTTAAAATATGAGAGGCAGCACTCCCATGAGGAACACTTTCCCCTCCCCCCTTAAATTATGTGATCCACTTGAAGGCATGCAAATAAGCTGATAAGCAGCAGCCCAGCTGATAAAATATCAGTAGGCTTTGGGGTGTAGGTCAAACACCTGTAGGTGTCTCACTTGGAGATGAGATAGCATAAATTGCACTTCCTGGCCACACAGCAGACCTGCACATATGGACCAGTGTATTAGTGTGGGAATATGCCCTTTGTTAGTCATGTAGAACAGCAAAAGAGGCAGCAGAAAACACCACTGTTTTTTTGGTATTTTTGAGTCTTCAAGAATACACCTTTGGGGTTAGAAATAAGGGTGCATTTGATTACCTGGGATGGGAAATGGGAAGTAACCAGCTCAGCAGTGAGGTCATTCCAGTTTCTTTAAGGATTTAGTGTTCCTTGTGTGTATGGGCATCTGGTTTCCAGTTAATAAAAGTATCCCTGATGCAGTCTAGGCATCAATCTAGCTTTATATAAATTAGCACATGTAAACGTGTATATAAATGTATATGCAAGTATATGTACATCTGTACTTATGTGTGTGTGTGTGCTCAGCCTACATGCAGTCAGTGTGGCCCCCCAGGGGCATGCAAGCAGGCACCAACAGGAAGGTTCATCTGCGATGGGACTGTTACTTTGCTGGATCTACTGGTTTTGCTGTGTACCTCAGCAAAATTAAAATTAGCTTGGGCCTTCAAGGTTTCAAGTTTGAACTGCAGATATTGCCTGATAAAAACAGATCTCAGCTGTCACACCGTTATTCATATTTGCTGAGAATTAACCCAGGAGACTGAGGCCAACACAAAATCCAAGCCTGATTTATCAGGTCAGAACAGTTGGATCACAGCTCTCTCTGCTAGGTAGTAAAGATGAATTAGGATGTGAGAATAGAAAATCTCTTAGTATCATCCCCAAATAACACCTGTTTCTAGCACCAGCATTTCCCAGTGTGTTGCAGCATCTTTCCAGACTCTCCCTGGTTCTTAGGAGAAATGGCCATGGCAGGGTAATGCTGCTGTAGCTCTCCATTGTGCAGGACATTAGATGTCTCTGCAGTAGCATCATGAAAAAACATGGGCACCTGGGGAGTCCACTGCAAAGGCAGCCTGGTGACAGTGCAAAATGGGAACAGATTCAGTCCAGGTGGATTTATAGGCTATGGTTCTTTGCCAGCCTTGTTGGCCCAGGCAGCTGCTGTAAAGGTGCTTTGGTGCCTGCCCCATGTGCCATCCTCCAGCAGCTTGGTGGCACCAGCTGGGGAGTGCTTGGATCCAGCTGCACCCAGTTCAGACACCTTCCTGGACTCCAGGACACAGAAATTCATGCAGTCTGCTGGAACTCAGCCCAGAAGGGGCCAACTCCAGCTGGATCCAGACCAGCTCTGTAACTGGATCAAAACCAGCAGTACCTGACTTCTTCAGCCTTTGCATGTCTGGTGCCAGGGCCCTGGAGCAGTCACACTGACTCAGCTCTTCATGGAGGCAGTGAGGTCCAACTGGACCTCTGCATGGGCTCTGTGCCACGCCAGAGCAGTTCTGGGTTTCTGCAGACCTGAGCTGTTTCTGGAAGCAGTGCAGGTACCCCATCAGCTAATACACTCAGCCACATCTCTGGCTCTCTTGCATCTAGGGCATGTTTAATCCCAACTTGGATGGTACGACTGCACATAGGTGGGAGAATAGTGCATAATAAATAATTAATGAAGGTTTCTCCTGGCTGGCTTGTTCTTTCCTGGTTTCCTCAGGGCTTCTGCCTTGACTGGGGAAATGGCAAGGACCTGCTGTGACCATGGGCAGACACTGGAGGTGAAGGCAGGAGCAAATTCCTATCACGCCCAAATTACAGCGTCACCATCTGGCCAATCTCTGAGCCCTGCCAGGAAAGTCAGGCTCTGCCTGAAGCAGTCACACCTTAAACCCGACTGAACACCTGCACCAGCTGTGCTGGGGGAACAAACCGTGTTATATATAATGTGTGGTTGTGGCAGAAGTGACACTAGAGGGCAGGGCTCGCACACGGTTGGAGCCTTCCTAGGCAGGGCTGGGACAAGGCAGGCGCTGGACTGGGGAGGACTGGGCAGACGTGGACAGAACTGGGGCAAAGCTGGACGAGGGCTGGGGTGGAGGGAAGCAGCCTGTGAGCTGAGGGTTGAGGAAGCTGCTGCTTTGTCCCATCGGCTCCTCAAGAAAAAGAGGATAACCCTGGAGGACCATCCCAGGGCGGCCCCCAGTGCCGAGGGATAGCTGGGGATGGCTCTTCTTGCCATAGCTGGGGAGCAGCCCAGCAGCAGCAGTGCTGAGCTCTGTGTGGGGCTGGAAATGGCCCCTGCCATGGGCAGGGGAGGGGAGGGAGCAGCAGCCCCCCGCCCCGCCGGGAGGGCGGGTGTGTAGCGGCCTGTGATTTATGAGGCGAGCCCTGGGAAACTCTCCGCACCCAGTGCTTAAGTGCTTCTGAATGGCAGCATTAATTACTATTAAAAACACACATTTATATCTCTCTCTCTTG
>NW_009953571.1:4067976-4072182 GCF_000747805.2 Chaetura pelagica
CCTACCCATCCCTTCCAGCCTCAGTGGCAGCTCAGGGTGTTTTATAGGCCTATAAAGCCCCACAGTACCTGCTGTCTACATGGGCTCTTATTTACGAGGCCTTTAACAGGCTTCCTGGCTGCACCATCTGAACCCCCCGATCATGTAATTGTGTCCCTGGGAGGGACTGGTCCCCTTGGCCACCCTGCTGGCTGTTCCTCCTCACAGGGAGCAGCTGATGCAGACACCCTGAGGTGTGAGCAAGGCCATGCCAGGGGTCCCGACTGAACCCATTTCCACCATTTAGCCCAGCCCCTCTGGTTTTATGTAGAAAAGGGATTAATTGAAAAAAAATGCCTCGTAATAGGGTTGCTAATGTCCTCGTTTGCTTGTCCTGTACAGCAGAGTCATGCCAGGCATCACCAAAGCAGCAGGGCTGGGAGGTGAGTAGTCTTAAAACCCCAGATTTACTGAGCAAAGCAGTAGTAGTTTGGGTGTATGTGAAGTTGTGTTTGTGTAGGTACTATGCAGAAAGCAAATCCATGGTTGGGGGGTGGTGGTGTGTGCAGGCAAACTGTGTAGATATATGTTAAAATAGCCAGCTTTTCAGCTTTTCCCTAATGGGCTGCAGCCAGTTTGCAGCTCATCCCATGTTGAATGCCTTGACAGTGCATTTAAAAATATACTATGCCCTTGGACTGAAACAAAACCCCGAATTTTTAGGGGCTCCTCTTGTCCCCATGTCACAGAGGACAGGGTGGGGTGTGGGTGAGGTGGAAGCTCAGTTCTTCTCCAGGGCTCTGCCATATAAAATCCCTGTCACTGGCTCTGCCCCCCCCCCCCAGGCACTTCTGGGTCCTCAGACTTGCTGGAGACTGGATGCTGCCCTGGGGAATTGGTCAAATTTGTGTTCCTGTGTCAGCCTTCTGGGGAGGAATTGATAGATATCTCTGCCTCCTGACTCCCAGGCTGAGCATGTTAATTTATAGATTGGATCTGTCGCTCCTGATAAACGATATCTTACTTCCCTAATGCTGCTTTCAAATTGAGTTTTTAAGGCTAGGTCAGGTGGAGAAACCAAAGGGTAACTCTGCTTTTGCTTTGCTCTAGCTTCATTCTCTGTGGTCGGGCTGAAGTTGGCTTTTCAGGCGAGAGATGGAGCTGGTATGGCCGAGATGTCCCCCTGTCTTGGTGGCCAAGCAGGTAGAGTGTCTGCCCCAAAAGGGGCTCCAAAGCCCCCTTCTTGGCTTCCCTGTTTACTCAGTTTGCCCTGACTTGTTTTTGGGGAGGGCCAACCAGGGCATCTCTGCCGGGTGTCCCATCAGCACTGTTCCTTCTTTGCTCCTTCCCCAATGTGCCTTGGGCATGCAGGAGCATCCAGCTCCCTTGGGATGGGGCTGCTACCCCAGGACCCCTCCATCTAGCACCTGCTGCCCCCCTTACAGTTTCATGCCAGACCACCCTGTCCTTTCCCTCCAGCCAAAATGCAGGTTATTTACAGAGCAGCATCCAATTTTCCCTGCCAGAAGAAGCACTTCCCACAGTCTGGCAGGGACCAGGACACATGTGGGTTTTACCAGTGGACTGCAAAGGGCCCCCAAGTGCTGGCTGGCCCCTTTCCTGATGAAGATGAAGGGTCCAAAGACTCTTCAGGACCTACCCTGGTCCCTCAGAGGAACAGGACTTTCTCCCTTGCCACTTGGGGGAATAATGGAAGGTAGGGAGGCCTGGGTAGAAGAACAGAAGAGCTGCATTCTCCTCCTCCTCCTCAGTGACGTGAACAAAACAAAAACAAAATGTCTGGTTGGAGCAGCTGGAGGCGCAGGTCCTCTCTACACGTACTGAAGAGGGTATCCCAATAGCCAGAGGTGGCAGGTCTGGGATGCTTGAGGTGTGGTGGGACTCAGTTCTTCAATGTCTGGCTGGTGTAAGGTACTGGGCAGCAGAGCTGGGAGCTGCCTAATGGGCTTTGATAGCTTTGGGTTTCCTAAGCCAACAGTGTGTGAGTGCTGGTCCTGGGGCCACAGTGGCACAGTGAGGGAGGGGTGGTGGAGCAGGGGAGAAGTAGCCCCAGTCTCTCTGGCAGGGGAGAAGTATTTCCCAAAGGCTGAGCAGGAGAGGTTGTCAATGGGGTGGTGATGGGACACCTGTGCAGAGTCTGGGGCAAATCTCTGATGCGGAAATATGAGACCAGCCATCCTCCTCATCCTCCCCCATCCAGCTCAATTCCCAGTTTGTTACAACACTACTGAGCTGCCTGCTTGGGCAGATGGTGGAGGTGGGCCTTACACCATGCTGAGGAGGGTGCCAGAGCTTGAGCTCACTGAGGAGCACAAAGCAGTACCGGAAGGCTCCCAGTGTTGGCTCCTGCCCACACTTGAAGCCAACAGTGTACCAGTTGTCACTGTCCACAGAAAAGTGGCATTTCTTTTCCTCTGCATGTGTCAGGTGGTGTCTGCTGAGCATTAATCTCCTCAGGGGATATGCCTGAACGAGCACAAGCAGAGCTTTGGTGAGGATCTTTCTCCAGTAGCAGAGAGGACTGTTTTCTGGAGCATAGCCAATGGCTTAGAGCTGTAAATACATGAGCAGCTTTGTTCTTCCTCCAGGGAGCTGACTAACAAAGATAAGAGTTGGCCCAACATCCAGGATTAACCATATTATTGCTCTAGCTCCCCTGAGGTTATGGTGGTTAAAGGATGTGGATGAGACCTGTTTAGCTTGTCATGACCAAGCCCTTCCTATTTTCTTCTTCCCCAAGACCAGAGTTTGCCAAAGCCACCTCTTTATACCCTTTATGCCTGAGTGTCACTATAATAACACAAAATAAATCAGCCCAGTGAATACCTTCCAGAAATGGTGAAAAAAGAAGCCAGTGATGCCTCATAGGAACAGAAACCTTCCTCTCAGTCCTAACTCTGAAACCTAATAAACCAGCACCCAAACTACATCACAGCCCTTGCCCAATTTCTAGCAACCACAGCAGTCAAAATTTCCCTGTGCAACAATATCACAGCTCTTTGAGACTGCAAATCCTGAAACCCATTGGAAACTAAAAATGATGGAGCTGGGAACAATAAACTGATTTTGAACTTCCAATTAAAGAAACGCAGAGGGGATGGCTATGATTTAATTCAGATTTAATTCAATCCAAACTTTTCCCTTTCAAAGTTTGTTGTTTGTTTTTGTTGTGGTTTTTTTAATTTTTTTTTTCCCCAGCTGCTGCAGACTCTCCCATCCCCTGCTGTGCAAACTGCAGAATAAACCTTGCTGCCAAATTTAGGTCAAGCTTGCTAGGGAATACAGGGCCTTTGCTATCATTAAATGAATATGGTTAGCATGAAGACCACGCTGCAAAGGCTAGAGTGGATGCTTTAATGCCAGCACTCGGCTCTTCTTGCACCTGAGGGACCTGTGAGAGGTTGAGGGGAAACAGGAGCTGGCATGGGGGAGCAAACATGCTTGTGAGCCGTGTCTCACGGAACTAGTAAGCTGAAACCCTCAGCCTCCCTATGGCCTGGGATCTTGGTACTCAGGATGCATTACTCCAAGAGAAGAAAAATACCTGGTCAGAGGAAGCTGGAGCAGGTCTGAGGCTGATGGTAACGCACTTACCAGCCGCCTTCTCCCCTGCCATTCCATCTGGCTGCACAGGAGCATTATCACCATAATTATATTAGTACTTTTTAACCTTTGGCTCCTGTTGGTGCACTGCTGAACTCTTTCACCCCCAGAATATTAACAAGGGACCCATGGGAGCCTGGCACCCGTGAATGAGCAGGAGGAAATGGGGCAAGGAGCCCTGGCCTCCCATACTGCTCAGAGCAGAGGGAAAGCTGGCGAGCAGTGCCTGAAGCCAGGAGTTGCTGCTGGACATCCAGCTGTGAGCCTGGGACAGCTGAGGAGGAGAAGGGCTTGTGAGGCTCAGGCCAGGCAGGGAGTGGGGAAGGTGGCTCAGTGCTCCTGCTGTGGTACAACCCAGGCCATCCCTTTTGTCCTGCTTCATTCAACACAGACTACGAGCAGCGAGAGGGCTGCTGGCAGCGCTGCAGTGCACGGAGCAGGTTGTACCCTGCAAATCATCCCATGGGGGAGGGCGGAGAAGGGCCGGCTAGTGCCTCACAGAGGAGCTCTTGGCTGCTGTAACATAAGCCAGGAGCTGCAGGGCTCCTTGGAGCAGATCGTAGTCTGGTGATTGCAGAAACACATCTTGGAGCAACCCACTCC
>NW_009953571.1:4072270-4074924 GCF_000747805.2 Chaetura pelagica
TGCCCGTCCGTGCTGCCCCACTCTGCGTGGGTTAGCACAGGGTCCATATAGTCAGAACCAACTATTCTTACAAAAAAAATAAATCATATGCATACCCTTTCTTGTAAGAAAATCTCCCAATCCTCAGCAGCTATCCCTTCCTTGTTTCCACTTACTCCTCACAGGGTATAGAGACCCTTCCCAGCTTCTCACTAGATAAAAGCACTCATATAACTTCTGCCCTGAGCCCCCACCCTAGTTTGCTCTGAGCCCCTGGGTTGCCAGCTGTAGCAGACCAGCTGAAGAAAAGCAAGTACCAAAGGTTGGAGGGGAATCATCTCATGGGCACAGCTCGTCCTGCAATAACAGGTCTCATAGTAACTGGTCCCACTGCAGACAGTTGGGGGCCAGGAGGGAGAGGAGTGAGGCCCAGTGCACCAGGAATGGCATCATCCTGATGCCCCCAGCACTGCCAGCCAAGCCCCTTGTTACATACTCCAAGCTGAGCTCCACGTTCCCCAGCACATGGATCCCCAGTGCTCATTTTGTGTTAATGGGACTGCTGTGACTCTGATTGCTTGATAAATGCAGTTGAAGCCTCTGGCTTACCCTGGCATTACTACATGGACCTAGTGACAGGAGTTAATGGTAGCTGAAGCACAGCTGTGGTGCCTCCTGCCCTTGCTGCAGCACATGGGACTCCCAGGCAGCCAGTGCCATGCTCTGGGTTGCTCTCATGCTGCTGCCTCCAATCTAGGCAAATGCTCTGCTGTGCAGCCCTTCCGTATCCAGCCAGCTCATGCAGTCCTTTAACCTGCACCTTTCTGGTTGTGCAGAATCTTTTCCTCACTCATGCACTCGAAGGAGGCTCTTTAATGCATTTCTGCTTTATTACTTGTCCTTTTCAATTTACCTCTAGCCAGTTGCACTGTGTGAGGCCAAACTCGCCTGCACCAATCGCCAGTGACACTGTGTTGTTGCAGACAATTAGGCAAAGAAGCCAATAAAAGGATTTTCCAGGTAAGGTAACATCTCAAATGCCATCTGTAAAACAGGAGAGTGCAGCATCACAGGGTTATTGCATCAGGCATCAGTGAGTGGAGGTATGTGATTGCAGGGCCCGTGGGTTTGGGAAAGTGCTTGTTCTCCAGCATCCCAAGGAACTACTGGCAGGATCAGGAGCATTACTCTGCAGCAGGATCATTTGAGTGCAGAGTTTGTTAGTCATCAAGATGAGCAGCAGCCTTAAAATAAGGCATGAAAGTCCAGATCTCTGCAGAGAAGGTGCTGGGCTGGGGCTGGAGGTGCAGAACAATCCCCTGCCGATGTGGAGCCAGGTAGGGTGGTTGATCACCTCTCAGGGTGGGAGATCACTACTCAGGGAGTACTCTGTGATGTGGAGCCAGGTTGGTAGTAGGATGGTTGATCACCTCTCCGGGTGGGAGATCACTACTCAGGGAGTACTCTGTGATAGATAACCAATGACAGCCACAGGGCCATGGCTCTGGCAACTAGTATTGTCCCTCCTTTTAATTGTGAGCTCTTTTGTTTGAAGAAAATAAAGCCAACAGATGAAATTATATTAGCTAAAATTGAGTGCATCCCACACTGAAGATATCCAGGATGGACAGGCCATCTGGAATGAGCCTTTTCATCTGTTTTATTAAACAACTGTTACAGATTTGGAGACCCCATTCTTTTCCACAATCTCAAAAAATCTCCCCCAGCCAACCTGTTCAGCCTCAGGGTACTTATGCTACCCACCACCCCTCTGTCCTCCCATCCAAAGAGAAGAAGCGTGAGTGCTCACCATTGCTGAGTGAGCAAAGAAAGGTTTCCTTTTTAGGGTGGGACAGCCTGGCACCCCTGGTGATGAGGTTGTGAGGGCAGTGGTTAATAGCTCTATATAATGTAAAAGCACTGAAAGGGGCTGCAGCTCGGTACCCACTAAGAAGCTCCACAACGCTAAAACCAGCCCTGTATGACATCTCTGTCTGCTCCCCACAGCGTGTGGGGTGTTTGATCCCTGCTGGCCCCTGCTGCAGACCAGGCAGCACCCCTGGGGGATAAGGAAAGTGAGCCCAAGGCTTGTGACTGTGCAGTGGAGGAAGCTGGGGCAAAGCTGCCTTAGGGGAGAGGGGAGAGAGAAGGCAAAGCAGGCTGAAGCCCCCTTCTGAGAGCACTGTGGTGCCCCATTGGGTACCCTACACCCCCAACACACAATGCCACTTGGGCCGGTGCTGACTGCAGCCTTTGTTAGCAGCTTGTGCTCCTCCAGGAAGATCTGATGCTTCTCTAATCAAGGGGCACATGCTAAGAAGAAAGAAAAGTCTGTTGGACTATTCCTGCAGAGATCCTGTTGCACCAGAGCACGTGTGGCCCAAAGCAAGTTCAACATCGAGCAGGATAGAGCTGGTGCCCAGTCATGCTGGCTCCACCTTGAATCACCCCCAGGCAGAGCAGGCTGTTGCTGCTGCTCCCAGGGGCAGCTGGTCCTTTGCTGTCACGTCAGCCATGGCCATGCTGCCACATCCCCATCCCCAGCAGGTAGTCACACTGCATGCTCCCATCTGTGTTACTGATCCAAAGCTCATCACCTACAGCCTCCTGTCCCTGGGAAGGTGAGGCTAAAGGTGAGATAAACCTTTGCAGTAGGGATGTTCTGGGATTTTGTA
>NW_009953571.1:4075496-4101910 GCF_000747805.2 Chaetura pelagica
AGAAAGAGAGCATAAGTGTGTCTTTTCCCTTTGGCTTCCACCAGGATATTTGTTCCCTGCCCTTTAGGCTGGGTTTGGCCATCTGATGGAACGATGGCCCAGCTAGCAAGAGAAAAGAAAAAAGTGGGGGAGGAAGGAGGCAGGACACAGCCCCTGAACTGAAAAACTCTGCTTCCCCCACTCTTTCTGCCTTGCAGGGCTGGCACCATCCCCTCCCAGGAGGGCTGAGGGTCTGCATTTAACTCTCAAAGCACCTGCAGCAGCCCAGCTTGCAGAATTCCCCACCTCTATGGAAACCTCCTCTTTTTTTTTTTTTCTAATTTCATTTTTTATAGAGGCCTTTGAAGATGCTTGTTGCCATGGAAACATGCTTTAAAGTGTGTATTTTCCCTTCCCTTCATCTTGAGAGCTTCTGTTGCCATAACAGCCACATCCGACTCCTCCCTTCACCTCACTGGCTACCCTGCTATGGGATGCAGAGAGCTTCTGCCTCTGGGGTCCCTGAATCCCCTGAGGTCAGGGCCAGAGGAAGTACCTGTGCTCCTGCAGGTGGTTGTTCTCTCTCTTTGTGCCCATACGTGTGGGGTGTGGCAGAGGCAACCCACTAGGAGAGCATCTCAGGGCCCCAGCGCTGCCTGCAAGCCCCTTGCTTACACACCAGAGGAGCTCTGCCCTCAGCCCTGGCCCTCAAGCCCCACGGTGGTAACACCAAGTGGTTTTCTGCGCCATTTATCCTAAAGCCCTTGGCAGAACAATTCCCCCACAGCTCAGCAGGCAGCATCGTGGCTGAGCTCAGAGGAACATCTGCAATTAGGGTGGGCTTTGATCTCTGAAGCACCCAGTGTTGGGTAGATGGGGGTATTTTCTGGTTCCCACAGAGGACAGGGTTCTTCATCTCAGTGCCAGCCTTCTCTGGGCAGTGGTACAGGTAGGTGGGACACACCTGCTCCATAGGCACCCATCTCCCCATCCCATGACATCTGGCCAGGAGGGTCACACAGGTGGTCACTGGCTGCTGCTCACCCTTTGGGCACCCCATGACAGCCCTGCTCCTCTGCTGCTCAGCCCTGCTCATCATCCCTGCTCATGCTGCTGCAGGCAACCCACAGCAACTAACCTGTTTCTTTCCCATTTATTTTGCACCCAGCAGCTGCTGTGGCCACAGCTTCTGTTTCCTCCCCAGCAGCTGAGCAGCCTTGGAGTACACTTTGAATCCTGCCCTGGAAGTCATGGGGATGTGAGCTGGCAAGTCCAAGCTGACCAGCCGTGGCTTGAGACAGCAAAGTGACTGGTATTGTCCCTTGGGTGGGTGGCCCCAGGCAGGAGTGGGGGTCACAGGGAAGAGGCTGTCAAGTGACAGAAAGCAGGACATGGACCATATCTAGCTGTGCTGCACTCCTCTGTCCCACTGTGCCTTCAGCTAGCCAGGTCTGTGGCCACCCTCAGCTCTGAGGAGCCAAATTTCTGCCTTGGCAGCAAATGTCAGCAAAGCCAGTTCCAGTGCTGGACATGGCACAGCCCACACCAGCGTGGTGTGGAGCCACAGTGAATGAGAGAGGTGCAGCAAACAAGTGCTCAGGGCCCTTCCTGCCCCCTTGCAAGCCCTTGCCTGGAGCATTTCTGCAGCAAAACAGACCAAGTCTCCCATCCCCCTGGGTTTTCTGCTTCCCCAGCGGCCGCCGCAGAGCCAAGACTAGCTGAGAGCACGTTGCTGGCTGCCATCATCTCAGCTAATGCAGCCCTGCTTGCGTTAGCAATTGCCTGCCAGTGTCTCACAGCCCACTTCCAGCTGGAGATCTCCTGCCAGCATTTACAGCTGACAAGCAGAAGTGGGGAGCGGACATGGAGGGCACCTTCATTCAGCCTTGCTTGGATTCCCTCTTTGCCAGAGACAACTGGATGCCCAGAACAGGCACCCAGGACTAGAATGGGGACCAGCTGGCCACTGGAGAGTTCAAGGCAAGTGCATGAGCCCCTGGCTAATGGCTCCAATGGTGGCAAAGCTCTTGGCACAGGCACATCTTCTGTTGCTGTCCCCCATATTCATGGTGCAGCTCCTCATCAGGAAAGGATGTCAGTAAGAGCAGTGCTATGGTCCCCCACAGCCACCAAGTGCTGGCTGGCAGGTGATAGCCTTAGCCAGCCACCAGGAACAACACAGCATCCTCAGGAAAGGGCACAGAAGCCACACGGACTTCTTCTGCACTGGCACTGCAACTCCAAATCTCCCAGAGGCACCAGCCTGAGAAGAGGAGAGGAAAAAACTTTTCTCCTGAATCAGGGCAAAAAGGCTTAGGAGATTGCAGGGTTTTTTTTCTTAAATATGATTTTTTTAAGCCAGAGGAGAAAGCATTCTTTTTATTTACTTGCTGCTTTCTGAGCTTTTAGGGTGCACGAGGGTCAGGTTTTCAAAGCATTCCTCCAGGCAGTGAGGGATAGAACCTTATTTAAATGGGAAATGAGGTGGGAGAGAGAAAAAACAACCTAAAGATCTCCTGCCACAGGAAGCTCTGTTTACAGTAGCAACAGCAAGTCCTGAGAAAGGCACAGAACTTGGGGTACACATGTAAGACCTCAGCTCTGGCCAGATCCATCCTTTGCAGCTCTCCAGCTTGCTGTGAGCCTCATGGCCTTGTTCTAAAATCCTCAGATTTTTCTGAATATCTCCTACTACCTTCCCTCCCCACCATGGCTTGCTCCATGTGGCACTTTGTGGGCTGCAGCACCCTGAGCCTATTCCAAAATCTCTCCCTCTCCTGGAGCTCAGCTCTCCAGTAGCCAGAAGCTGAAGCAGTCACACCACATAGAGCCACAGAGACAAACATTATTCCAGGAGAGGGAGAAACATCACCACCGTTCTCCAGAGGGCAGCAGCAGCAGAGATTTAAACAGCCACAATGCACTTTCCTCAAGATGTTGAAAACTGTTGCCTAGCTTCACTTCTAAAGCAATTAGAGGTCTTTACACAGCATTAGTATTTGCTCTGCACTGTAGTAAGGCCTCACCAAGCTTAACTTAAATCAGCACAGTTCCCTCCAGAAGAGGGTCAAACAAAACACCTCTGTTGCTAAAAATCAGAGCTCTTTATTGCTGCCCAAGTCCTACAATTTTCTTCACTTTCATGGCCAGGAAAATTTAAATAAGAGCTTTGCAGAGCCTGCATCTCCCGGGATGCCCCTGTGCCGTGGTATTTCATGGCCCCAGAGCCAGCCTGCAGGCTGGGGAGCAGCTGAGAGCAGGCTGAAGATGTGCTGTCCTACTCCCTTTGCCAGGGAGAGGATGGGCTTTAAGAAGCATCTGTACTTTCACCAAAAGCTGTCACAGGAGCATTATGCAGTAGCTCTTTGCCAATCAACTCGTCTTGGCCTTAGGGGGATGGTGGTCCTGGTAGCATGCATTTGGGGTGGAGGATAGTGGGTGATGGGGCTGAGCATGGCCCTGCAAGCAGCTGTGCTCTCCTCAGCTCTGTCCTGGCCCACTGGTGAGCAGAGAAGCTCCATGTCTGGCTCTGGGGATGGGGCATCCCCACTGTAGCAGTCATGGACACTGCAGAAAGCCTCTTCAGGGACAGTGCCAGCAGCCTTTGTCCTCATGGTGAGTGCCAGCTCCCACCAGCCCAGATGTCCTGGCCACCCATGACACAGGCACTTGTGCCAGCCTGGGACTCGGTCATGTCCTGGGGACAGACCATGTTGTGAGGTTGTCTTTAACCTCTGTGTATTTGGAGCAGTGTGGTTATTGAGTGACTGGTGTGCTCTGCCCCAGAAGAAGCTGGAGGCAGCACTGGCTGCAGGGTTCCTGGGCAGCAGTTTTCCCTGGGAGAGGCAGCAGTAGGATCCTTTCAGATGGCAGCCCTCCCTGTGTCTCCAGGCAGGAGCACCTGCCAAGTGAGACAGCCCGAGGGATGCTGTGTGTGTTTTCTAAGATATGTGAGCACCCCTCTGCTTGCACAAGTCAGAGGTGCAGCAGCTGGGCTTCCCACAGCAGTGTTTGGCTGGAAGCCCCACAAGACCAGTTTACATGAGCACTTGGGTGCTTTCCAACCGACAGCACCACCTGCCTTGTCCCTACCCCTGGAATGTCAGGAAGCTAGACCTAAGAGAGAAATGTTGGTTTCATCTGTCTCCAAGGAGTTAATGCTTACAGCTGCCAGTTCTGTATAAAATGGTCCCCCATGCTTTGGGTACTGGGGTTGTAGTGGGAGGCAGCAGGGAACCAACCATTGCTGGTGCAGAAAGGCAAGGTGTCCGGATGGGCTGTCGAGCTCTATGTGGCTGCAGCACCAACCGTGCCAGAGTCAGCTGGGACTCCAAAGAGGTTCATCTCCTGCTCTGGTGACCTCTTGACCAAGCACTGACTGGGTCTAGGTGCCTCTGCCTAGGAAGGCAGCTACCCTGGCTCGGGAGGAGGGCCCGGCAGCGATGGATGTGCCTTGCCAGCCTTGCTGGGCTGGCTGCTGAGTGTGCGATTGCATCTGACAGGCCTGTGCTGGCACCAGATTGATGTCCTTTTTGTTCCTGATAAGGATCCGAAGTCTCCTCTGGGTTCCAGCAGCAATTCTTTTATCCTTCCTGATTGTGGCATCCGCGCTCCCGGAGTCCCTGGAGACGCGTCAATCGCAGAGCTGCGGGCGCCGGGGCTGCTATCGGCAAAGATGATGGAAAAGCTACAGGAGCAGCTGTCATTTCTCCCTGTTTGCGTTTTGTTCTCCTGCTATCAGCAGGACGTTTTCTGCCAGACACCTATCCATCTGCCTCAGCCTAGCCCAGCCTTGCCTGTGTGCCTGCCCTTGGCAGAGCCTGCCTGCAGCCCCCGCCTGCCTGTGGCCAGCCCGGGGCAGAGCCTCCTCCCTGGCTGTGTCAGGGCAGGAGGGGGCTGGCACAAGGTGCTGTCCTAGGGCCGAGGGACAGACAGGGTGTTGGGGTGCAGCCAGGGACCTCTGTGCTTGTGCTGACCCCCTCACCTGCCCTCTCAGGGTTGTTTGGTCCTCCCTTCCATAGGGCTTGGTTTCAGCAGCCCCCCAGCTTTGGGGCAGTTGAGGTGTGACTTGCAAGCTCCAGGAGATGAGGGAGAGAAGGGCACAGGTGTCTGACAGCAAGGAAATCCACCCCAAGGCCTGGGGGAGGAGGAGCAGAGGGGTGCAGCAGCTAGTAGCATGGCAGCCTGAGTGGCAGGTGGATGGCAGAGCCAAAATGAGCTCTGCAGAGGCCAGCGTTGGGGCTGGGATTTAGGGTTACACTGGGGATCAACCCATCCACCCTCCACCATGCTGGGGTTCCCCAGGACTGCTGCCCTGGGAGGAGCTGCAGTCCCAAAAAGGATGAGCCAGACCTGTCTCGTTGCATCAGTGCTCACAGCACCAGGAGGAGGTGGTTACAGGGACATTAGTGGCAGGGGACACCTCTTTTAGCTCCATGTATTGAAGCAGAATACCTCAGACAAAAAAAAGCTAGGTTTGATTTCTCTTGTACTTCCTCAAATTCTTTTGAATTTTTGGATGGTTTCTGGGAGTACTCATGATTCAGATATTAGTAAGCCTGGGCAACAAGTTGTTCAAGTACATCTAATGCTAAAAGGAAGCTTCTAGAGTTCCATGGAGCAAAGAGGACTGTGGGGTCTGCAATGCCCCCAGCCCCTCCTGTGCTCTGCTTCTGGCATTACCTGCCTCCAGGCCAGCAAAGGGAGCAGATCCAAGGCCTCAGTGCTCAGCATTTAGCTCACTCTCCTCCATGATGGCTAGAGACAAGATAAAGACAGGCACTGAGTCCCATGTAATGCCACTCTCTATCCATCACAGAGCTCACAGTCCGTATCCTGCTTCATTACTTAAAACCCTCAGGGCAAGATGACCAGTTTCCCTGCTCCTACTCTCTATAGGAATCAGCACTGAAACCAAGCACCTGCAGAAACCCAAGTCTTCTCTCCCAGGTGGCCAGGGAAGGTGACTGACCTCCTGATGTTCCCTGCAAATGTCCAGAGGCAGATGTAGTGCCCCTCCCAGAGCCAGCAGGCACTGGCCAGCCAGGACCAGCACAGTTATCCCTTGCCCTCTGCCATGTCCTACCAGTGCCTTCACATCCTCCTGCACTGGGCTGTCCCCTCCATATGGGAATGCCTCCCTCCCTCTCCCCAGTCTTGGCTGTTCTCTTTGCCATCGGTGTCCCTCACCAGCCCCTTGCTGTCATATCCTTCACCAGCTGTGCCAAAGACCAGGCCCCAGGAATCCCACTGCTCTTCCAGCAGGTCAGAGCAGATGCCCCATTTCCTTCAGCAAGGCTGGGAACACCTGACATGGTAAACATTTGCACGCAGACATCTGTGGGGTTTTAATGGTATCTTCAGTGTCTGATTGCTGTTGATAGGGCTGTCAAGTGCAACTGCATAATGGTACTGTTGGTGCCACCACAGAGCAGCTGGGAGCATGTTGAGACCCCATCTCGATGACCCTGCACCTTCGGATGGAGCTGCAGCAGCTCCTGGTTTCACACAGGAGGATGTCCCAGTGTCTGGGCTGGCAGGTGCTGTCTGGCACATCAATGCTAGGGCATTCAGCCCTTTGCTCTGGGTTTGGTTGGGGTATCTTCAGGCAGATGTGAAATGTCACAGACACCAGCTGGGAGAGCACTATTCTTAAGACATGTTGTTTCTTTCTCTTTGTAAAAAAGCAATGTTTTTGTTGTTTGTTTTTATTGTTAATTTTTCCAAGCTTCATTTAACTTAGATGAGTGACATATGCTACTTTTGGTGGAAAACCTCAGTTTTCTGCCTCACTTGGGCTGGGATTGCAGACTGCTGTAATGGCCCCTAGCTTTCTTCCCCAGTCTAAAGGACCTTCTGTCAAAGCCACAAACTGATTGCCCTGCCAGGTACCATTTTGGAAAGCTTCTCCTGGCTGCTTGTGGGGGAGTGATCAAGCTGCCCCAGTGTAGCAGGCTCTTCAGCTGCAGCCTGTTCTCCTGGGTGGCCTGGAGTCCAGTTCTGTGTTAACCTGACTCCCTGGTGGAGCTTTCTCATCCAAACCTGTGTTACAGTGGTGCTAATTAAACAAATATATCTCAATTCCAATGAAAATCTACATGTAAATCCATGTGATGCTTCACAGCAGGCTGCATTTTAGCAATCAGCTCTGCAGCCTCTTATGTGTCCTCTGCACTAGGGCTCCTCCAGCACTGGCCTGGGAAGCAGCAGTGATAGGTCTCCTACTCCACCACCAGCTTGGGGCTTGTAAATGCAGAGCTTGGAGGATGAAAAACTGATGGGGTGCTGCGACTGCTGTTTGTCCCTGCTCAGCCCACTGGGGCAGAGGACAGTAGCTGGACCCTTACCTCCTGCCATGCCACCCAAGCATTCCCAGTGCCCCCACTGCTCCCATCACTGTACTTCTTTAGCCCTGTGCCTGTTGCAGCCTTTGGTGGCCTGAGGGTAACAGTGCTCAGTGCACATCCACTGGCCTTGCAACCTATGCTTCACTACATGTCCCTGCAGAGATGTGGAGGACTTGAACAGCTGTGGATTCACCCTGCTTGCTCACCCCCATCTCTTCTCATGGCAGAGAGCCCTGGGTGCCACAGACTCAGGGTACTGTGGGGTTATGCTGAGGTGCTTCGTGTGCAACCATGGGAAAGCCCTCCCTGGACAGAGCCCTTGGCTCTTTCCCCTGCCCAGGCTTCAGTGCTGTGCTCAGCTCCCCCCAGCCTTGCACCTACATCCCTTTCCCCTGCACCCCACACTTCCATGGGAGGAAAGGCTGATCTGGCTGCTGCCAGCCCCCCTAGGGCTTCTCCCCTCCCTCAACCAGCACTAAGATACAAAAGCACAACAGGGATGATCATCTGCAGTGGCTGTGTTCCTGTACAGGGGTGTCCAGCCCAGGAGAAGAAAACTTTTCCTCCTTTACCCCGATTTTTCCCAAGCAGCTGGGAAATCAGGGGAAGTTTCATCTGTCTGCACTGTCTTGGAGATTTTAATAATCGCTCTTGTACTGACTTCTCCATCTGGGTCTCAACATGTCATGACAGCAGCTCTGCAGCAGAAGGCATCTAGGAGGAAAGAGCCTGTGGAAGATGCTTCTGCTCCCTGGCTGCAGATGCCAGTTGTGCTAATCTTCATGGGTCCTGGAGAGATTAGCTAGGGCAGGGCAAGAAAGGAGTCAGTACACCCACCTCAGCTCCTACCTGTGGGGCACAAGCTGAGGGATCATGTGCCAAACCTGTGATGCGGTTTTGCCTTGGCTTCTGCAACAAGAGTAGCCTGGTTAGGTCCCACTTAAATGAGGTTTAACTGCAGTTAAATCCTGAGGTCACATGAACTGGAAAGGGAGTCCCATTTGGACATGCTGAAGCCATCTGAGACTGTTTTGTTGCTGCTCTCCCAAGTGAGTATGTCCTGTTCCAGGAAGGCTGTGTCAGTATGTCCTGCCCTTGACACAAGCCCTCTGGGCAAACTCGGGGCTTGTGTGTCTCCCTGCTCCTTACAACCCTCCTACCCACCTTATCGCAGTAAAGCAAAGGCCATTTTACCTCCTTACCAGGCCAAAACCTCATTAAGCTCCTTGGAGGGAAGCACCTTGCAGGGCTGCAGCAAGTCAGACCTCCATCTGCCACATGCACACATGGGGCAGAGCGCCGAAGGGCATCCATCAAGTCCTGCAGGAGCTGATGTCTTCAGACACTGAAAATTCCCTACAGCCCCATGAATTCCTCTGTGGCTGCCTCCTGGGCTTGGCTGACAGGAAGCCCATGGGCTTGGGGTCCTGCACAAGAGGGTGCTTGGGAGAACCCAAGCAGGTGATGCTCTTGCTGTCCTTCTGGGGGGTGCAGCTACCACTGTCCCTCTCCCGTGTTCCCAGCCCTGGAAGCAGTTGGGTGTCTGCAGAAATTACCCCTATCTGGCTCTTCTGCCTCATGCTCTCCTCTCAGTGCCAGGGCTGGTGGAGTGGTGATGCCAGGGTTGGTGGAGGGGTGATGCTGGTGCAGGGGAAGAGCAGTGAGGCAGGTGGGATGGACCCACCTCTGCTGGCCAGCCAGCATCTGGGGCGATACTTCCTGGAGAAGGGATGGGCTCTAGCATGTGCTTGCTGGAGCTTCAAGGGACATACAGAGATGTGCAGGCAGGAGGGGTCCCAGGGCACCTGGTTTTCATAGCCAGCACACATCAGTTGAGCAATCAAAGGCCCTGGTCACATGCAGAGGTTTCCTTGGGCTTTTTCTAACTAACTATCAAATTGCACTGTCAATCAAGAATGTGGGATGGGGACTGGGAAAGATGGATGGACTCTATCCTCCCAGCCTGCATCCCTCTTCCCTGCTCCATCTCAAATCCACTGTGCTCCTTTACATCTCTGCCTTGTACCACAGCTAAGCAGCTTAACTTCTTATCACAATCTATGCTCTGGAGCAATTAGTTAGTGCAAACAAGGATTTTAATTGCCCCTGTGATTTATTGAGCCTGGGCAATGTAGCTAAAATTCCTCAGACACAAACAACGAGCTGTGAAGAAACACCATCTTCTTATTTGCATGATTGCAGAACCCATAGTGGTTGAGAGGGCTGGGATTCCCTCCCTGCTTCCTGGCCCCCCCTGCACAGTGACTGCCCTCCCTGCAGGGTCACTGATGTGACATCCCTGTCAGCACCATCCTGCGGGCTGGAGTAGGCTGGCCTTGGCTTCCAACCAGCTTCTCCAGCTCCATCCTTCTCCCTGTTCAGAGCAACTGCTCTCAAGCCACCTGAATGCTGGGCATCCCAAATTACACTGTTTCACTCCTGTGCCCCTTTTGCTTCCCATGCACCATCAGGGTGTGCTGCAGGCTCGGGATTTCCAGCCCACCCACATCCCACAGCAGCCTGGGAAGTTGTCTGCAACAAGCCATGTGTCAACCACAAGTGCCAGGGTGGAACCATGTGCTTTGGAGAAACCAGCAACAAGCCAGGCTGCTTGAGCAACGGCTTGGTAGCCCAGCATGGCTTGAAACTGCTGAGCAAACCCATAAGAGAAAAAGCAAACCAGAACAGGGATTCATAGAATGTTAGAGATTGGAAGGGAGTTCTGGAGATCATGGAGTCCAACCCCTTGGCAGGATCACTTAGGGCAGGCTACACTGAAACACAACCAGATGGGTCTTGAAAGTGTCCAGAGAATGAGACTCCACAACCTCTCTGGGGAGCATGTCCCAGTGCTCCGTAACCCTTTACAGTAAATAAGTTTTTCCTCATGTTGGGGTTAACTTCCTGTGCTCTCTGTTGCATCCATTCCCTTCATCCTATCACAGGGCACAACTGAAAAGAGACTGACCTCTCCTTCCTGACACCCACCCTTCAGATATTTGTAAACATTTATAAGATCTGCTCTCCAGACTAAACAGCCCCAGGTCTCTCAGCCTTTCCTCATAAGATAGGTGTTCCAGTCCCTTAATCATCCTTGTAGCCCTCTGTTGGACTCTTTCCAGTATATCCCTGTCCCTCTTGAACTGCAGAGCCCAGAACTGGACACGACACTCCAAGTGAGGTCTCACCAGGCCCAAGTAGAGAGGAAGGAGAACCTCCCTCAATATGCTGGACACACTCTTCTTAAAGCACCCCAGAACACCACTGGCCTTCTTGGCCACATGGGCACATCGCTGAGCCATGGGTAACTTGTCCACCAGGAGTCCAAGGCCTTTCTCCACAGAGCTGCTTTCTAGCAGGTCTGCTCCTTATCTTTACTGCTACATGGTGTTACTCTTCCTCAGGTGCAGAGCTCTACACTTACCCATGTTGAACCTCATTAGGTTCCTCTTTGCCCAGCTGTCCAGTCTGCCCAAGCAAAAACCAGGGTTTGTGCCAAGGATGCCACTTCCATGCTCAAGTGGCTGCTGGCTTCATGCTGTCCCTCCAGCACACCCTAAGGAGCAGCCCCAGCAATAATCCCTCACTCCTGCTCTGCAAGTCCCTCACAGCAGTCACAGGCTGCGAGGAGACTGCGATTAACCACACAGGAGCTGTGCTCTCCTCTTCCTTCTTCCTCCTCCCATCGCCACTTCTTCGTGCTGTAAGGAGCTTCGTCTTTTGCCAAATCCCCCGTCTGTGTTGGGGGATTGGGGTGAGCCAGGCGTAAAATGAAAATAAATCACTAATTCCTCCTAATAATGCCTGATTTCCTGATTTGATATCCCACATTAATTCTAATTACTCACCCAGAGTCAGGGCATTAATCAACGCGTTAAAACTTCTCCTCGCTTAGCAACACGGATGTGCCAGGCATCTGGCACGGCCGGGACGCCGGGGATTTGTATGTCACATCAGCCCATCTGCAGCAGCACTGCGAGGGGTGTGAGCAGAGGGCTCTTTCTGGGCAGGTCTCATCACTCTGCTGTGGCACATGGGGATGGTGGCAGGTGCTCAGCATCCTGCTTCCCTCCCTGTGAAGGTGAGGACCGTGTTTGCTCACTCAGCGTCAGCAGCATCCTTGGTGCAAAGGTATCACCGGTGGTGCAGCTCCAAAGCATTAATTATCCAGCTACTGTGGCTTCATCTGTTAAATGGAAATGCTCTGCTAGAGTAATCCCTGCTCCACAGAAATACTGATAGATGGTCCACTCATCTCACAGCCTGTTTGTTTCTTTTGTCTTGTTTTGTTTTTGTTTTTGTTTTATATAAACTATGTGAAACATCCCTCTATGGAGAGAGGTGAAGAGGGAACAAGGGGGATTACACCTGCCATGATCCCTGACCTGCTGCTGTTGTCATTTTACTGAGCAAACCCCTTCCAGGCAGGAAGGATGAATTGATTTCAATTCAAGTTGATCTAAATCTGTACAGAGGAAGCCCTTAAGTAATCCACTCTAATCTTGTTTCACATTTGAGCTACTTCAATGTTTTCCTAAAGCAAGCTGACTGGCACTGGTCAGCAAAACCCAATACTTGTTTTTTACCAGCTTCCATTGTAGTTAAACCAGCTTATTAGAGCTATTATGTAATTAACATTTATTCAGATTTTTTTTTACCCACTTTGTGTTGATAGGCTTAATATTGCATTTATTCACTAGCTGATTAATTTTTTTTTCAGTTCATCAGTTGAATAAGCTTTAATTTGAATGGTAATTAACTGAAACGTGCAAACTCAGAACCTCCACTTGGCTCTATAAGCCTGCCTTACCTGTCCTAGATACAGGACAAAAAGTGTTTCCCAAAATGCATTCGTATTTAAAAGCCATACAATTTATTAAAGGCAGTATTAGAGGTAGTTAATGAATTCAGCTTGGTTTCTGGCTCTGGGGTCCTTGAGGATTTTCAGCAGTATAGATTTCAACCTTGCAGATGTCACTGCTAAGACAAGGGTGGAAAATGAGCCTTTCTGTTTTTGGGGGCTTGCAGCTTCTCAAATGTGACCGTACTTTTCCTTGAGCTGAAGATGGCATTTTCTCTGCACTTACAGAGCCCATTGCTCTTGCCAAAGTCTGGGTTTGTATTTCACTTCAGGTTTTGGGTTCCTCCTGAGTTGCTGGCTTAGCGTTGACTTCTGAGCAACAAACGTGCATTTTTGTGAGTACTTGTATTTACTTGGGTTTAAAAATCTGTGGTAATTTTATGCCTCAACTTAAGAGTTTCCAATCAAGAGAGTTAATTTTTAGGAGAAATACAGACCTAAAATACTCTCAATTAGCAGTAGTATTTAAATATATCTTGCTCCTAGGGCTCAGGCACCAGCAGTCATCTGAGCTGGAGGAAGAAGCAGACTCCTCCCGTGCTCAAACCTAAAACTAGGTTGTTGTTTGATGGCATCAAACTGCACTTGCTCTGTCCCTCACCCAGGCTGCGGTTCTTCCAGTGGTGACAGCTGCTGGCCTAGTGACCAAACTCTCTGAAATTTTCCTTTAAAGAGAAACCAAATATTTACAGTGAAAAGATAAACTCAAAACTGTGCCACAGACAATGCGCGTGTGAAGGCAACAACGTGCGAAACCTCATCCTGTGTGGGAGCCTGACAGGGACGGGACAGCTGCCTGCTCCCTCTTGGGATGCTCCTGGCATTCCAGGGACCACACAACCCTTGGCCTGATGCTGCCAGGCATCTATAATGGCAGGCAGCAGTTTTTCAACTAACAACCTGCCCTGGCACCTTTGGTGTGCGTGGCGTTATCTAGGTCGAAATCATGGTGCTGCCCTCTCATTTCCCTCCTCTACAAGCTGCAGGTCGGTGGTTTCCAGCCAGGTCAATGGATCCCAAGGGTGTTGTGGGCTATTTCTAAATGTAACTAAGAAAAGTGAGCTGCTTGTCAGCAGCCCTGCAGTTACTCTACAAGAATTTGTGGCTCCATGGGAATATTTTTAGGAGGTATACATCTGGGAAAGCTCGCAAAGCTCAAACCAAGATGGATGATGCATTCACCCGGGAGAGTTTTCCAGCCTCTGTATGCAAACTCCCCTCTATTCCCCAGGTAGCACGCAGAATTAATTACACTTCAGCAATGCCCCACTGCAACTTAATTGCTGTCATCCAGTCTGTCTGGACAAATCCATATCCCAGAGCCCCTCTCCATCTGCAAAAGGTGGGACCACACTCAGTCCCACCAGGCAAAGAGGACTCAGCTGTGCCCTTGCCCATGCAACAGCAGGCGAGCACTAACAGGGACCTCATTAATGTGCACGGCCTCTCTCTGCCACCTCCAGGTCTCCGCATGCCACTAAATAATCTGGTTTGGAACAAATTCACTTGGAAGAACTATAGCAAGTCAAGCAGAGGTCTTGGGCATGGGGAACAACAGCCCATAAAGCAAACATGCAGCAGTGTGCTCGGCTGCCAGGGATGCTGCCGACACACGCGCTCGGGAAGATTAACATGCACTGAGCAACCAGGAGTGGGGAGAGAAGCTCACAAGGTTCCTCTCGTAAGCTCATCATTCCAGCTGAATTAATGACTCACAAGTTTCTCCCAGCCCTCGCTGGGTCTGCACAGATTAGTGGAGAGTTGTGTGTGTATATGTGAGGGGAGATCTTAAAAGCCTCATAGACCCTCTGTGGAGAGGATGAGGGAGAGATCCACTCCCAAGATGCTGGGATCAAGTGTGGAGAGGCAGGAGGGGAAGTGCTGGCATCCTTCATTGCTCCCTTCCCTCTCACGTGGGGATGGAGCAGGAGGATCTGAGTGCCCCAAGCTGCAAGAGGAAATCACACATGAATTTAAAATGAATGTGCTGCAGGCAGAACAAAGGGAGCTTGGAGGAGAGTATGCATACAGGAGCAGGGAAGAAGTATGGGCAGTGTGGGAAATACAGGTGGTAACAACTGACATGCTCCCTGCACTTCCAGGCAGCTCCAAGAGAAGGGAAGGTCCCTCTTGAGATACCCCATAGTGTCAGCAGCAGCCTGGTGAAAGATCCTGTGTCCCACTGATGCTGGGGTACATGCTATGGGATGGAATAGGGAGTACCTCTATGGACACAAAGAGTGCTTGGAGGGCTTCAGCAAGGGTCTAATTCCAAGGTGTTTTACAATGAGGCAGAGGTTAAATGAAGGCAAAACAGAACTGGGATGAAGCAGACTCCTGCAGAAGGCTCAGGGCTGTCTGTTGTGGCAGCAATTTGGAGCTGAGCCAAGTATGAGGGAAGGATTATTCCTACGGAGGGAGTCTTGTGCCAAGGGTATTTTTTTGTCCTAAATGGTCACAGGCTAAACCTGAAGAAAGAGCTCAATGAAGATTAGGAATAACACATTGGTCTTGTAACCCAAGGCAGGACTGGGCCAGATCTTGCTCAAGGCCCAGCTGCTTGGCAGGTACTATCCAGGGCCAATAAGGGTGTTTGTTCAGATAACCTGGAGCATCTCCATATCTGAACGGTTTGATCCCTGTGACAGTCTCTGGATAGAGAGTGCACCAGGGCAAGAGCAGGGACTGGAGAAGAGCTGGCAGAGGTCACTTGTGTTCCAAGGGAGATGGAATCCCTGGAGGGTGGGCTGGGGCAGCAGGAAAGAGCAAGAGACACCAGCTCAGAAGCCAGCAGCCTGTCTCCCACCCAGTCCTGCTGTCTGTTGGTGCAAAGGCCCCTGCTGGGCTTGCCAGCGTGTCCCAGCCCCCTGAAGCCCCTCTGCCCGCTCTTATTCACCTCTGTCCACTCAGCCTTTGCTTTCCAGTACTGTCCCCTTTATCCAGTAAGAACTCTTTTATTGCCTCCTCCTGCAGCCCAGAGCAGGCCAGCCCTATGGAAAAGCTGTGAAGACATGCTCTCCCTGTCATCATCCTCTCTGATATTTCTTTCCTGGCTCCTCCACCTTCTCCTCCTCCTTTATTCTTTGACTCAAGAGCTGAAATGAAAACACCTCCTTCTCCAACAGCCCCCGACAACTGCAGGAGGGAAACCAGCCCCGTTCTATTGACTCGCAAAAAAAGAAATACAGAGAAAAGCCTTGATACCATTGTATCAAAAAGCTGATGCTGTGTTGTGCTCAGATGTCTCGGGAGACTTGGTCTGACTATTTGAAGACTCACTGAGTCCCCAGGGATCTCGATGGCTCCACAGCTGCCGTAGTGGAGTGAGAAAAATCAGACACATCCACTGCTGGCAAAGGCTTCCTCAGTACAAATCAAAGAAGGTGGCACAGAAACTGTATATATTCAGAATGGCCAAGGAGCAAGAAGGCTGTGAGGGGAAGCCAAGGGAGCTAAACTTACACTGTGCAAGAAGAGGGCTGGGAGAAGGCATTCTTCCTCTCTGCTGCCTGCAGGTATCATCCAAGTGACTGAAAGAAAAGAGGGAGAAGGTGAGGTCAGGTTTGGCTGATCAAAGGACTTGGATAACCGAGCTGGCAGCAAGAGGGAAAGCTAGGACATCAGAAACCTTGACCACTAAAGCAAGGAAAGGGAGACAAGGTGCATGCCTCAGAGACACACAAGCAGGGGTGCTGAAATAGGCTATGATGGGTAAATCAGATTACTTTTGAGCTTTGCACCACTCATAAAGTCAAGTCCTACTGGGTGTGCTATTTTCGCCATATATTTTCACCTTGTGTTTCCTGGCTCTTGAGAAAGTAGTGATTCAGAGACATCATTTCCTCAGTCTGGAAATTTACTGCAACCTCTGGACAACTTCACACAGGGGTGCAAAATCACCCTGCATAAAACCCAGGGCAACAGACCCTGTCCTACATTCTATTTCTGTTGCTCTCTGAATGTTCCTCCTCTGCCCAAACAGTAATTGTTCATATTCAAAAGCCCTCACTGAGATTTTCCTGCCAGAGAAGCAAGTTCTTTCCAGCCTTTCAGGTGCCCTCTCCTAGGCTTTGAGTCGAGCACAAAGAGGCATTAGATGTTTTGGCAGAGCCTTGTGCCACACTCACCTTCAGCATCCGTGTGTCCCTGCAGCACACCAAGAGCACTGTCTGAGTTGTTTTCTTTGAGAGAAGTAGTGCAGGCAACAGGAGCGCAGGAATTTCTGGGGTTAATTTGTGTCAACCACCTTGATAACTGTTTTTTCTCTTTTCTACAGTGAGCCCAAACATGCCAGGGAATAGATGAACTTTGGATCACTGCTGGAGAACTCCTGTCTCCTGTGTTGCTAGTGTGCCATCCTCTTGCCCACGTGTCTGTCACACGTTCTCCAGTCCACCCATCCCACCAGAGAAGCCTGAGGTCACTGCAAGGTGAAGTTTATTCTCCAAATCTGGTCAAAACCGACTTCTTTACACTGTCTGTTAATGTAGACCAGAGAGTTGGCACAGATGTGAGGAAGCAGAACATCTGTGTCTTAGGAGGAGGATGATGGGACCTGTTTCCCACAGGTTATGATAGTTGTCCAGGGCTGCTTTAAAATATGAGAACAATGGTTTAAAAGACTGGATCTTCTCTCCTGGATTGGTTGCATTGTCCCCTGTCCACTGCTGCTCAGCATGGGCTGAAGAGTGGCCACACTCACTGGGAGGAAGAGAAAGCCTTCCCCTCTCAGTCCTAAATAACTTCAGCAGCTAACTTGGGATCAAGGCACAAACAGACTAAGAGAAGGAGGAAGGCAAAGAGGAGATGAAGCTGGGGGACAAGGTGAGCCATGGGATTGCTCCTGCCTTGCTTCTGAGCCCAGGCAGGAGACCAGTGAGGGACCGAATGGCCACAGGCAAT
The DNA here is from genome assembly GCF_000747805.2 of Chaetura pelagica. NCBI lineage: Eukaryota > Metazoa > Chordata > Aves > Apodiformes > Apodidae > Chaetura > Chaetura pelagica. Next base: position 4,092,585 of record NW_009953571.1, read on the forward strand.
GAGAGATGCTCACTGTGGTCCCTTGCAAGGAAATAGCCAGTTGGGCAGGAAGGAAAGTCTCACTGCAGCTCTCTCCATGTTTCCTAGCAGGTGGGCTGAAATGGGAGATCAGCTCATCAAAGCTGGAGTGGTTCCCCCTTTCTGAAGTGCACATGGCAGCTGCAGAGGGGTGTAGACAGAGGCAGCACAAGCTCTTCCCCACCTGCCTGTGCTGCTCCTTCATGCTCCATCATCTGACTCAGACTCTGATGGTGGACCAATGGACCACACTGTGCCCCACCAGGCCCAGAAGTGCAGACATCTGATGGTGTTGCCATTGTTGGGAAGGATTAATGGTAGAGGTTTTCCAAACTGATGCTATGGTAATCTACCATCACACACATGCTGTTACTGCATTTACAGGGAAGAGCATCAGGTAATCAGCCACGTTCGTTAGGAACTCATTAGCTTTACGGAAGCTTCCTCCTCACTGCGTTCTCAGTTGTGCCTCCTTACAGACACATTACAGTGTTTGCTCTGCAAATGGCTCCAGCAAAATCAATAAGAACATTCCCACGGCAGGATACTTTGTGGAATGTTACTGGCTGGCCAGATGGAAGCACAACACAGCTCTCAGCTGGCAGAAAAGAGCCCCCTCACATTCGGAAGCTCAGTCACCAACATCCTAACTTACTCGAATGCCTAACCCAACTATAGCTACAAGGGTAATAACATTTTACAAATAGCACACAGAGGTCTTCACTCTTCTTCATTGTACCAGCTGCAAGGCTTGCATTGCTGTTTTCTAAGAGATCCCATTACATTTTCTTAAGATTCACTCAAAAGCTGCCAGAAGACCTCAGTTTTAAACAAAACACAATTCTCCCTAGAGCTTTGATCCTTCCATTGCTCAGCTCTTTCCAAAGGACTCAGGATGTTTCTCTCTCTGAAGCCACATGCTTTTAGCTTTCAAGGGTGTGCTGCAGCAGCTTCCCCCAGATCTGCATCCTTCTGCTGTGTCAGGGTCCCAGTTTCCCCTCTACCTTCTGAAGCCTTAGAGCATACCTGGGAGCCCTGTAATGACAAAGCTGAGCTGCAAGGGACAGTGCTCCCTGTGACTCTGGGAGCCCTGGCTCTCTCAGAAAGCATTGCAGGGTGTCTTCCTCTCCTACTGCAGAAATTTTTTTCTCCTCCAAAAAAGATCTAATGCACTGTGGTAAAGAAGTGCATTTTGTGCATGTCAAGAAATTCTCCACCTTACTGCTGGTGAGCACTGCAGAGGCTTGCATGTGCCCTGAGCTCCAGCACTAATGGCTCTCTCCCAGAGTACCACCGACCCCCTCCATGTGCACCCCACAAATCACAGCCCACAACAGGTGAGCTAGGGGATCTAGGCCAGACTGGTGACATTCAGTGGAGACAGCCAGGGTCTAACCATCACCAGGCAAGTCAGGCTCAGGTTGGTAAGTTTAGCTGGTGGGTCAGGATGCACATGCTGAGGGGCAGCTCAGGCAGTAAGTGAGGCTGTGCTGCCTCCTGGCCAGCCCCCTGCCTGCTTCCCCTCCCTGTGCCAGCCCTGCAGGGGGGGTGAGGTGGCCACCTGAAATGTGTGCGTGCGGGGGGGCTACAAAAACCCAGCTGTGCCCAGCGTGTACGTGAAGGAGCCAGCTGCTTGCCAAACCACACCAGACACACCTTGTCAACATGCCTTGCCATATGCTTGCCCGGGATTAGCAAATGCTCTGCCAGAGCATCATAATTTTGCTTGCAGAAAAACACTCAATATTCTCTCTCATGCAATTCACTCAAGGCTACTTTATTAGCACGAGGAGCCAAGCTGGGGCTGCCAGCTCACAGCCATTTGATGCTCTGCTCTCGTGTCCAGAGCTGCCTCTCCTGCAGGGCGATGCCACAGGGAAGAGATCCACAGGGCTGCAGGTGGGAAAGCCTTTCCCAGTCCCTGCTGTTGGCTCCCATTTCTTGCTCACTGGAGCAGGTCCCCTACCTCTGCCCATTGCTCTGCCAGCACCAGGCTGGGGCTGGCCTCGAGGTGGTGGCCATGGCCCTGTGGTGCTGCCAGGATGCTGCTGTGCCCTGGACCCCTGCGAGCAAAGCCAGAGCCAGCCCAGCTGCTGCTGCTGCTGTTGTTGTTATTTCTCAGTCTCTCAGTTTTTCCAGGACCGACATCGCTTTCTCTGGTGTTGCCATAACAACTGGCGTTAAGAGCTTGTTGACATTGCCCCGTTGTACTAATTGCACAATTTCCTGTCACTGTTACATGCCAGTTACTTCTTTCGAAGGGCTGAAATTGCTTTCGGCCACATCCTCTGCTCCCTCAGTGCCTCCATGGGCCTAGTTAGGGAGCTTGAGCAAGGGAGCAAATGATCCTGAAATGCCCCAGGGAAGTGTCATTTAACCCCGTCCAGGGAAGCCACCATGTAACTGAAATGCAGGTAGTTTCCAACATTTTGCCTACACTGGTGCTTTCACTGGCTGGGGGTGTTACATCTGCAGCAGCAGGATGGACACTTAGGGACGAGTGGCTGCTGCCTGTGAGGTGTGGGACAGAGCTTGGGTAACGTGTCATGGCCATTCCCTTTCCCTGCCAGGAAACCCAGGCTAGGAAACCTATCTTGGGGATGGGGGAAACAGTGTGGAAGGGATGTGCTTCCCCCAGTGCCAGGTGCAGCCACCCCACACTGCCTTTTGCCCCCTGGTGTGCAAGCTCTGGCAAACCAGCAAGGAGCCAGTAGGATCCCACTGGTCCCCATCCACCAGAAAGGGCTCCCCTCTCCCAGAAGGGAGTCTCTGGGCTCCTGGCTGGTCCCTGGGACACTGTGGCATGAGGCCAAAGGGCTGCCTGTGAGCTCAGGGGTTTTGCTCTGCACTTTGGCAGAGAGGAAATGATGAGGAGGATCAATTGCATTGATCCAACCCAGTTTCCAAAGGATGCTCAGGTCACCTTGAGACAGTCTTTGTCTTAGCCTGTGGCAGTCCAGCTTCTCTTCAGACAGAGCTCCTCATGGTTGCTCTCCAGTCTCACCCACACCCCAACTTTTCTTGTGCCCACCAGGTGCTGCAGGATGCCTGGAAATCCCTTGCGATCCCAGTGTGGGGCTCTCTCACAGCCCCTCATGGCTCACAGTGGACAGTGAGAGGTCAGCCCCTCTCAGAGAGCTGTGAGAGCAGGGGGAAAGCAGGGGCTGCACCAGAGATGACACATGACAGTCCCTAGCAGCATTTCTGTGCAGGACACTGTAGTCAATGCATGCACCATCTCACACTGCCGAGCTCTAGGTCTCAGCAAAGGGACCCTGAGCATGCTGCCCAAGGTTGATTCTCAGCTGCGGAGAAGCCAAAGCCCAGGAGGCTCCTTAGCTGACTAGTGAGAGTCTCCACTGACAGGCGCAGCCAGCCGAGAGAAGCAGGATCATTATGAGCATTTCATTAATGTCCAGGACACCCCGAAGCTGCTTTCAGTCCAGCACTGCTGCACTGAGGCAAGGACCAGAACCTGGGAGCCACAAGCTCAGCTGCATCAGCTTCTTGGTACTGAGTTTGCCAGTGCCACCTGGCACACAGCCCTTTCATGCCTCACTCTGTGGGCTCCCAGTTCACTCTCTGTTTGGAGATGTTTGAAGTCTGGCTGGGGGAAGGAGGAAGCCTTCTCCCCTGCCCTGCACCCCTATCAGTCCCACAAATCCAACAACATCTAGGGATGCTGGATGAAGGGTGCAGGCAGACTGGGGGCAGGGAGAGCTCCCAGTCCCTCCTGGGCACTCCTACATGAGCAGCAAGTCTGCCCTTTGTGTTCCTTAGTAATTTATCACCAAGACACTCACTTTATAAATATTAAATGAAGGGCTCCATAAATTTTTAACACAGAAATAAAACTGCATTTGGTGGAGGAAAAAAACAACCCCACGCCTCACCCCTTCTTCTTGTCTTTCTTCCTTTCACTGGCCTTGCCAACTGTGGGAAGCAGCACTGCACTCAGTCCCACAGGTGCTAATGCAAGGACAGCGTTGATGCTTCTGCAGGATGCTCACAGGCAGTTCAGTCTGCTCAGGGCACATCATTAGCACACCTGCCCAACTTGCTGGGTATCAAGGAGGTCACACTGCAGAGCATCATACTGTTAATCATTAAATGTAGTCATAAAAATGTTTTGTCCTGAACTAATACCATTCAAAGTGACCTGGTACCAATATTCGTATAGTATCTGTGCCCAACACTGTTCTTTGGTACTTGCTTCAAGCCAGCTGGCACATTTTGGATCCAGATTCATCTTTGTATGGGGCTAACGAGTCCCATAAAGGTGCTTGACCCACATGTGTGGTAAACAGCCAAGACAACAGGTCTCCAAAATTCCCTAAGAAGACCTTGGTGAGGACTGGAAGTGGTCCTTGTGCATTTGCAGCAGCTGTAAGTTCCTCCTAAAGGGTTTGAGAAGTGCTCAGATCCCTCCTGCTCCCCTGGGTCACACATCTTGGACCTAGCAAAACCAGCATTCATTGTGGGTTTGGTGCCGTGGGTGCGACCACCACCCTGGTACCCCAAACTTTGGGTGTGGCAAACCCAAAAGTGGTGATCACGTGGGTCACCTGCACCAGCACAACCCAGCAGTGCTAGTAGCAGGGAGCATGTCACTGTTGCCCTGCACATAGGCTAGCATATCACTCACTATCTGTTACCATTTTTTGATCACCTGTTCAAGCCAGGGCTTGCTGCTGGGAACATAGCTTTTCATTGGGCCTGGTCTTCTGGGCATGGAGGAGGAGGTGATCACTGCTGAGTGCAGCTGTGGGGGGCAGGTGTCACTGATTTTGGACTGGCCAGGCAGCTGTTTGGGACGCAACCCTTTGCAGGGGTTGCTAACGAGGGGCAGAGCACTCCAAGCACAGCCTGCACACCCCTGGGAGCTGCAGAAACACACTCATTCCTCTCTGTCAGCCTCCTGCAATGAAGAGCACGGATGAATCATTAGGTTGAGTGCTACTACAGCCCAAGTACGAATCAGGGAAGATTGGACCTTTGGCAAATAACAGCTCTTTACTCAAGTGCACTAGTCTTCTGTATTCAAATGTGGCTCCTTGTGCTAGCCCTGTCACAGGGGATGCACAGCAAAAGGGATCCCATTGCCAACTCTTAGGGTCCTGCACACATGCCTCTGCAGTCCAGATGCAACTTGGTCACCTCTGATGGACATCAAAAGAGTGGCCAGTGTTCAAACAAGCCCTGGACATCACTATGTCCCATCAGTGACCGCATGTCACCGTCTGACTCAGGTTCGACAACAATGCTCTCCATCCCCTCCCTCTCCCACCCAGGTAGGGAAGGAGAGAGAGAAAAAGAGAGAGACTTGGCTGGATTGAAAACTAAACTACACAGCTTTAATTAAAACGCTAATTAATTATATAAGAAAATATATACAATTATATACAAATATGTTCAGATATGGGCAAAAGCCTCTCGCTTCCCCCCACCCCAGCAACTCCCCCAGCAGTCCCCTCAGCTGATACAGTCCTGAGGAATCCCGGAGCTGCTGCTGGAGAAAGCACAGAGTGATGAGGGTCAGGAGAGCTCGAGCCTGGGGGTCGACACTGATGGATGAACAGAGTCCTCCCCGGACGCTGGCCATGGAGGGAAGAGAAGGGAAGAAGAAGAAGGAAGGAAGTTGTCTTCTGTGATCTCTGACCTTCCTCTGAGCTTACGTAGATATATGGAATGGAATATCTCTGCCCAATTTTGCTGTCTGTCTAACTCAGCCTCCTATGGGGGGGTCATAGATCTCCCCGTAGTGTCTGAGCCAATGGAGTGAAGGTGTGACCTTGAAGCCTCAGTAGTTAGAAAAACATTCCAGTGTCTTATCAGCTCTAGCTAGAGCACACTATTGCTAGTTAAAAGAAAGCTTACTGAAGGAAAAAAAAATCAGCAAAAAGAATATTGGCTTCATCCTGGCTCAAACCAGGACACTGCAGTATCTCAGCACTGCTATGCTGCCTTTCTAGTAGAAAACTGAACTTGTGTAGAAAAGCCTGATGCCAGATTACACTGTGCCTGTTGTTCTCCTTGCACAGACCTGCTTCCTTCCCTCGCAGCTCTCCGTGAAGTGCAAATTCCAGCAATTCCCTGCCCCTGCAGTCATTAGCTGCAGGGTGGTAAAAAATATCAGCAGCTTTCTGATCAGGATGAATCAGGTGAAATTTGCTTTGACTTCCCTCAGCCAGATGGGGATGAAGAGAAATCCCACAGAGCTTTCTCCCTGCTGCTGAGTACCCTGATGGAGTCATCTTGGAACTTTAACTGCAGAGGGACCCTAACTTTGCAGCCAGCTGCAAAAATACCTGTAAAAGTTCATTGCTGCTTTATGAACTCCAACATTTTGGCAAGACGTTGTGGTTTCACTGCAAGTGAGAAACACATCAGAGTCAGTGCTTACAATGTTGTGTTGATCCAAAGTGATTAATTGCCCCAGAGCCCCTACTGAGCAAGGCAAAACCAAGTTGTGCAACTTCTCTGTGCACTGAATGCTGCATATTGCAGACAAATTGTGGGCAAGTCTGTAAAGCATGAACGATGCTCCACAGTGCCTGGATGTCATCCAGGCTGAACCAGCCCCCTGCACCTGCTGGCCTTCTGGGCCAAGGCTCCCCAACCCTGCCTGGCCTTGCTGTGGGGCCATGGTCACCTGGAACATCATTCCCACCTCAGGGCTTGGCAGGAAAGATCAGGAATTAACTTGTGCTGGGTAGTGATGTCTCACAGCCCAGCAGGTAGAGAAGGATTCCCAAGCTCCCAGCTGCCAATCTGCACAGCAGAGTCAGGCATTAAACAATACAAGAACTCATAACAGTGATTTTAAAAATAATAAAGGCAACACAAGTTATTAAAACCTGCACTCAGCTGGGTGTGGGGCTTATGGAGCATTTTCTTGGCTTTTCGACAGACTGTGGGATTGTCCCAGACACCAGGGCAGGGTGTATGACAAGGAGAGACAACGATCAATTTTTAATATTGCATATTTAAGCAGGCTTGGGCTCCAATCCATCATATCCTCCAGCTTTCCCTAAAATTAATCTTCAATAGCTTATCGAGAACTTCAGAAAATTAATATCCTAGCATTTCACCTTAGGGGAACAGCAGTTTCTCTGGCTGAATATGCATGCAAAACTTGAGGTTCAAAATACGTTTTTAGCAGAGTCACCCACCACCTCTGAAGGGTTCCAGCTCTGCTGGATACTGATACTGTTGGAGAGCCAAGGAGAGACACTGCAGGGAAAACCAAAGGGAAAGACAGAAACCACTGCTCTGTGGCCCTAACCCCTCTATGGTCTTTCTTCACTGAGAATGAGATGCAGGGTGATGGGCAATGCCAAAAAGACGTGGCCCTTCCCGGGAAATTCAGGACACTTAAACATTCTGTTTCCTTTCCAGGCCCAAGATGATTGAATCTGCCCTTAGTGTGAGTCCAGGGAAGCATGAAGAAGATGAAGAGGTTCTTTCCCTCTTGTCTGACTCCAGGGAGCTGAACATCTGCACTCTTACTCCCCAGTTCAGAGGAAGGGGTAAAGGCTCCTGCTGGGAACCTGCTGGGCATAGCAGCATCCAAGCCTCATTGGCCTTTCCGAGGAGGACAGTGGGAAGCCAACAAGGGAGTGCAGGCTGTCAGTTGGGCATGGCTCATGTCCTAGGACCTCAGCTTGTTCATGATCAAATAGCTTTTACAGCCACAAAAGAGGGCCAGAGTCCCCTGGGGGCTGGTGATGATCCAGGAGCCCTAGCAAGTCAACAGGAGACATGGCCAGCACCGCCCAGCTGAGTTAATGTGGATCCCTCCCACAAGGAGACCACCCATCCCCGAGGTGGGTTTTGAGCTTCAGAGCACTCCATGGGCACCCAGGGAAACCACTTCAAGTAGCTTGAATGTGTGTCTGCACCCTCAGGGTCAAGTTTTTCTGCCCCACTCCCCTGGAAATACAAATGCAAACGTGTGAGCACCAGCAGGGAAGGTGAGGAAGGGCTGGAGGGCTGGCTGCATCTCCAGTTAACCAAAATGAGGAGGTCCCAGCTGAGGTGGCTGTGCTCTGCTCTGGGCCCAGGACAGGCAGTCTGTCCTGCTTGCAAGCAAGGAGGATGGCAGCAGGGCTGCAGCACTGTACAGCATGATTGCTTCCTCTTTGTCCTGCAGGGAGGTAGAAGCAAAAGACTGCTCCTAAAAGAGAGAGCTGTCCAAAAGCATCTGGGACACATGACAAGGGCTCAGTGTCCCCTCTCCTCCATGTACACCCAGTATTGACCCTGGGGATCACCTGGCGACACAGCTCGTGGTGTCTGTGAGTTGGAGAGGCTGAGCATGTCAGACCAACTTGCTAAGGGATTTAATATCATAAAACCACTTCCCTTACCATCAGATCTCACTTTATGTTTTATAACCCAGTTTTGCACCCAGCACTCTCCTTAGCATTGCTGTCTGGGTGCTTCCCTCTGCACCAGCCTCCAACCTAAAAGCTAGGGCATGAGGGAGGGTTGTTCTGCTCTCCCTCTCCCCACTGTGCCCATCACAGCCATCCCTTTCCAAAGCGAAACAAGGCTTGCAAAACCTCATCTAGCTTGTGAGATCATCATGCAGCTGCCTGGTAAAGGTGTCTGGGAGCTGGATCCCCCTCCTCTGGTTGCTGGATCCCCCTCCTCTGGTTGCTCCTCACTTTTGGGCAGCTGAGGGTCTCTCTCAGTCAGAGAGGAGGAAGGAGAGCTGTGAAGAGACTGTACAGGGAGGAGGGGGAAACTTTGGTGCCCTATCCATACCAGGCAGGAATGGGGGACGCAGGAGGGGCAGACAAAGAGCTGAGCAGATGCCCCAAGCTGTTTCACAGGAGACCTCCCCAGCTTTCCCATTAAAAAGGCTCCGTAGCAATAGGATTAAGGGGTCAGGGAGCACAGGACCACATCTGAGACCAGATTATCTGGAAGAAAATTAAATGGAGATTATCTCCAGCATAGCACGTACTGCCAGGGCCAGGTCTCTGTGCTTGTTAAATCTCTCTATCCAGCAGACCCCTACTCCCAGCAGTGCTGGCAGCCCAGGTCTCCCATCATCACAGGGATTGGATTTAAGGTTCCCTCACATTCCAGACCTTGGTCCTATATGAGGCACTCAAAGGGCTACAAGTTTGTCTGCAGCTCCTTACATCAGAGCAGGGCTGGAAGGAATCATAGAACCATATAACTATTCTTGTTGGAAAAGACCCTTGGGATCACCGAGTCCAACCATCATCCCTACTCTACAAAGTTCTTCCCTAAACCATATCCACCAACACCACATCCAAACGACTCTTAAACACATC
>NW_009953571.1:4102302-4113795 GCF_000747805.2 Chaetura pelagica
TTCAGACAGTTGTCAATTAGAACCCCCAGGTCCTTTCCTGCCAGACACTTTCCAGCCACACTTCCCCAGGCCTGGAACGTCGCCAGGGTTGTTGTGGCCCAAGTGCAGGACCCAGCACTTGGCCTTGTTGAAGCGCAGACCATTAACATTAGCCCAATGATCTCTCTGTAGAGCCTCCCTATCCTCATGCAGATCAACACTCCCGCCCAGCTTGGTGTCATCTACAAACTACTGATAATACACTCTATGTCCTTATCAAGATCATCAATAAAAAGGTTAAACAGAAATGGTCCCAACACTGAGCCCTGAGGACACCACTTGTGACTGGCCCCAGCTGGATTTGACTCCATTGACCACCACTCTTTGGGCCCAACTGTCCAGCCAGTGCTTGGTCCAACAGATCGTGTGCTCAGCCAGGCTATGAACAGCCAGCTTTTTTATGAGACTTCTATGGGGAACCATGTCAGATGCCTTTTGGAGGTTCAGACAGACAATATCCACAGCTTTTCCCTCGTCTAATAGTCGGGTCATCAAGTTATAAAAGGAGGACCAGGGAAGGTCATGGAGCAGATCATCTTGAGTGTTGTTAGAAGACATATAGAGGATAACCAGGGGATCAGGCCCAGTCAGCGTGGGTTTATGAAAGGCAGGTCCTGCCTGAGGAACTTGACCTCCTTTTATAACCACCAAGTGGTGGGAAAAGGATGAGAAAATGCAGTTTTCCCTGTTCCCTAGCAGGACAGCAAGACAAGAGCCCAGAGCAGACTCTGGATTCCTACATCTTGGTTGCAGCACACGGGGATACTCCCAAATGCGGGAACTGAAACCCCACCTGGCAACAAGAAGTTACAGCAGGTAACAAGAAAGAAAAAAAATGAGCCCAAATGGGTTTCTGGAGAGCAGATGGCTAAAGGTGTAAAAACAAAAAACAAGAAGAAGAAAACCTTCCCCCAAAAAACAAACAACAGATACTTGGTAGCAAATGTTACATTGACAATAAAAATGAAGCCTCCAGGGGTAATTTGGGGAATTACAGATCAGTAAATTGCACATCTGTGTGCACCAAATTGATTGGAATGATAATTAAAAACAGAACATCTCATAATACAGCCCAGTGTGCAGGTCTCAGAGGAAAATCGTGTCTCACTAATTTCCCAGATTTCCTTGAATGTGTCAGCCCTGCGGCAGATGCAGAACAACCAAGTGGCTATTTATTTAGACCTTCTCTGAAGAAAAGATTGTCCAGACAGCTGCTAAAAAAGCTAATTAGCCAGGGGGCAAAAGACACCATCTTTTCCTACGTGGGAAACTGGCAAGGAGTCCCAAACCAGGGAGGATAAATAGCTGGGGTTTAAAATTGCAAAAGATTAGCAGCGGTGAAACAGGGACGTGTACAAGGCTTCCTGCTGTGCAAGGGTGTTATTAATGGTCTGGTTGGAGGAGTGGAGGCAGGAGATAGGAGAAAGTACAAACTTCTGCAGGTGATTCATGATCACAAGAGCCTGCAAGGAGCTTCAGAGTCCCAAATATACCATATGGATGGGTACCACAGTGACAAATTGTATTGATGCTGATAAATGCAAAGAAACACATTTTGCAGCATAAAACATGCAGTTTTAGTAAACCTGGCAGGGTTTCTGTGCCATCCCCAGAGCCAGCCTGGGCTGCCCTGGGAACAGCTCAGTCCACGCTCCTTGCTCGGGGTGCAGCAGTGGTCAGTGAAGTCTTGATGCAGCCAAGACAGGTTGGGCAACAGGCAGTACCTAGTGCAGGGACAAGGGTGATGACACAGGCAGAGCACAGCAGGGTCCTGGGGGATCACAGGGAGGAGTGGGGAGCCCAAGTGATGGGGACTATAACTGCCAGGGAGGCACAAGGGAGACCTACAAAATAACAAGTGGTGGGAAAAGGATGAGAAAATGCAGTTTTCCCTGTTCCCTAGCAGGACAGCAGGAGGCTGGTCAGTGAGATGCAGGAAAATGCTTCTTTACCTGATATGGTGAGACACTGGAACAGATTGCCCAGGGAATCACAGAATTGTCACGGTTGGAAAGGACCTCTGAGATCACCAAGTGCAACCATCAACAAAAAACAAACACAAACAACCACGCACACTCCACCAAAAAAACACCCACAAAACCCCCCACAACCTTGGCCACCAGAGCATGCCCTGAAGTGCCACATCTACACGTTTCTTGAATACCTCCAAGGATGGTGCCTCAACCCCCTCCCTGGGCAGGCTGTTCCAGTGCCTGGCCACTCTTTCAGTATAGAAATTCTTCCTGATGTCCAATCTAAACCTCCCCTGCTGCAACTTCAGGCCATTTCCTCTGGTCTGTCATTATTGACGAAGGAGAAGAGGCCAGTTCCCACTTCCCTACAACCTCCTTTCAGGTAGCTGTTGAAGGCGATGAGGTCTCCCCTCAGCCTCTTCTTCTCCAAACTAAACAACCCCAGTTCTCTCAGCTGCTCCTCATATGACTTGTTCTCTTGACCCTTCATCAGCTTGGCGGCTCTTTAGACACACTTCAGCACCTCAGTGTTGTTCCTGTAGTGAGGGGCCCAGCACTAAACACAGTACCTGGGGTGAGGCCTCACCAGTGCTGAGTAGAGGGGCATGTCCCCACTCCTGCTGGCCACGCTACTCCCATTCAGGGTCAGATTAGGTGGGGCTTTGAGCAACCTGGTCTAGTGGGAGGTGTCCCTGTCCATGCAGAAGGTTTGGAACTAGATGATCTGTAAAGTCCCTTCCAACCCAACCCATTTTACGATTCTATGTGAGATTAAATGACAGTGTTTTTTCCCTGGGAAACAGCAGTTTGAGGCCAGAAACTCAGTACAATTCAATGCTAGATTAGATATACACACAGATTAAATATACACAAAGATAACAAGACCCAGAGCATCACCACTACTGGTGACATTTTGTGACAGAAATGGGAAACCTTGGGGCTCTGGCTAACCTGTGTCTGCCAGTCCCCCTGGGGGCCAGGTCACCCTCCACTCTGCTGGGCTTGCTCCTTACCCACCTTGCTGCTGGGGGGAGCTGCATCAACCCAGAGGCAGCAAGAACGCTCCTACCCATCTGGGCCTTGCTTGAAAGGGTTCAGCCTCTGCTGAACAGGTTGATGAAATGTCTGACAGGAGGGAGGCACAAGGAAAGCTCTCAGGAGCAGAATTTCTCCTCCTTGGCACTCCTGGCGCCTGCAAACTTTTTGACAGTCTCACAGTCTGCACAGGGCACCCCATGGCAGGGGAGCTGCCTCAAACCTGGCCCGTGTCACAGCAGCCCCACTCTCCCACCCCCAGTCCTGGTGGGAGGGAAGAGCTGAGCTCCTGGCAGCGCCAGCCACGCCGAGCCCTGGGGAATGGGAACAACCGAACCAGGAATATTCTCCATTTGCGCCGGGAGGAAACCTCCCTGCAGGAGAAGGCAGGCAGCTGCCTCCAGCCCTGAAAAGGCTGGTGGCCGCAGGAAACGGGGCAAAACCTTCCAGCGGAGACAAAATCGGAAGTGGAAAGCTTTAAGGAAATGCTGAGTCGGGCGGAGGCTCCTTGGGCTGCTCCAGCCCAACTGGTTCACACGCAGCCCTGGCAGCCCGACCCCTCGGCTGTGCCAACAGCTTCCCAGACAGTCCCTGCTCATCCCAGCCCCCACTGCCTGGCCTCCTGTTTTTCTCTCCCTCCGAGCCCCTTCTCCCACCCCCAGCCCCGAGAGGTGGCTTTGCTGGCGGACGTGGGAGTATTTCATGCCGACAAAAAGTCCCTGTGAAGCCAGGGAACCTGCGGTCACCCCGCTGGGGCTGCAGGGCAAGAGGTGAGCACATCAGCCCTTGGCACCTTTCCCCTTCATCCTCTCCTTGGGAAAGGTTGAAATGCTCCTGGCGTTTCTTTTTGGCTCCTATCAGCTGCAAAATTATTTCCCATTGCAGCAAGCAGGTTCGACTGCCCTTTTCACCACAGGCGTAGCAACACCAGCCCCACAGCTCACCTTGCCAAACACAGGATAGGATGCAGGTTATTCCACTGGGAATACAGTCCTCCAGCTTCCCCTGTGCTCCTTTCCCATTCATTTTATTTGAAGGAAGAAAGAGTCCACTTCTGCCCCAGGAACATGACCCTTACAGAACTGTCTCTGTATCTTTTAAGAGAGAAGAAACTCTTCCTCTCCACTCCCTTCCCAACTTCTCTCTCCCAGATCCATCATCATTAGCAACTATAAACGTCAGAGCTGCAGCCATTAGGCTGCTATTCCTAGATAAATAATGCTTTTCATATTTAATTTACAAGTGGCTGCAGAGCCTCTTTGGGGTACACGGGGTTAATTAAGAGCTGAATTAGATGGAAATACTTCTCCCAGAGGAAACTCAATTAAACTGTTCTGGCAAAAAACCAAGGATGGTCAGGATTTCTCCCCAAACAGGGGGTTGTGCTGGCTGCTGGGGTGTGCAGTGCCTAGGCTGTCACCTGAAGGCATGCTGTGGAGCCGTGTCCCCTAAGCCTGGGCAGGGAGCCTCACCCCCTTCTTAATGCCAACCACAAGAGTGCCAGCCCTGCCAGTTGGCATGGCTGGCTGTCCCTGACTCCTGTGGAAATGGAGTGACTGGAGAGAGAATGAGGCGCTGAAGCAGCAGAGGTAAATAATGAGAAGGAGAGGGCTAAGGCACACGCAGAACCTGCATGGGACACACGCCAATAAGGGCTGCTCTGTTTGAGCATTGAGAGTCTCTGGGTTTCGGTCAGACGTGCCAGTGATGATGCTCAGGGCTAATCCTTCCTCCTGCTGCACAAACAAGTTGCCAAATGCTCCTTGGGAAAGTGATCTCCAAAACAGAAGGTGTACCAAGACCTTGCTATGCAAGTGAAGGAAGCTCCTGGCCTCCTCCTCCCAGACATCTGCTCACCAAAGCAACGCGTGCTGTGAATTGCAAACTGCCACAGGCCCCGTGCGAGCTATACATCCTTCCCATGGTGGTTTATGGGCAGCAGCTCCTTTGCTTCCCAAGAAAAAGAGCTATGGACAGAGCAGTGCTGCTGGAAGAAAGAAAATAAAATAAAACAAAACAAAGAACCCCAATGTCACGTCCCACAAGGTGGGCATGGCTCCTCAGAGCCGGGGCCCCAGAGTAAATATAAATATCTCTTTTAACAAGCCATTCAGCAAGGTTAAGCTCAGGAATTCTCTGTGAAGTACTCTAAGAGTAAGGCCAATACCCAGGAGGCTTTCACAAAACACATCTTTACTTAAAATTGAGTAAGATTATAAAGCTTGTCAAAAGGAAACACAGCGATTATCACTCTCAAAGCAACAGATTACAACTAGCAGAACTTAGCAAAATGGTGCTCTCAAAACAACAGGTTACAACTGGAAAAACTCAGCAAAATTAGAAATGATGTTACCCTTACGTGCTGGGAATAAGATTAGAAACAGAGATAGAGAGAGATTAGGATAGAGAGATTCAGAGAGAGGGGGAGAGAGAGATGGAGAGACAGAGAGAGAGATGAAGAGGGAGTGGGTAGGACAGGTATCACCACCCTTGGATCCAGTGACAGTCTCAGCATGACATTATGGTCCCTGGATGGTGGGCAGGCGTCCCGAGCATTTAGAGTCTGCCTCTTTGGTGGCACCTGGCTCCCCCACCTCTCCTGGTGAGGCTTTGTGCAGACTCAGTGTTGGATGCAGGAATGTTCTGGAAATGAGTCACTGGGGCACGGGGGTCCAAATGATCACTTGCCCCTCCATCCTGGTTCACCGAGCAATGACCTTTATTGTCACGCATGCGCTCAGTCCTTAAACAGGACATTGGTCTTTTGCAGGATGTCACTGTGCCTCCAGGGGCTCCTCTTGCTGGCTACTGTTCCTTATCAAGTAAGGACAGAAACCCATTTATCAGGGTGGCTGCCAAAGGACCGTCTCCCCTTTCAAAGCCAGTGTCCAGTTTATTAGGGCGGTTACCAAACGAGGGGCTCTCCTTGTGAGAACAGGGTCAGGTGGTTATCAAGACGCCCCCACCTGAGCACAATGTCCAGTTTGTCAGAGTGGCTGTTTTGAGACAATTACTCTTTTTGGGACACTACACCCAACAACTCCTCTAGAGAAGGAAGTGAGATCTCTTGGGACGGTAGAAAAGTTTGTTTACCTGGGCTTTTTGCTCTGAACCTGGCCAAACGAGGAAGAACACATATCAGGGAATGCATATCCAGCTCTCTAGACAGGCTGAAAACATGAAAATTCAAGTGCTCAACAGCCATATACAAAATCTGTAAAGACCTGTCAATCCAAGGAAATGTTTGATAGCCCAAATCAACAGCTCTTCAAACTCATACTCATTGGATCCTACCTTTGCCCTGATGTGTGTATCCTTTCAAGAGCCTAATTCAAGAGGCAAATGGTCTCATGGCACCACCATGCTACTCCACCCTGAGTGGCTTCAGTGTCAAGGAGATGGAGGACCAGTACCAGGAGTTTCCCTCAGCAGCAGACGCTTGATCTTAGAGACCTGCATGTCCCACAGCTCCTTCCCTGTGGGATGCTGGCTGGAGCCCCACCTGAAAGTGATTCAGCTGTTCCTTCTACTCACACAGCACAAGGAGGATGACATGGTTGTCATCCTTTCTAATATCAGTCTCAGTGTTTGATAGGATTACCTGCTGTGTTCACCTGGCACTTGAACATTCAGACCTATCAATTTAATCTTAATTGTGCCCTTAATTTGATCATTGTGTTGTTCCACCTCTAACTGGCTTAGAGAAATCTGGTAGTGAATTTGCCCAGCAACGTACTCAAATTCAGCACTTTTGCTTGGTTGGCCTTTGTGTAGGATTCACAAGGCAGAGGACAGAAATCAGTTTAATCTGTCAACTGGCAGCATGGATAATGAACTTGGGGGGCAGAACTCCCTTTGGTAATGTGCTCTGCTGCCAAAACAGAGCTCCTATACCACACAACGCCTGCCCCATCCCACCCCTGGCCATGAAGGGAGCCAGGCAGGGACACCTGCTGCTGAGCTAGGCACCATTTCCTCACCTGAGGGAGTGCATGTATTTCTGTCCAGATATAGTTACTTCCTCCAAAAGCATTTCCAAGTGCTGATGGATAGGGATGAAGAGAGTTAGGTATTAGCTACACCTCTACCTTACCAAATAGTTTTATCCCCTTGCTCTTTTGACTTGTCTGCTGCTTAGCTGCATGCAGCCCCCTCTCAGTGCCTGACATGCCCTGTTGAGCTGGGAGAATGTCAAGGGAGAAAATCAGGTTCCAGAAACTGTCAGCCCCTCCCTCCAGAAGCTGCAAATCCCCATCTTCTTGAGGCCAGCTGGGTAAGGTTACCCACACAAATGCAGCCTACACACGCAGGAGGGGCTGAGAGCAAATGCGAACAGAGCAGAAGAAATCCTGGACTTCACACTCCTCATCCCAAGACTTTGCAAAGCCCCCAGCTTTTGTCTGGGGAAACCAAATGCCCACTGGACCAGCTGCATCTGGGCCTGCCAGCTCAGCCCCTGGCGGCGGTAACCGGATGGGGCAACACAAGTACCCAAAACAAGACTCTTGCAGACAAAAGGCCTCAGGAGGCTGGCAAGGACAGGCTCCCAGCAAGCACGCCATGGCTGGGCTTGCAGGGAGAACCCTGGGTACCCTGGCATGCCATCTCCTGCATCCCCTGGGAAATTTTTGTATTTAATTAGAAGAGACTTAAGGAAATATGAGTGCATGTGTAGGAGTAAACCATCACCCGGGTAGCTGATTTCCTCCATACAGGAGACAGAAGCAAAGGAACATTTAATCCTGCTGGCTGAGCACAGCCAAATTGAGATCTACAGGGACTTCTCTGTGCAAATGCTGTTACAGCGACAAACAGCCTGGGTAACAGGATAAGCTTTATCTGAACAATCAGCCACTTCAGAGCAGCCTTCCAGGGCCACCAGCACCGGCCAGCAAGGGGTTGTGTGGGGACAACTCCTTCAGCTTGGCAGGAGAGTCAAGAAAAGGAGCTGCTGCCGAGCAGCCTGGGATGTTGCTGGATTTGGGCAACTTAGCCAAAAATCCTCAGCAGCGAGCTCCCTCTTTGCCTGGAAACTGTCCGGTTACCCAGCTCCCTTGGCAACACCTTCCTGCTTGGTACCCTGGGATGGGAGGCTGCCCACTCCCTGCCCACCCCACAGCTGCACGCCCACGCAGCCCCCGCGCCCACCGGCACAACCGCCCCTCGCACACCCAGCAGGGCTGTGGGCCCCCCCACCAGCCCCCAGCCTGCCTGGGGAGAGCTCTTGTGAGCACAGGGATATTAATGATGCTGCCTTTTGATATGCAAACGAAGTGCTCATTACGCCTCTCACCCCACATCCTTTGAGCTGTTAATTAAAGAGTGTGCAGCAGGCAGAAAATTATCATCAGCGCCCGTAAAATAAAACAACAGTGCTCAGATGGCTGTGCCCCAACCCCCCAAGGCTTGTGTGGCAGGGCCCTGGCAGCAGCAGGACAGGTGGACAGGTGGACACATGCTGTCCAGAGCTTGGGCAGGTGAAGCCCACAGCTCCTGCACAGCCACAGTCTGTGGAGCTGAGAGGTGCAGCCAGGCCATGGCGCCTGCCTTGGGACCTGCCAGGTGGAGGGCAGCTGTGGCACAGGGGACAAATGCACACCTCCTGGGCTGCAGAGACACTGGTGCCACCTGCCAGCAGCGTGATGCTGTTTGTGCAACCTCTCCCAGCCTCTGGGTGAGCAGGAGAGACCATCAGCCCATGGAAGGGTGGCTTTCCCCTTCTTCAGCCCCTGCCTGGATGCTCACTGATAGAGGCAGAGATGGAAACAGGTTATCTTAGTGCTGAACCTTCGTGGTGTCTCTGCTTCCTGGGGGAAAGGGACACCTGGATCCACCACAGCATTTTGCAGGGAGGGCAGCAATTGCCAGTTTTTCTGGAGGCCTGGAGAGCTGCTACTGCAGCCCAGAGGAAAGGCCAGCAGGGCTGATGTGTGAAACAAGCCAGTGCTTTGTTCTCTATGAGCCTTCTGGGGATGGAGCAGCAAGCTGAATGAGAAGGAGACAGGTGGGAAATAATTCCAAAAATGGCACTCCTCTCCCACTGCTGCCCTCCCAGGGAAGAGGCTCTCCCAGGCCCTTTCCCAAACTGCCTCTCAGCCCTCTCTGGCATCTCACCTAGCAAACAACCAGCAGCTTTCTGGGGCTCTGAATCCAGTTGTTCCAGAAAGAAGGAAGCACCTGCAGCAATCATGGCAGATCAAAGGGAAGGGTGCTGAAGCTCACCATTTCCTTCTGCTTCAACTAAACAAGGAACAAAATTAACCCGTTTGTGAGCTGAGTGGTGACCACCCTGACCCACTTTCCCTCTTAGGTGGATTTGTGTTTAACTCACGAACCCCCTGGCTGCAGTTGCTCCCAGGGGCTGCCTCTCCCCACTTTGCTGGAAAAAAAAACTTCAGCCATGACTCTCTAGCAGAGAAAGACACACCTGAAAACTCCAGGTCCCAGCACATGGGTTTCCTTTCTCCTCACTGAATAAGAGAGGGGGGGGATGGAGGTTTGTTCTTGGGTGGGTTTGGCCACATTTTGGGTGTTCTCTGTTCTTCCACAGATCCTTTGTGGATGTGAAGGGAGCTGCTTTGAGATGTAGCACAGCCCTTAGATAGAAGGACACCTTATTTTTTTCCCCTGCCATTTTTTTCAGATCCAGTGTGGATTTGTCTCTGCTGTTGGGAAACACGGATTACTGCAGAAAAGAGACTCTCCCACTCACTCCTCTCACGGAGCTGGTTAGAAATGACAGAAACAGCAGGTGCCCTGTGCACAGTAATGGACTCTCTCTCTCTCTTTGCACCTGACAAGCATTGCCTGATTTGTAACCCTGTGGAAAACTAAGAGCTTGCAAGCTGGAGGCAGGCTCAGGAACTGTATGATGCTTTGGAGAGAGGCTGCTCCTTTGCATTTTTTTGCCCATCAAAATAAAAGCAAACTGCTGCTCAGGCTGTTAGCTCTAGGCACAACTAAAGGTGTGCCACATGGGAGCAAGTACCACCTCTCACTGGCCTCCTGGGACAGGCGTTAAATGCTGCTTTCCAGAGAAGGTGATTCAGGTCCCCACCTCTTCCCTCTTTCTCTTCCCCCTTTCCAAGCAGATGATGTTTCTGTACCCCAGGGAAGAGCCCCCTCTGTGGCAGGAATGATGGACAGACCCTGATGGCCTGTGTCTCACAGCTCCAGTGAGAAGATGCTGGGAGTGGGCTCTAAGCAGCTCCTCTGATGTTCCTTCTACTCCAGGAACCCAGGTGCCACTGTCCCTGAAGGGTCTTTGGAGGTGTAGACTCCACAGGGTCTGTGTAGAGAGATGATTTGTCATGCTTTCCTCTGGATTGCCTCCTGTCTCCACCAACAGTGGTGCTTTACCCTCTGTGCTCAGCGTGGAGGGAGCAGGGGGAGTGGGCACTGAGGGGTGCCGGCTCAGCTCTCTCCAGAGGCAGAGAACAGCCACTGCCTTCTGTGATCCCCAGGCCTCAGCTAACCTGGTAATGACAAATGTGGCAGTGACAGGTGGGGGATCATGGCAACCTGTCTCCCTAGGGCAGCAGTGGGCACAGGACAGGGGTATCCTTCCTCTCAGGACAGGGGTGGGGTGGAAGATGCAAAAGCAATTGAACTCAACCAGCTCTGCTTCTCCACCTTCTCCCCACCCGGCTGCCATGTCTCTCCCTCACACTTCCAGCTTCTGCAGATCTTGCTGCAATGCTGAGGGTCCGTAACCCCTGTGTCAGCCGTTCTGTGCAGCTCCAGCGACCATGGGCTGTCCCTGCCCTTCAGCTTCCCTCCTGCTCCTCCCGCAAGTGGCACCATCCGTCTCCTCGTCTCAGGACTCGCCCTGCAATCCATCACTGACTGCCTGAGCACATTATCCTTCACTTCTCCAGACAGTGGGAGAGGAATGCAGCTGGGATAAAGCAGTTACTTTGCTGAATCCCAGATGTGCACGCACCTTGGCTATGCGTGACGGGGCTGTGGAGCTGGAGCTTTGCTGATTCAAACTCTCCAAAGACTGACAAGGTCTGAGGAGCTGCCCAGCATCACAGGCACCACCTGTTATCCCTGGGGATAGAAGCTGTGTCAGATGGGACAATCTGAATACCACTGCAGTGTAGCACAGGCAACTAAATCCATCCTGGTTGCCACATCCTGGATGGCACTCCCAGGGCTGCAGTACAGGATATAAACTGCCAAGAGGGAGTGTGGTGCTCTGTCTTTGCCCAAGGGCAGCAGGGAGGCTGGGAATGCCCAGCAGAGGGGAACAGTTGTACAAGAGAGGATGGGGCCAGTTTTTCCCCAGGCTTTGAATCATTTTGCCTGAGACCATAAAGCTTCTGAGGCTGCAGCCTATTCCTTACTCTAGGATTTTTCCCAGATACCATTTCTCTTGAGTTTCTTTCCCACTCTTTGAGTGTTTTCACTCCTTGAGGCAGGGGCTTTTTCCTGCAGCATTCCT
>NW_009953571.1:4114063-4121988 GCF_000747805.2 Chaetura pelagica
CCTTTTGCTGGCGGCATCCCTGCAGCTCCAGAGGCACCAGGGCTCAGTGCTGCCTGCACCCCCAGTGCTGCTCCCCTGCAAACGCTGCCCAGCAGCCATGCAGGGCACAGCCTTCCTGCACATGGTCTGACTCTCCTGCAGCGAGGTCAGTACTGGAGTTGCCCTCCTGAGCCCCTGTGCCCACAGCCCCACTCACCAAACTCTCCTTCCCTGGCTGCCAGACACTCCACTCCCTGCCTAGAGCAGCTCCAGCCCCTGCTGCCCCTGCTGTCAGTGAACGCTCTGGGGGGAGAAGCAGACAAACATGCATTGTTCTGCCACATGAGTGCTGTAAAGAAATACTTACAACTGCATTTGTTCTGACTGATCCAGCATAAAAATGACAGCACGGACATCCCAATAGTTCTGTCATCGAGATTTCCATAACAACACTTCCTGTGCCAGTGTCTTGGCAGAGACATGCCCACGGGGGAAGAAGTGGCACTGCTATTTCAGAGCCCACAGGGATTTGACCCATGGTGACCTGGTGTCACAGACATGTTAACTAGGGGAAAAATATTTTGGAAGGCTAAGAGGAATCACAGCTCCTTGTGCTATATTATATACATCAAAAAAAACTATTCTGATAAATATATAGTGTAATGTGAGTCAGTAGTAACAGGTGCTACAAATTTACATACCTCCTGGCACACTCAGTACACAGCTATGCAGCAATACAAAGGATTAGTACTTGGCATTAATACGCATTTAGTATAATGCACCAGTATTTATCTTGTGTTGAATTGCTTCATTTCTCTGTGCATGCTACTATTAAATGTGCATCTACATGTTGGCTGTGTAGATACCAGAAAATATTCTGATGTGGTTGCTCATCTGGAGCTTTAAGTCACCCTAAAGCAGTATTTTTGGAGAAGCACTTGATCAGAGGGCTAAGAGCCCTGCAGGTTCTTGTTTGTGGGTCCTGCTTCTTTAGGAGAGCAGAAAAGGACAAGCAGTCTTGGCTCTCAGATGATGCTTTTTGGGGTGCCTTGACACTGTCCACCAGTGCAGAGGGCTCTCACCTGTTAGCCAGGGTTGAGAGGAGCTGGAGCTGGAGCTCTGCTGCCCACATGATGCATCCCAAGAGACCATCTCAACTGTGTCCCCTCAGAGCAGCTCCCTCCCAGGGACAGACCTCTCAGCTCCTGTCACTCAGCCAGTGTGCCCTGGCTGCCACTTAGCTCCGAGGTGCTGGTGAGTCACCAGTGTCACATGAAGAGTGGAATTCTCTAGAGATGTCACCCAGTCCTCATTGCAGCTCTGCTCGCAGCAGCCTGGGGTGAGGCCGCACCACGTGTACTCCCCATGGCAGCACCACGTGTACTCCCCATGGCAAGCAGCTCCCTGGCAGCTTGCTGGCACTTGATTCCCCCAGGAGTTTTGTTCAGGCTGATGTGAATGCTTTCCACTTCCCTCCTAGAGACCATTTTGCAGCCTCAGACGTGGGATTACCAGGCAGCTTCCTACTTTTTACCTCTTCTCTCTAGCTTCATCCCTCTTCTCCCTCCTCACCTGGGTATTTGCACCCTGCTACCCTGTCTCCACCTAGCCAAGACAGACATGAGGCTCTTTCAGTCTCTCTTCACACAAAAGATTTCCAGCCTGTTCTCCTGATTTTCTACTAACTGCCCCAGTCTCTTTCAGCCTCTGGCAACTGCCCTAGACTCCCTCTGATGTCCAGGATACTGGTGGGGCTTGCCAGAGGCATAGATAGCCCTTCAATTGCCTCAGCCATTCCAAGAACATGCCCAACATCAAATCCTGCTCTCAGTTTCAACCTGCAGCTATAGGAACCCATCATCCTTCTAACGAGCAAGACAAGAATGGCCATCATGCCAACCAGGAGCTGTTCCTTCCTGTGCATCACCCTGCCTTTCCCTGGCAGGTGGAGGCTCAGTTTCTCCACGCAGTTCACAGTCCTGGGAACAGGGCCTATTGAGAAGGAAAATCCCAAAGATGTCATGACTTGCTTCATCCTTGGAGTTTTGCAAGACTCGACTGGATAGAGCCCTGAGCAACCTGGTCTGATCCCATAGCTGACCCTGCTTTGACCAGGAGGTTGGACTTGAGACCTCCTCAGGTCCCTCCTCCAGCCCGAGTTTTCCTGTGACCCTAAACCCCTGCTTCACACACACACACTTAGAGATGACCCCAGACTATTCCCAAGCTGCAAGGGGCAAAACTCAGTCCATGCTTATGTTTGTGGGCTAAACTCTGCTCAGGTTCAGGTCAAGTGGCAGCATCATCTTTGAAGGTCTCTTCTCACAGCCAGAAGCAGCCACTCATGTCAGTCACCCTCCCCCATGCCTTAGCCCGCTCACGGGATGTGTTCAGGGTCTCCTTCCTTCACAGACCCTCCTAGCCTTCCCCCTATACTGGCTTCTTGGGGGAGCCCCTCTGTCCTTGCCAGCACTGTGCTCCCACCAAGGTGCAGATGAATCAGACCTCCTTTGGCAGAGATGGGAGACACGCATCCTCTGCCGGGGGAGCTGAATAAAACGAGCAGAAAATGCACCAATAGCCTTTCCCACTTGTTTACGGCTGATAAATTAGTGTTGCATTAAGTTTTTAACATGCCTGGCTTGTCAGCTTTTCTTGAAGAGTGGTTGGAGCAGGCAGCACAGGGGGAGGGGGAGGGTGGCAAGGGCAGCAGGAACAGGTGGCATTGCACCAGAGCAGATGGCACCTGTGCATACTGGACACAACCCCATCGGCAGGTGGCTCAGGCTGCCCCAGCTCAGGGGAAAAGGGGAAAAGGCCTTCTTGCCTGCTGCCCCTGGGGGTTCAGGGGGCTCCTGCCTGCAGGGAGAAGGAAGAGATGTGTTTCCAGCTGGCACCGGGATTTCCATATGCTTTCCTGCAGCACTGGCATCTCCAGCCAAGTCCATCCAGATGCCTGGTTTTGTCCCTTCCCTTTGGAGCCACAGCCATGATCTGTCACAGTGCAGGGTGGCTTCCCAGTTCCAGCTCTTCGTCTTGCAAAGGTGGTGGCTACAGTTCCTCCCCAGTGAGTGCCTGGAATCCCTGCCTAGCTCTTCTCTGCCTCCCAAAGGCTACTCAAAGTCAGCAGAAACCCTGACTCCGCAGGCACCGGGGTGGTCTCTGATTCTATCCTCAGGAGGCTGCAGGAACAGTCTCTCAGTCCCAGAGTAGAATGTGGGCAGGTGAAAGCCATAGTGAAATGAGATCAGTGGACTCTTTGGGAAAGGGCCGTTTCATCAAACCCAAAATATTCCCTCTTTGTTCCTGTGTCACTGCTGCCAGTTCTGGACAAGCACTAGTGGGAAGAAGGTGGACTGTAGATGAGGTACAGCCAGCTCAGAGGAGGCTGTTTAAACTACAGCAGACCCAGAGCTTCTGAAGTTTACACTGGGGACTACATCCAGGCCTTTCATCTATCCATCCTCTAGGGTTTGAGGTGTCTTCTTGCTTGCAGGGGTTAGGAGGGCGAGCATTTTCAAAGGGATGGCAAAAAGCAGCATCTTCAGTTGGAAGCAAAGAGCAGCTTTTGTGAAGTCATGCAAAGAGAGAAATCAATACAGCTCGAAAACAGGCACGACAAAAGAACAAGTGGAAAAAGCAAGACTGCCCACCAAAATCAATCCAGAATGTTCAAGCAAGGAGCTTGACAGCTGCTTGGGACAGCAGGAGAAGCCATCGAGAAAGAAAAAGGTTAGAGTCAGAACCTGAAGCACGTGGGACTACAAAAGGGCTCATAAAGACAAAAAACTTTCAGTATCACATACCCACAGTGTCCTGATATAGAGTTCAAGCCCCTTCTCTCTGCAGAGGTCTCAGGCAGGGAGCCAGCAAGGACCCTGTACCCCAGCTGGTCTCTTGTGCTGATGCCTCCTGCTCCATCCTTGACTCTGTCTTCTTTCTATCTCCCCTACGTGCCAACTAACCATGCCCTTCAGGGAAGGATCAGTCCTTGAGACAGTCTCAAGATGTATTGTAGGTGCTGTGAGAAGAGCACACAAACACGAATCTATACCACCAATCACTTTTCACCCATGAACCTTTTCCATGGTCACCTTGTGGAGAAGCCAGGCAGTGCCTGTGCAGAGGTCCTGGCCCAGAGACCCTGCCTGCTCACTGCTTCAGCCTCAGAGCCATCTTGGACATTCAGGGCATCTTTTTGCCTTTCTCTGGGGAGACCAGCCAGTGTCCCAGCCCTGGCCAGCATCCATGCCTGCTCCTGTCCCCATGCTGGGTCAGCTGCCTAGGGATAAGCTCCAGTGTTACACCTGAAGGAGAAGCAGTGCTGACGTGCAGGCTCAGCAGAAGAGGTGCCCTGTGGGGACAAGAGCTGCTCCCCTGTCCCCCCTCCAGCACAGCCATCAGAGCAGCCAGCAATGGAGGCTGAAAAGCTGAAGCCAAGAGTGTTGGCAATCCCTGAACAAGGGCTGGGGGAGCAGGAAGCAGCAGAAGAGCTCTGGATGATCTTGGAAAGCACCTGCTGAGTCTGTATCATAGAGCTAATCTGGGATTTCAATGCTCAGACACTGACAGCAGTAGCTGTGGGTACTCAAGCAGGAAGCCTGCACCAAACACTCCAGTACACCCCAGCCAGCATGCCTTGGCCCTGTGCCATGGTGCTGTGGGCTCTTTGGCCACCTGGTGCCCACCCCCAGCTCTCACATGTCTCACATGTCCCCACAGGACCACCTAGGACTCCCTATTGCCATCTTGGCCAAAGCTCTGACCCTCCACCCTCCTTCCCAGTCTGGTTTGTAGGTGAAGGCCATCCACACCAAGCAACCTGCATACCCAGGATGGAGGGAGCTGCAACACTGGAGCTGTAAGGCTGGGGTAGGAGATGACCCCGGATCTGTAGGAGGGGACCCTGACTCCTGGAGCCCCCAAGACATGCTGCCTGCAGCCTGCTTACCCCTGCTGCCTGTGCTTGCAGGCAGGGATATCACTGCTGGATGGGCCCTGGCTCCTTGAAAGGGCTCATTGGTGATGGCAGCAGAGGCAGGGACACAGGCAGCACTGAAGGCAGTGGGTGCCCTGCTCCCAGCTGCTGGCAGCACTGACCTCCCAGGCCCCTGTGAAGAGGCTGGTTTGTAACACTGCCCACAGCCTGGCCCTGCAGCAGAAAGAGGCACCTGCCATGAGCTTCTGGAGCTCCCAAGTAAGAGCAGCCTCTGCACATATCCTCTTACTCCCTTCTCTGCCAGCCCCACCACCCCAGCCCAGCACTGTGTCTCTTCAAGCTCCCCAGACCTGACTTCCTCATGCAAGCCCCTCAGAGCGATGCTGCAGCTCCGCTCAGCAGCCACAGCCACCGCAGTGCTGCTCAAAGCCGCCGGTGCCTGCTCCCTGTGCTCTCTGCTCCCCAGCTCTTGCAGCTGAGCTCAGCGGGACCCGGCCGGGCTGGAGCACTGGCAGCCCTCCAGCTCAGGGCCTTGGGCAGCTCCTGCAGCCACCAGCAAACACTCATTAAGCTCCTGCAATCAGCAGACAACACGCAAACCAGAGGCAGGAAGGATGCGTGGCTGGGGAAGCCGGCCCCGAGGCATCCGGAGATAAGCGCTCCGCACCTGCACCGTGCGGGAGGGAGAGCCCGCCCGCCCGCAGCACCCGGAGGTGCGGAAAGGGAAGCACGACTTCCCTGGTGACCGGGCACTGTAACCCGTCAGGCGGCAGGAGACCTTTCCTGCTCCCGGCCCTGCAGCCAGGAGGCTTTTCCAACCCCCCGGGCGGGGCGGGAGGCTCAGGGCAGGTGAAGCTGCAGGTCCAAGGAGCTGGCGGGATCACCCCCCTCCCTCCCGGGTGGCCCGGGGTGCTGGCAAGGAGGGGGGCATGCCCGACAGTAGGGCAGCCCTTTCCCGTCCTCTGGGTGCCCTTGTGGTTGGAGAAGGGGCACAGGGCTGGTAGCCACCAGGGCTCACCGTGTGGAGCTTCAGTGCACAGCGTTCTGCACTCTCTGAGCAGTGGCCTGAGGGGACAGGGTGTCCCTGGAGATCATCAGGGTCCCATCTGTCCTTAGAGAAACAGACAGATGTTTAGGGCTCTGTCTGAGCTCCAGCTCCTGTGCATCCCAGAGGCATGAAGGCTCCCATGGAGGCTTTGTGAACTTTGGGCAATTTAGGATGAAATGAGAGACTTCACTGATGCCTCCGACTTCCCCAGGGACTTAATGAGGGCTAATTTGAGACTGCAGAAGCACAACACCCACATCAAAAGGGCTGAGGAGGCAGAGTGGGCACTGTGTGTGCTGGTGCTGAAGGTCATGCCTGCCTCTCCAGCAGAGGCATGGCTCTGGGATGCTAGCAGCACTCCAAGCAGAATTTTCTTAGTCTTATGCACAGCAAACAGGATACAGGAGCCTCCCCAGATTCCCTGGGGACTGGCCAATTCATCCCAAGGTCCCTTTAGTCTGAGGGGATCCCTATCAGATGTGGTGGCCATGGCCATATCAACCTCAGAGCAACAAAAAAACCCCAAACAACCCTAAAAGTACTGCAACTAACAAAAAGAGCAACCAGCATCACACAAACTTTGCATCCCTCTTTTTCCAAAATGGGAAAGTAATCTGACCCAAAACCTCAGGGGACTGGGACAGACCTGCTCCAAGGTCCAGCAGAGCCTGCTCCTCAATGCCCAGCATCCCAGCCTTGGGCAGTTAGTGAGGAGAGGTTGTCATTTCCCCAAACATGCAGGACACCTGGCACCGAGGTCTAGCAGGTAGCAGATGTTCTTCTTAGTCCTAGCAGAGGCTATCAGTGGAAATACCGAGTTGCACGAATGCTGGACAAATGCAGGCTCATATGTGTATACAGGAAAAGGGCTGTATTCACAGCCTAGAGTGTGTTTCCATTTAGTCAAGATGAGCATTACCAAGCCCAGGTCTGATAAGCCCCAGCCTGTGCTGTGTTAGCAGAAGACACTAAAGTGCTATTACATTCTGTTAACCCACCAGGAGCATAGTTGCAAAAGACAGCTCTGAACAAACAAGATCAGTCCAAAAAAACTGATTATCACTGCCCAGAAAGAGGAAAGCAGGAATCACAGGGAGGACCCAGTGACCAGCATCCCCTGCCCTCTGGGACACAGAGACCTTGAATATCCCTTGGGGACACACATCTTGGTGTTTGTACATAGGAGAGTATGAATGGGTAAAAACAACTTGCTTACAGATTTTGTGTAGTAAAGTCACCTTCCCCTTTTATAAGATCTTGCTCTCTTACATCATGGTGAAGTGACCCTGCTCTGCAACCACTTACAGAAGTTTTCAAGACACACAAGCATATGAATGCAGAGCACTTTACCCTGGCACAGCATGAGGGTGGCACGCAGGGCTGGCCCTGATGGCCCTGTCAGTCATTATGGGATCAAAGCAACCCACGTACCTGATGCCACCAAGCAGCTCTGAGAACTACTTTCCTGAGGGTTTTTCTACCTGTTGGAGCCAGCTGGGGAGGCTGGCTGGGACCAGCAGGAAGGCAGCAGCACAGGACTGGTTTAGGGAGGGGTGTCCCAAAGACAAACTTGCTATTTAACCAGATCTTTAATCTCTGGTTTTTGCTGGCACTTTCACAACCCCCTGCTTTTTCACTCCTGTGGAACACAGTCTCTTAGTAAACACCCACCAAACCCTTCTGTAAACTCCCAACACGTGAATGATTTTTTTTATGAAAAATACCAGAATCAGTATTAAAGGTACTACTGTGTTTTGAACTCCAAAGAAAATGGGGCTATAAAAGATAAAGGCCACATAAAAGTGTTGACTTGGCTACAGTGTGATTTATGGGGCATGTTTAACACCATGAAGCCTGATGTACACTTTTAGAGAAGAAAACAAAACCACAATAATACATGAAAGTCCAATAAGGCTTTTGATAGAGGCTTGGGGTCTCCATCAGCAAGTGGTTTTCCTG
>NW_009953571.1:4122122-4125953 GCF_000747805.2 Chaetura pelagica
AAGGGAGGTGGAGCCTGGCCTGGGTGGGCTGACAGTGACAGGGGGCTGAGCAGCTAGGCTGGGAGAGAACTGCACTGTGTCCCATTCATGTTGTTTTCTGTGCTAGGAGTAAGGTAGGGCCCAGGAGCTCATAAGGTTTGATTGGGATATTTCTTGGGAGTAAGGTGGAATGCTAAGAGAGTCATCAGCCCAGGCTGGTGACAAGGGTGTGGGGACCACGGTGGGCTAGGTAGGTGTGCCGAGTCAAAGCAGAATACTTAACTGAGACAGGTTAGCACAGCTGTTCCCATGTGAGTCCCAGGATGCTCTCCGTGCTTGTGGGGTCAATGTTTCCAAACAGACATCAGGCAGGCTGGAGGTACTGGCAAGAATGATAAAAAGCCCAGGGACTCACTCTTTTTCATGAGAGATAAAGAAGTTTAGTCTATTTAACTTCTCAGAGAGAAGGTTAAGAGGTGCCTTGATCATGATCTATTAATACCTACACAGGAGAAACAGTTCAGATAGTAGATAGCTCTTTAATCCAACAGGCAAAGGCATAATGCAGTCTGGTGGCTGAAAGCCAAAATTCAATGCCTCCAGACTAGAAATAGGGGCACAATTCACCATCAGCCCCTCAAGCTCTG
The DNA here is from genome assembly GCF_000747805.2 of Chaetura pelagica. Lineage (NCBI taxonomy): Eukaryota > Metazoa > Chordata > Aves > Apodiformes > Apodidae > Chaetura > Chaetura pelagica. Next base: position 4,122,749 of record NW_009953571.1, read on the forward strand.
ACCAACTCACCCACAGCAGTGATGGCATCTCTCCCGAGCTGAAGGTGTGCCATGTGCTGCTGATAGCTCTGATGCAGGCCTGTCACCCACAGGGGCAAGGCTGAACAGCTGCAACAACTATCTGGCCCTTAAAATCTGGGATTTTACAAATTAATAGTTGATTGTGTTTATTTTTGTGTCGAGGAGGAGAATTTCCTGCTCCTCCCTCCTGGGCAGTTTAAAACTGCTCTGCAGGCATCATGATGTAAATATATCAAAGTAACAATATAACATTGACATGGTTACTTTTGTCTTCATTCGTTTCCTTTACATTAAGTGTTACATTGACTTGTTACGGCTCTTTGGAAGGAAAACCAAAAAGGAAGGGGAAATGAAAGGCGGGGGTAAATAAATACATCCTTGGCTATATTACCAGTCCTGCACAAGTGGAGTTTATAAGCTCCTCAAAGGAAGGGATTAGAGCATGAGCTGTTTATCACCACTTTTGAACTACAGAAGGACATCAAGTCTGAAGTCTCCTGTTAAAGCTTCTAGGTGAAGACCAATGGGAAAGGGCATTTTCTGAAAGTCAAGTGTCCCCCAAATATTCCAGACTCGGTCCCTCAAGGTCAAGGTATCAAAAGGTCACTCTGGTGAGAAATCTCAGCTGGTGCTGCAGTAGGAATTATTTTGGTAACCTTGCCAACTTTGCATACCATGGAGCTCCAGCAGATTTTAGGAACTTCTTGAGGGGAGGCTAGCACCCCACAACCCTACAAATGCAGACATGGGGCGAGGGGAGGACAAGGCAGCCCTTGCTTTGGCACAGCCCTCCTGCTGCTCCCATCCTGCCCTAATGCCCCTACAGCAGCCAAGCTGCAGCAAGTGGCCGTGGGCAAACAGAACAGCAGCTCTTCCTTTGTGACCCCACTATCCTCTGCACGTGCTTGGCCTGTGGGGCAGCCACCAAGTTTTTATCATCTCAGCCCTGAGCTGCACTTCCTTGCATCACAGAAAGTCTTGGCCAGGTGGGGGGGGGACCTCCATCACTGCTGGGATCCAGCACTGCAGCCCAAGGAGAGCCTCCTCTCCTCCAGTAGAAAAACAATAGCATGCAGGTAGGTTTACAAATGCTCCAGTACAATCTGACAAAGATTCTCAAGACGCCTGGCTTAAGCACACAGATAGTGTCTTCTAATAGTCTGCCTTTACATTTATGTACCTTCATACATTCTTCTTTATGTTAATGGCATTTTGCAAGATGTACAGGGCCAGATCACTGTGAGAAACACAACTTTGCTCCCAACTGCATTTTGAGTGGTTAGAGCAGTAACCTTCATATCACCTAAACAGCCACATTGATATGTTATTATATATATTCCCAAACAGATTATGTTGTTACGGTAGATTTTTTTGAACCATAACTCAAGAGGAGAGAATACAAAGCCTTTGCAGAAATCAGTTGCTGGAGAGCATGGAAATTGGATGCTTTCAAACTGCACTTGGGCACATGGAAATTTTCAAAAGTGAGCTTTTCTGACTCTCCCAGTCACCAGCAGCCTCTCTGCTTTCCTGCCTAGAGCCACGCAAGGGGAAAATGATGCCTTTTAAACAGAGGCAAATTTTCTTGATGAGGGTGAAGTACAGCCACAGCAGTCCTTCCCTCTGAAAGGCAAACAGACCACAAACACACACCATGGAGCCTAATGAATATTTTCGTATTCACTGGTCAGAGACACAAAGCTATATAATATGTCAGCTTTCAAACCAACAGCATCTTTCTAGGTTAACATTTCAAATACCAGAGAGCATCAGAAAATGTGATCACGCCTGACTGCAATGATCAGAAGCATCTGTTTGTCCTTCAACCCAGGTTTTGTTCTTAATTTTTTGCATTGTTCTCTCAAATTTCTTTCCTTTGTTCAAGGCAGCCTCTACAGCCATGTTACCTTGACTTCCTGGGGTCAACATCACACTTCTAAGCCCAGATGTTGCAAAGACACTTGCTGGTGTTTGGAAGTTCTCCAGTGCCCTGTGCCAGTCCAGCAGATGGGAGGTATGTGCCCAACCCCCAGCACCTAGAGGTATGTGCCCAAGTAGCTCTGGGATTCTTCCAAGTTGTGGGGCACCCTGAATTTTTGCAGACAGACTTTGGAGGTGTCTTGGTGTCCAGGCCATTTCTGAGCTGCTGTCTGAGAGAGGAGCAAATCCTTACTCTTTGGAAAGACTGGGAAGCATGCAGGCGACTGTCTGCTCTCGTACTCTTACTGTGAGCCCCTTGATCTCCTCCTGGCACCAGTCCCTGGCCTGGTTTATGCCCCGCTTGGCCAAACTCCTTGAAATCCCACCATTCCTGCACTTCCAGCACCTTGGCCCCCAGTGGGACTAGAGCATAGCCATGGCTGTGGGCCAGCTGGATGCCTGTTGCCATCTCCTCCCCACAGCTCCCTGGAGGTGCCAAGAAAAGGTGAGCTCACACAAGGTGTAAGCAGGGGAGCTGCCCATGGGCTGTGTGTCACGTGGGGGTGGCACTCAGGGCCACAGTGGAGGGACTACAGGTCCATAGGTATGAGGTCAGCTACACGGTGGCAGATGAATCAGCAGGTCATGTCTGTGGAAGGGGATGGCCTGAGTGGGAGCACCACTTGAGGAGCACTGGTGGCAGAAACCAGAGCCACCAGGACGTTTTCTAGTAGCAGCCCGAAGTGTGGCTCTCCAGGAAGAGAGCCAGAACAGCCAGGAGCCTCAGTCCTTGTCCTTTGCAAGGTGTTGGAAAACAAGCATGAGAGAGAATGGCTTCAGGGCTTTCTCACTCACAACAGGGATGCACTAATGCAATAGCACCACATAACGAACGCTACGGTGAGGAGCTGTTGCTATGGTGAGGAAAATAATATTTAACATCAACTGTTTATAAATACAAAGTTTTCTAAAGTAAGATTCAGGGGGCTAGGGTTGTCGGGATATTGTAAAAGACTTGAGAAATACTGGTATTTTTGGACACGCAGGATCTGGGTACTCCTCAAACAGCAAATGCAAGTCCAAAACGCTCAGCATTAAAAGCGACGACTCCGCTGCTGTGCTTCCCGGGATCGAAGGGCAACTTCAAAGCCCTAAACTTGCTGTCGCAGCCTCTGAGAGCAGAGGCGAGACCCGTGTTCCCAGGGACTTATTTTTCTCTGGGCACAATTGCAGCGCACGGACCTGGGATCCACTGCTGCTCAAA
>NW_009953571.1:4125984-4126741 GCF_000747805.2 Chaetura pelagica
GAACCTGCTGGTAGCACGACCCGGCAGCTACACTCCGTGAATTTGGAGTCGGAGCTGAAGGTTCGCAACTTTCTGAGCTGGGGAGGCAGCTCCTCCCCTCATCCCTGGATCGGGGGGCTGTCAGGAGCCGGGTGTTGCTCACATGAACGTAAGGAGGAATCTGCTGCGATTCCTCATCATTCCCAGGCAGCACGGAGCGTGCACAAAGTAAAACGGGGATATAAAAAATATTAATATCTGCTGTAGCGCCTCCAGAATCATCTGCTCCCGTCAGCAGATGCCATTTCAGCGGAGGTGCAGTTAAAGTGCCGAAAACACAGCTTAGTTGGCAAGCGCCTCAGAAAAGCAAAACATTCCGAGTTGCCAAAAGTAAAAGCCTGACCCGTTTTGAGGGGTGGAACAGAAGCAAAACCCGGGAGAAGGTGCCCATCAGACCGCGGCGGCCTCGACAGCCCTGACAGCCTCCCCCCGTTTCGTTTGCCACCTTCCCGGGCAGTTGGGATGGCACCATCCCGCCTCACCCATCACTATTCCCGCACAGCCGAGGATGGTTTTCCCCGGTGCCGGTGCCGGTGCCGGTGCCGGTGAGCCCTGGCGGTGGCAGCGCAGGGAGGAGGATTCCTGGCGCTGGACAACGAGTCCCTGTGACAGGATTTATTTTTTTTCCCTGACGAGCAAAGGCCACCGGAAAATGAGCTAAGAAATGCGCACCGCCATAGCTACCCAACCCGGGGCGGGGGGGGGGGGGCGTCTGTCG
>NW_009953571.1:4127516-4135542 GCF_000747805.2 Chaetura pelagica
GCAGCCCTGCACCCCGGGACTCGGCGCCGGGAACCAGCTGCGGCGAAACTTGGGCTGTTGCTGGGTGAGGAGCTGCCGCCTGGAACAAGTGAGTAAGTCCCCGGTGGCAGAGGGGAGCACAAATGCTCTGCCCGGTCGTGTAAGCCGCGCCAGCCGGCGGAGCAAATGCCCCAGCATTTGCAGCGGTCAGACCCGAAAGTGATCTGATAAACCTGCTGGGAGGACGCAGGCTGGCGAGGAGACCTCACAGAGGGGCAGAAGCACGCCATGGCATGGAGCAGTCCCACAGGAAAGCTGCGTAGTCCAAGGTTGGAGCTCCCGTGGGCTGGGTACATGGCAAAGAGAGTGTTTCGAGGTGGTGAATGAGCGCCTTCATCCCAAAAGAGCCTCCCAGCTCCTGCCAGGGAAGCGTTCCGGGAGGGAGCAAGCACGCACAAACAGGCTTGTGAATGGTTCAGGGGAAGGTGGAGAGCACAAAAGAAAATTGTATCTGGTTTACCCAGGAGTTCGCATCCTCAGAAAGAGACAGATGCACAGGTGAATGTTTCAGTGAGAAAACTCGGGGTCTGGCTGGGGTTGGCATTACTAGATGGTGATTAATTAACTAAAAACGTGTATGCTGAGTGCCAGTAGGGAGAAAACAAAATCCCCGTTGAAGGCTCTGTGTTAATCTAAGTGCTGGTCGAAGTGGGCAGTAATCTTCCAGTGGCAAAGGATCTCTCTGAAACGCAGAGGGATGGGCAGAGATAGGGGGTCAGGGGACGTTCCAGGAGTGACTTGGAACACTGGGATTCTGTGTCTTGTCATTAGAAAAGTGCCCCAGGAGGTGCTGCACAGGAGAGCAGAGCCTGTCTGGGTCTTAAGGGAACGAAGCACCTCTACTTGGCATACAGTGCTCACCCCGGGAAGGTGGCAAGCATGAGTTCCCCAGCTGCATTCCAAGCTGTGTCCGTAGGGAAGCTCTAGTGCTGTACAGCTGAAGAGGAGACGAGGCAGAAGGTTCATGTATCCCATGTTGGTGGGCCTCGCTCGGGGGGAGGCTTGGGGACAGAGACCAGCCCTGCTCATGCATCTGTTGTACCTGAAAGCAGGTAGTGCCTGTGATGAGGGGAAAAGGGGGCTGCTCAGTGCTGCTTTTCTCAGCAGCCTCTCTTTCCCCTGAGGGGTGGCGGGGTACAGCCAGCCCGCACCCAGGGTGGGTGGGCCACAGACATTCTCTGTGCCTGCTGGGATTCACAGAGCCACGAGTATGACTAAGCCACTGCGACCGAGTGGGATGCTCGTCATTAAACCCCGTCAGGAGCCCAACTTCCCCACCTTAGTGGCCACAACATGTTTTTTTATGAGATGAACTCTTTGCTCAGTGGGAGGATGCTGGGAAGTGGCAGGGCCTGTGCCAGTGGGTCCCTGGCTGGGAGTTGTTTTGCAACCCTGGGACTTAATTTCCATGCCTGGGCAGTGAGGTGGGGGGAGCAGGGCCACAGGAGCCAGGCTGGCTGGGCAGGAAGGCACTGCGGGTGCTGGCTGCAGCTCAGCCCTCCCTGATCAGCCCTCCAACAAGCTGCTCTGGCACACAGGGCTACTGCTTGCTGGGCAGGGAGCAGGGGTGCGGGGTGGAGCTGCCACTGAAGTTGGTGCTGTGAACTCTGTGGGTGACTATGCACGCGTGGGTCTTTCTCCTGGGGAACATGAGTGGCTGTCTGTGATGAGGCACGTTTTGGGATGTGTCCACCAGCAAGTGTGCTGCAGCGATGCCTTCCAAGTGCTGCAGTCACACTTGTGTCAGGAGAAAGCTTTTTTGGCTCACAACTCCCGGCGTGGGCTTTCGCCTCACGTGAGGTGTGCCCACATGCCACCCCGCGCTGGCGGGAGCGTGCGGGCAGGCAGGCAGCCCTGCCTGGTCCCGTCACTCGTTTGCCCTTCCTCCTGGCACTGAGACCCTAGTACCTCCCGGGCATTCTTTCGTTGCTCACAGTTGTGCTTTCCAGCTGGTCCCGAAGTCCTGAGTCACTCTGCTGTTTCCATGGAAACAGCCTTGCTGGCAGGAATCAGTTTTGGGGGTAGAGGGTGCTGGTAGCTGGACCAGCACCGGGCATGCCCCAGGGAAGACTCACAGGGCGCTGACACTCCTCCTGTGCATTGCCCTGGTGCTGGGGCTTGTGCTGGGAACAGAGCAGGCACCTGTGCTGCACAGACCCTTGCACCTTCTTCTACTCCCCTTTCCCTTCCTCCTTGCCACAGGGAAGTGCAGTGGGATTTCCCTGGTAGTGGTGAGGGAGCCTGGGGTGAGCCCAGCCTGGCTGAGGGCACAACTTCTGGGGAGCTGCTGAGAGAGTGGGACAGCATGGAAGGCAGCCAAAAAGAGCAGGGTTTTTTTTACTGCCCTGTGAAACACAGCGATGACAGTTACTGCAAGGTCTGCTGAGAGATTCCATCACCCCCTAGTTGCCCAAAGGCGGCCACCTCCAGGAAGCAGCAAAGGAGCCTGCAAGGAAGGCTTGGGGCAGGAGGCAGGACAGCCACGTGCCTGGTGCTGTGGGAGCCCCCTATGAGAACAAGCTTTGCCAAGTCTGGGGTGCTGCCCTGTGTAGCACCTGGCAGCTTTAGGAGGGGACAATGTTTGAGTCACACCAGTTCCTGCAGCAGCCCTGCCAGGTCCAGCCTGCCTAGTGCTGGAGCTCAGCTGCCAGTGCAGCCACCGGTGCTGTGCAGCTCTAAAAGCAGGTCATTCCCATCAAACCTGGGAAGACCATTCCCAAAGCAGGAGTCCACCACTCAGCATCTCCTGGGCCTCGGCTGCGCTGCAGCTGGCCAGCCACGCTCACCGCTCCCCGCCGGTGACTCACAGATGCCATTCAGCTTAATTCATCGACTCCCATCTCCTGGTCTCCTCTCTGGAGCTGCACTGGGAGTCAGGGAAGGAGGATGAGGAGGAAAGCAGGTGATTATACACCCACTGCCATTTTGTAGGTGTGTGGGGTTGGGGAGCTGCATGGACTGCCCCCATCCTATCCCTTCCTCTGGGCTCAAGGCTGTGGGAAGCAGGGGAGGGGAGAGGAAAGGCTCAGCACCTTCCCCTTCCCACAGACAATGCTCCTCTCCCTGTGCCAGGCCCTGGCCAGCCTCCTGCAGTGCTTGGAGCCGGATGCCGTGCATCCCTCATGGTCCTGATGCAAAAGCAGGCAGTCAGACAGAGATGCAGGCAAGGCAGCAGAGTGCAGTCTGGCATACTGTGAGGAGAGGTGTTAGGGTCAGGGAAGGGACAGTGGTGACCCCAGCACAGTGCAAAACGAGACCACGTGCCTTCTTGCAGGCCCCTTGCAGTGCCAGGAGTGCTGGGGGGATGGAAGGCACCAGTGACTTAGCCCCACTCCAGCTCTTCATCTCATACCCCAGCTGCCTGGAGTGACCTATTGGACTTGGCTCCCACCCTTGGGCTGCATTTGCTCATTGTCTTTGGTGGAGCTGAACTGGAGGCAGGGCAGAGGGAGATTTCGGCTGGGAACATTTTATAGAATGGAAACATCTGTGAGGCCAGCATTTTGGATGACTCCCTTGGTCACAGCATCTCAAGGTCTAGGGCTGAGCAACCGAAACAGCACATGCCTCACACAGGACTGTCACACACAGCCCTTGGGTTGCTCCAGCTGCTGGTCTGAACTTCTGGCTCTGTTATCAATGCCTGAAGAGGAAACAGGCCAATTTAAGAAGGTGGTCCTGCCAGGCAGGAATGGGAGAGCAAGCAGCTATCCTGCTGGGCGTGTAGGAGACATCCTCCCACAGCGTGTGTGCTGCAGCCGCTGCTCAGCCAGTCTGCTCCAAGCTGGGCACAGCCACGTGCAGCTCCTCCTCAGCTGGTGTGTCACACCAGCCCATCTGTGTCCAACAGATGAGCAGGGGGGTGTGTGAGTGGAAGTGGTCCCCAGCTGTACCACCTTCTGGGTGCCACGAGCTTGTGCTGCCCCAAGAGCACCCGGCTGCTGGTTGCTGCTGCCTCTTGAGCCCAGGGCTGAGCTGAGCAGGAACTGTGTCCCCTGGGGGACAGGCAGTGATGGAAGGAGGCAGGAGAGATGGCCTGGGACTGAGAGGAGGCTCTGGCTGTCTTTAAAGGCCACAGATGAGACATCAGGGAGGGAAGCCTTGTCCGAAAACCTGCCCCTCCCTGGCTGTGGCTCAGCAGACAGGCAGTGCAGACGCGAAGGGTGACGGGGTGAATCAACACCCCTTTCTTCCCCTCTACAGCTTGATGCATTGCGAAGGGGAGTGGGTCTGGGTGGGTGGAGAACCTCGAAAGGTTGGAGCTAGGAATCCAGCAGGAACTGGGACCAAGGAGATACCTGGGCGCTGGTTACCTTTTCCAGGGGAGCCAGCAGGATGTTTATGCCACATCCTGGGACAGTCTGAGCCCTGTCTTCTCTGGTGTCCATCAGCAGCGCAGCAGGTAGTACAAGTTGAGGCTGGGAAGGATGCAGTGTGGCTGGCCATCACTAGAGAGCAGGAAAGCATTCTGGCTGCAGCTTCCACCTAGGCAGCACACTGGAGCCACCTGGGTCAGGAGGTGCCAGCAGAAAACTTCCTGTCCTGCTCTGACTTAGCAGACCTGAAAAAACATTTTATCCAAGGGATGTTTTATCCCATGTGGACACTGGAACTGTGTCTCCCTGCTGCGGGGCAGGTAACCCCAGATCAGATGCAGCAATAGCAACTGTCTGCAACTTCTGTCCCCAACCACATGCAACATCCCTGGCAGGCAGCAGCCCAGGAGAAAGCCAGCTTTATTCCAAGCATCATTTTGGGTCTAAAGCATGGCTATTAGTGCACAGACATGACAATTGCTATCAGGAGGAGGCCTGCAGCAGCTGTGCTGCAGCCCCTCTGCTGGGGTCCTGCCCTGAATCATGGGTGCCAAAAACCCTCCTCCTGATGAGTGGTCTCTGGAGCTGGCAGCTCCTGTAGCCTCCTGCCTGCACCTGGGGTCGGCTGCTGGGGCAACTGGTAAATAATGAGATAATATTTTTTTAAAAGGAAGGAAGGAGATTTTTTTTACTCACTTGCAGGTCTGAGCAGCCCTCCTGGTGTCACTATCTGAGTGGTAGGGCCTCTCTGGTGAGCAGTACATGTTGAGGAGATGGGAAAAACATGCAGTGCCAGCTGCCATGGGCTCTCTGGGGGATGTGCACCAGGAGCGTTGCAGCCTCTCAAGCCCATCAGGGATTTCAGCCTGCTCTGGGCTTGAAGAGGCCCCACATGCTGCATCAGTTGCTGGCCCACTGGCCTCCCTCAGAGTGACAGCAGTGGCTCTGACAGCCCTGCCTGCCAGTGTGCTGAGGGCAAGCAGGGGACCAGGAGCTAGACACCAGCTTTGGGCTGGCTCAGTGCTCTCCCTGGGGACACAGAGGGACCACGAGAGGACTGGAGAAGAGGAAGCGACTGTGGCGATGATGCTGCACAAAGGAAGGGCCCTGCTGGGTGGGGACTGGAGGTACTTGTGTCTGTCCCCTTGGTTTTGTCTAAGGAGGGTGGGCAGGGGCAGGTGGCTGCAGAGCCACAGGCACAGGTACCACACTGCAGGGGAACATGGAAGGAAGGCAGGCAAGGGAAAGTGGGTGCAGGGGAGCTTCAACGCTGTTTCTTATACTGGGGTGTCTCCCTTTTACAAGAGTTTTGGCTTGTTCGGGGTTTCTGGGATGAGTATGCTACCTCCTGCCCCCCCCAGCCCTGCTGGCCTTGGGGAGCAATAGCAGGCGGATGTGAAGCCCTGTGCTTTGGAGAGCAGCAGGGCAGGCTATGAATGTTACTTTGTTAGTGAAAAGGGAGAGATGTTTAAGCACCACCACGGATACAGCCCCTCTCAGCAATGCCACAGCTCCCCAGGCATGGCAAGGGTGCTCCTCACCTAGCTGTCCCTGAGCATCCTATCGAGCACCCTGTTCAGCTTCCCCTACCCTCACCCAGGTGCAGGCAGCAGCAAGGTGGGGTTAGCACCATTAGAATAAAGTTGGCTTGTGCAATTACAGCCCTGCTCTTCCCTGCACGCACCTCCAGTGCCCAGGACTCCTGCCACTGCACTGTTGCAAATAGAGGATGGAGGGGATGCAGTTTCTCATGCTTTCTCTTTTGTAGTATTGCCTTCCCCCCCTTTTTTGGTGTTCAGAATAGGAAGGGGGATCTTAAATCTCAGAGCTGAGCAGGATCTGGGCAACACCACAAGCTCAGTGCTAGGGGCACATGGGGTTGGCAGATAGGACACAGCTCTGGCTGCTACTTGTCCCCAGAGGCTGAAAGACTGAGCCAGCCTGGCTGGTGGACCTCTAAGCAAAGATGTTTGGAGCTCCAGGAGAGCCACTGCTGTTCTCCCAAGCAGGAGGGTGTTGGCCTGGATGGGCCATGCCTTATCTTGCCAGTTGGCCAGGAAAGATGGAGACAAATCTTCAGGCAGTGCTTGGCACCATCCTCTGTCCTTTCCCTTTCAACTGCACTGGCTGTCAAAGGCACTGGCTGATGGGGTGACAAGTGACTGACAGAGCAGCTAGGGAGGAGGGCTCACAGCACCTGGATGGAGGCACGTAGATGGTGTTATCACTGGGGTCTAACATCCCCCTGCCTAGGCCACAGGGCACGGGGTGAGCTGTGGGGCACAGGATGTATGTACAACCCCAACCTGGAAGGAAGCAGTCCCTGAAGCTGAAGTCCTCTCCAGAAGTGTCTCTCCAGGCTTTCCAGCCTCTGCCTGGTCTTTCTGAAATAGGGCTCTGCAGTGCCTGACTGGGGTCCATGTGGTTATGTCTGGTGTATGTGCATTGGGAGGGTGTTTGCTGGTAACCCCAAAGCAGAATACTTGGGTCCTCCTTGGCAGTCCATGCTCCATCTATGACTTCTCTGTTGGTTGGGTTGCAGACACCAAGACAACCTGTGAAGAAGCTCCATGAAGGTGACCAGCCATGCAATGTTCCTGGAAGGCTGTCCTCCTCCTAGCCTTGGCATCCATTGCGATCCAGTACACGGCAATCCGGACCTTCACCGCCAAGTCCTTCCACAGCTGCCCCAACCCCAACCCCGTCAACTGCAGCCTGAGCCAGGACACGGACGTAAACGACAGGCTGTGCGATGAGAGCCCCACCTTCACCTATAACCTCTCCAGGAAGACTCATGTCCTCATCCTTGCCACCACCCGCAGCGGCTCCTCGTTCGTCGGGCAGACTGGCTGTCAAAGGCACTGGCTGATGGGGTGACAAGTGACTCACAGAGCAGCTAGGGAGGAGGGCTCACAGCACCTGGATGGAGGCACGTAGATGGTGTTATCACTGGGGTCTAACATCCCCCTGCCTAGGCCACAGGGCACGGGGTGAGCTGTGGGGCACAGGATGTATGTACAACCCCAACCTGGAAGGAAGCAGTCCCTGAAGCTGAAGTCCTCTCCAGAAGTGTCTCTCCAGGCTTTCCAGCCTCTGCCTGGTCTTTCTGAAATAGGGCTCTGCAGTGCCTGACTGGGGTCCATGTGGTTATGTCTGGTGTATGTGCATTGGGAGGGTGTTTGCTGGTAACCCCAAAGCAGAATACTTGGGTCCTCCTTGGCAGTCCATGCTCCATCTATGACTTCTCTGTTGGTTGGGTTGCAGACACCAAGACAACCTGTGAAGAAGCTCCATGAAGGTGACCAGCCATGCAATGTTCCTGGAAGGCTGTCCTCCTCCTAGCCTTGGCATCCATTGCGATCCAGTACACGGCAATCCGGACCTTCACCGCCAAGTCCTTCCACAGCTGCCCCAACCCCAACCCCGTCAACTGCAGCCTGAGCCAGGACACGGACGTAAACGACAGGCTGTGCGATGAGAGCCCCACCTTCACCTATAACCTCTCCAGGAAGACTCATGTCCTCATCCTTGCCACCACCCGCAGCGGCTCCTCGTTCGTCGGGCAGCTGTTTAACCAGCACTTTGATGTCTTCTATTTATTCGAGCCCCTCTACCACGTGCAGTACACCCTGATCCCAAAGCTGACCCAGAGCAAGAGTATGATGGACAGG
>NW_009953571.1:4135635-4196404 GCF_000747805.2 Chaetura pelagica
CAGGAGTAGGAGGGCCGGGCGGGTCATGCTGGGCCCCAGCCGAGACCTGCTGAGGAGCCTGTATGACTGTGACCTGTACTTCTTGGAGAACTACATCAAACCCCAGCCTGTCAACCACACCACTGACCGCCTCTTCCGCAGAGGAGCCAGCAAGGCCCTGTGCTCACCCCCTGTTTGTGAGTCCCTGGGAGCTGTCGATCTCCACCTGGAGGAGGGAGACTGTGTGAAGAAGTGCGGGACCTTGAACCTGACACTGGCCACCGAGTCCTGCAGAGAGCATGGGCACGTGGCCATCAAAACCGTGCGGGTGCCCGAGGTCAGTGACCTCCGGGCCCTGGTGGAGGACCCACGGCTGAACTTGAAGGTCATCCAGCTGGTGAGGGACCCCCGGGGGATCCTGGCATCCCGGAGCGAGACCTTCCGGGACACCTACCGCCTCTGGAGGATCTGGGATGGCACTGGCAGGAAGCCATACAACCTGGATGTGACCCAGCTCACCACGGTGTGTGAGGACTTCTGGAATTCTGTGTCCACTGGCCTCAACCGGCCACCATGGCTCAAGGGCAAGTACATGCTGGTGCGGTATGAAGACTTGGCCAGGAACCCCATGAAAAAGACCGAGGAGATCTATGATTTCTTGGGCATCCCTATGGACAGCAATGTGGAGCGCTGGATACAGAACAACACCCGAGGAGACAGGTCCTCCTCCAAACACAAGTACGGGACCGTGCGCAACTCGGCGGCGACGGCGGAGAAGTGGCGGTTCCGGCTGTCCTACGAGATCGTGGCGTTCACCCAGCACGCCTGCCAGCAGGTGCTGGCCCAGCTTGGCTACAAAGCTGCTGGCTCTGAGGAGGAGCTAAAGAACCTCTCCATCAGCCTGGTGGAGGAGAGAGACTTCCTGCCCTTCTCCTAAGGGAGCCCCGGGGCAGGGGGGCAGTTTTGATATGGACTGTTTCTAACTGTTGCCTTATTTTATTTTATTTCATTTTGTTTCCCCCCCTCTTTCTCTCTCTTGTCTTTTTCTCTCCAAAATTTGCACTAAACCTTGAGCAGGAATCTCAACAGAGTCCAGGGGAAGCGACTGCTGCCCCTCAACACGTTTCGGACACAAGAGGAGTTGGGTCTCTCCAGGCAAGAGCTAGAACTGTGGATGGGTAACAATGTTTACAAAACACAAAATGTATAAAGCAACCTTCAAGATTTCCAAACTGAAGGGTACCTGGGGTACTGTACTTTTGCACTGTTTACTTTTACAATGTAAGAGGTAAATATAAATATAATTTATGAATGGTGTCATCCCCTCCAGAATAAGCCCCCTTTGCCCCTGATGAGCAGGTTAGACTGGAAGCTGAATGTGGAACAACCTCCTCATTTTCGATCTCGGTGTGGCATGTCTGTTTAAGTCCTGTTACTGGGCTGGGCAGTTGATCAGCTGCTCGTACACAGAACATAGAATCACAGAACCATTCAGGTTGGAAAAGACCCTTGGGATCACCGAGTCCAACCATCATCTCTACTCTACAAAGTTCTCCCCTAAATCATATCCACCAACACTACATCCACAAACATGGTTGTTTGGTAACATCTGTGATATTTCTTTGTGCCAAAACCCCCACATGAAACAAAAAGGGAAAAAAAGTGATTGGGTGGTTTGGTAAAAGCCCAACACATTTAATGCTTTATTTCTGTGTTTTCTGTAAATAAAAGTGCAATAAAACTGACCTGAGGGTGAACTTCAACAGAAAGACCTCAGTGACTGAACTGGGGTGGATGCACCAACAGAGAAAGATCAATGTCTCTTGGTCTGCCCGGCTCCTGCGAGGCTGGGAGCGGGTGGGGGTGAGGCTGGAGGAACCACACCACAGCCCCCAGGGCAGCAGGGAACTGCGGTCGCCTCCTTGGGCATGTGCATGTTTGCACCACCAGCATGTTGAAATCCAAGTAGTTAAGCCGAAAGTGAGAACCTGTTGGTTATTTACAGACCCCAGATCTTGTTGGCCTGCATGGGGACACGAGTCGGTGAAACACCTGGCTCATGGCACTGGCACGGTCAGCCCAGCCCCATCCAACAATGTTTACAAAACACAAAATGTATAAAGCAACCTTCAAGATTTCCAAACTGAAGGGTACCTGGGGTACTGTACTTTTGCACTGTTTACTTTTACAATGTAAGAGGTAAATATAAATATAATTTATGAATGGTGTCATCCCCTCCAGAATAAGCCCCCTTTGCCCCTGATGAGCAGGTTAGACTGGAAGCTGAATGTGGAACAACCTCCTCATTTTCGATCTCGGTGTGGCATGTCTGTTTAAGTCCTGTTACTGGGCTGGGCAGTTGATCAGCTGCTCGTACACAGAACATAGAATCACAGAACCATTCAGGTTGGAAAAGACCCTTGGGATCACCGAGTCCAACCATCATCTCTACTCTACAAAGTTCTCCCCTAAATCATATCCACCAACACTACATCCACAAACATGGTTGTTTGGTAACATCTGTGATATTTCTTTGTGCCAAAACCCCCACATGAAACAAAAAGGGAAAAAAAGTGATTGGGTGGTTTGGTAAAAGCCCAACACATTTAATGCTTTATTTCTGTGTTTTCTGTAAATAAAAGTGCAATAAAACTGACCTGAGGGTGAACTTCAACAGAAAGACCTCAGTGACTGAACTGGGGTGGATGCACCAACAGAGAAAGATCAATGTCTCTTGGTCTGCCCGGCTCCTGCGAGGCTGGGAGCGGGTGGGGGTGAGGCTGGAGGAACCACACCACAGCCCCCAGGGCAGCAGGGAACTGCGGTCGCCTCCTTGGGCATGTGCATGTTTGCACCACCAGCATGTTGAAATCCAAGTAGTTAAGCCGAAAGTGAGAACCTGTTGGTTATTTACAGACCCCAGATCTTGTTGGCCTGCATGGGGACACGAGTCGGTGAAACACCTGGCTCATGGCACTGGCACGGTCAGCCCAGCCCCATCCGGCTGCCCCTCCTTACCCGCCCTCCATTTGGTGCTGGGGGGCCAGAGAAAAGTGCTCTAGCTCAGGTCATAAAACTGCCAGAGTGAAAAAGAGCAAGCAAGAAGGCAGCCCTGGCACGGCACAAGTTGTTCTTCTTTGTGGGCTGCCTGCAGAGGCAGGGCCAGGCAGGGCCTGCGGGCTCAGGGGCAGAGCAGCTGGATGGAGAAGCCAGGCCACGGGGCAGGAGAAACGCTGCACCACAGGAGAGTGCTGAGAGCCTGACCCAGGACTTTGCCTGTTTGATCTCTGCCTGCTGGAACTGCTAACCAGCTGGGACAGAGTCCTCCCAAACAGCCCAGCCCTCGAGGCGTGTCCCGCAGACCACAGGCAGCTGCAGATGGGAAGTCACTGGGGCCCATCCCCAGGGGACAGAGGACAGCAACACCCCAGCAGTCTCCCAGCTCTATGGCTCCTGGAGCCAAGCAGGACATGGATCCACAGAGAGATGAGACCACAGCTGGTCACATTCACCCATAGCTGCACACTCCCAGCACTAGATTCGCTCCTGGCACAAAATCACAGAATGGCAGGAGTTCTGGAGATCCTCGAGTCCAACCCCCTGCCAGAGCAGGACCACCACAGAATCTAGGGAACGTCACACAGAAATGCATCCAGATGGGTCTTGAAAGTCTCCAGGGAAGGAGACTCCACAATCTCTTTGGGCAACCTGTTCCAGTGTTCCGTAACCTTTACAGTAACACACACAGGTGTGTTTGAGCTGCTCACAGCCCAGGGCTGCCCTCCAAAGATCTCTTCCAAGCTCTGCTGCTCACCAGCTTCCAGCCTAAGCTCATACTTGGAAGAGGATGAGACTGGGTGCTGCAGTTACTTACAGGGAGCTGGGACACACTGCCTGCACTCCCACCACCTGGGTGAGGCAGGGGAAAGCTGTAACTAAATGTGATTTTTCAGCATCTTTTTCTGCCTTTAAAGACCTCTGGAGAGACAGCTTGTTAGTGGTGTTTTGCAAACCGGCTTAACATGGCAAACCTGCTCCAGCTGGGCTGCAGAAAAGGTGATTGGGGTGATACATCTGATGGCTGTTCCTCAGGGATTGCAGCTGGAGCATCTGTAATTCAGCTTTGCTGTCTGCCAAGTGACATGGCAGGCTCCAGCCCTGTGAGGAAGAATAGGATGACAGCACGCATGTGCTGTAGGGCAGGCACTTCCTCCAGCTGCCTCTCCACAGCAGGCACAGGGGCAGCTTCTGGGAGAAACCTGCACCCCGGGCACCTTCATTCAGGTGCAGGAGCAATGAGCATCCTGAGCCTGTCCCTTCCACTGCCAAACCTGCTCCTGCCACCAGCTCCGTGCTTCCCAAGCCACACTGCCCCAGCCATGTCTGCAGGCAAGGACAGAGGAGTGGGGCAGGTGGCAGAGGTGGCCATAGCCAGCCTCATCAGCTCACTGGTCTTACCGAGCAGCTGGCAGCAAAATGCCAACCAAATCAATGGCTTGATTGCCCTGTTATTAGTTACTAAATTAATCCTTTTGTCAGCACTTAACAAATGCTGAGCTGTTGGCTCCTGGCCTTGTCCCAGGGAAAGGAACAGCATGTCTGGAGACTGGTATCACACAGCCCAGCCATTGGGCTGCAATCCTCCCTGTGTGTCCACGGGAGCATCGGGTGGCTCTGCCCTAGCGGGTGCCTGCAGAGCAGGTGAGGTAGCCAGGGTGGCTGGCTGTGCCCTCCCCAGCACCTGCACTGCCTGCTAGCCAGGGAGAAAAGGGTCTGGCTGCCCCATAGGGCTCCACTGCAGCTCTGGGGAGGGATGTCAAACCACCCTGTCCTGCAGAGAAGCTGGGCTGCTGTGGGGGGAACCAGGTTTTCCCTCACTTCCTCAGCTGGGAAAAGCAGCCAATCAAACCTGCATGAAGAAACAGGTGCTGTAGAGGGAAAGTTTCCTGTTTTTGGCTGATGAGATCCCACTTTCACGGACTAGGCCAAGTCTCTCACCTGAAGGTTCTCATACACAATGGCCTTTAAACCAACACAAGAAACTGAATTTAGAAGTCTTATCTAAACCACTAAACCACTCTTACCATTCTGATCAGGAAATGTGCCTGCAGCAAAATGGCTTTTGAATCATAGTTGAAAGCCATGTCCTAGTTCAAGCAGGGACAGTTTCAGCCCTGCTTGGTGCCTCATGTAGAGCCCTTAGGGGAGAGATCTTATTTCCCAAGGAATCTCTAAAATCCTCCTTCAGCTGCGCTTCCTCTCCTTGTTTCTCCCCACTGGAAACAAGAGCCAGCAAAACCAAGGTTTTTATCCTCAAATTTTACTGTAATTAAAATACAGAGATGCAGAATATTCCCAGAAACACACTGCAAAACAAACCAAGCAAACAAATTCAGTAGGAAACCAATTACAGACAATGAAATGATAAAAAACAAAAGTGTTCTCTGGAGCCCAGCACCGTACAAGGGACCGCGTGGCCACAGTGACAGTTTTGAGTTCCCAAAGGGCACCTCAGCTCCTAGAGAAGCAGAGTCAGGCCGTGGCATCTGTCCCAGTGGCTCTGTGGCTCTCTCTAGCCGTCTCTACATTCCCACTCACACTGCTGTTTGTACAAGGGGGACTTTGCAATGGAGACACAGAAATGACCCGCCCACAGGGCTGAGAAGGGAACCAGAGGACAAGAAGTGGGTTAAGATTTTCCACACGCAAAACACAAGGGGACAGAGAGGGATGGAAGACATGCACTTCTCTCCCAGCCAGGGGAGCTGTGGGGGCAGTCACCCTCTCTGCCCCCCCAGCCAATGAGTGTGGTTGTTTAACAAAGGTCTCAGTGAGACTTTGGAGAGTCTCTCCAGGGCAATACAGAAAGTTTGGGGGGGATGAACAAGAAAGTGAAGAATAATGAGATGAGCAAAGGGAAAAGGGAGGGCGTGCCTGTGGACTCTCCTCTCAGCTGGGCTGTGTCCCATGAGCATGGGGAACATCCAGCCATGCAGGGCACAGGGCTGCATGTGTAGGGCCACATCCCACCTCTACCACAGGGACAACCAGCCCTACCATGAAGAGTTAATGACAAAAGCCTGGGGTAGAACTGGGAAGGGAGGAGGTGGTAAGGAGGCAGCCGATCTGATGATCTGACGTTTGGACCATTCGCTGGCAATCATCACTACTACAAAAGCAGGGCACCAGCCAGACATGGACCACCACCACATACCAAAACAGATATTAATCCACTTTCCTTTCTGTGTTCTTCCCTGGACAAACTCCATCTGTCCGTGCTCTGATTCAGAGTCTGTCCTAAGAAACAAACTCCCCTTTTGCTCTCCCATTCCTCACCTCAACTCACCCTCCTCACCTTCTGTCTCCTGAAAACTGGTACTCCTCCTTCAATTAAATCCCTTCAATCCTCCCCTCCACCTCAGTGCTGCCCCCTTCCTCCCCACTTTGTAGCAGACCCCCCCATCTAGTAGCAATGGGATTTATGCACAATATAGTTTTTGTGTCACTTACCACAAAGGGGTGGTGGGAGAAGGGCTGCACCAGTGGTCCAGGTGGACTCTGAGCTGGCTGGAGCCTCTGTAGTGGGTGAGCAGGAAAAATGGGGCATCCATCAGGACCCAACCCCATCTGATCCAGTTCCTACTGACCTGCAAACAAAGCTGTCAGGATGTATCTTTGCTCTAAGACGGGGAACACTGACCCTGTTTTCCTTCTACTCTGGCAATGAGAGTGACCGGAAAAACAGCCTGGGGCTGGGTCAGCTGGATGAACCGAGCAGGCCTAGCATGGTAACAAGAGACATACTTTCAGAGGCCTTTGAGTCCTGCATAGTTATGTATTCCTGAATGCCTGTTAAGTGGTGTGAGGACCTGGTTTTGAAGTAGATTTAATCTTGTGCCCCTGCCTGCTAGTTTGCTCTCTTTTGCTATTTATGGTCCATGAGTTCTCCATTAGCTGGGCTGTAAGAACAGCAATTTAGGCTGTGAGTTCTCTTCACACCTCTTCTCTCCTTCTCCAGGCCACCCCTCAAAGAAATGGAAGTTCCAGACCAATGGAAAGCTCCTTTTACTGCAAGGGTGCACAGAAGAGCAGAAATAAAATATAGGAGGCCCTCAGGACCTGCATGGTCTTCCATAGTGCACCTTCATCCCATTTTCCATGCCTCCTCTGCACACACAGTGCCTGCAGATAATGCCTTGGGAAGGATGTATTTCCTCCACCAGAAAGAGCCTGTATGGGATACAGCTTAGCTAAAAGCATGATGAGTATCCCATCACCTGCCCAGGGGTAGTAGGTGAAGTATAGCCCCTTAGGTACCATCTTCTCCTGCCTAAGGCCTAGGAGAGGCAGTTAGGAAGAAAACTTCTGTCCCCACCAGTAAGAAACTGCATCTATCTCAGAGGGTTGGTGACAGCACAGCTAGTTATGCACAAGCAGCTTTTGGGATAAGAGCTGGCTTCAGGAGCAGTCTGTGATCTGGAAAAATAAATGAGAAGTGCTCAGGGAGGGCCGTGAGCAGAGACCCATGCAGTGCAAACTGCCCTCCTGCATTGCAGGGTGGTTAAGACAAAGGAACAACAGACAAGGCTTCTTCTGGCCTTGCCAACTGCCATGAGCATCCCAGCACAGTGCAGGCACACATCAAGGCCTGATCCTTCTGTGAAGCCACTGCCTTTAGAGACAAAATCAACACGTCTGGGTCAGCTTGGCCTTCACGAGAACAAAAGAGACAGAGAAATGCACACACATACCAAATGCTGTTTCCTCTTCAAGAAACAAAGATGTAGGTTAAACCACTCTCATGCTATCAAGAATAACATACTGTGGAGATCAGCATTTTTTTGCCACTGCAAAGAGCAGGGACGACCCAGCAAAGGGTATGGAGAGAGATTAACACCAGCACGACTTGCACAGGGACACAGCAACTGAAGTCAGGCCCAAAACGTGGTTTAAAAAAGGTCAGAATGAAACTGCTTCACAAGCCCAAGAACATTCAGTAAAAATGGTGGTGGGGTGAGGGACATGTACCTAAATATTCCCTGATGTCTGAGTCCTAAGCACAATAGAGCAACCAGGAAGTGCAACAACCTTCAGTGGGAAATGCAGCTCAAGGAAGCTGGCTTCAATGTCCAAAAGATAGGGCAGAGAGTAAACAAACCACATAGATGGGAGAAAAGGGATTTTTCACATTCCTTTGGTTTCGTTAAGCTATGCTCTTGGGAAACAGAGGGGGAAACATCCTCTAAAACATCAGTTTTATTTTGACCAGGATCCTAGGGAAAACCTATAAGCTGAAGTGCCAAAGATGACTACGTAACTCCTCCCTGGCGGTGGCACAGTTTTGTTTACCTGGCTGAAGACATGTCTGTGGACTGATACATAGACACACGCTAACACTGATGCATATTTATAAACTACAGCACAAGCACTGCTTCACTTGCCTATGCATCCAACACCTAATGACCTAGGATAATCACTTGCCAAAGCCAGGAGCAGCAGAGCTAACGGTGGAGCCTGTGGCTTTCCTCATCCCATGAATTACAGGGGATCCTGGAGTGAGTAGAGTGTGACTGTGTGTGTGTGTGGGATGTCACATGGCCTCCTGAGCATCATGGCTAAGGATGGCTGTGACTCCCAGATGAATGCAAGTGTCTGGGTTTCTGCAGCACTACGAGTGTGGTGGGCTATTTAGTGCAACACGGTCATTCAGAGGAGCAGGGCTGGAGCCCTAGGAGCAGCAGGTGGAGAAGGAGTTGCTGGTGCCCTGTGAAGGCTGGCTGCTGCTGCAGAACACACAGCCCCTTAGGGAAGCATTCTCCAATGTGGTGCAGCCCACCCACAGCCAGGCCACTGCTCCTGGGCTCACAGGGAGGGCCTCCCCTGCCCCCTTGCAGCAGAACTTGGGTGGCATTTGGGAACACGCTTGCTCATGGTCACTACTGATGTCTGTGGAGTGAGAGTGTGGCCTAGAGTCAAAATGCCCCTGGTGCAGATAGGGATGCTGCCAGGACTTGGAAGGGTCAAGCCCAAGGGCCTGGTTTGTGTCTCTGTGGAGCATCACCCCCCATGCTGCGGTATCACAGAGGCCTGGCAGATGCCACTGTCAGCTCCTTCCCCAAATGGGAACATAGAGCAGCTTTCTCTCCTCCTGCTTCTCAGCAAGAAAATCTGTGCAGAAGTTGATGGCCTGTGACATCTGATACTCATGTGTGGCATCATCCCTGGAGATGCTCTGCTGAGCTTGAGGGTTCCTTCTCTGAAGGGTGCAATTCAGCCAGGGAGTAAGTGATTGGGAGCAGCTTGTGGGACGGGCACTGCAAAGAAAAGGTAAGAGGTGCAGGGCAGGAGGGAGGCTTCCCCCTCTTCACAGTATCTCTCCTTTGTGTCAATGGGACTTTCTTCTATGGTTCCCCCCAGGCAGACCCCCAAAACACACCTTCCAGAGCCAAGGGAAGGGGTGTTTCAGAGGTTGTCTTCCTGGCTGAGGCTGAATTTGACAACACAAACCACACTTCAAGCCAGGCACAATTCTTCCCCTGTTACTCCCCCCACCTCCAGACAGATGGAACCTGACACTCCCTCCCACCCCTCTGTGCTTACAAGAGCAAGAAGGGAGAAAGGAAACTGCAAGACAGAGACAACTGTGCCTTTGAAACCCTGGGAGCAGAGATGAATCCCAGTAGGTGCCTGGAGTGAAAGGCATTGACAGTGGCTCTGTGAGCTCTGAGTCAGGCAGGCGGTGCTGAGCAGGCTGCAGCCAGAGTCTGCTTGGGTGCTTGACCCTCCCTGAAGTGGCTGGTTCCAACTCAAAGAGGTGCTGTGTAGGGTGAGAGTAGGGGCAGGTTGATCTCTTGGAAGGGAGCTGCAATGGGGTTTAGTCAGCCTTGTCCTTCTTCTTTGCAGTGAAAGGGACTTTGCTGGCGACTGCGCTGCCCACGGCTCCGACGCCGCCGGTCACTGCCGAGACGCTGCCCTTCACCAGTCCAACACCAGCAGCAGGGACGCTGGTCACAGCTGTTTTGGTGAGCTCCAGGCTCTTGCTGCCCACCCAGGCAACTCCTCCCAGTGTGGCCCCCACAGCTCCTCGGGTGATACTGAACAGGCCGCCTGTCACTCTCCAGATCACTCCTGCCTGCTGCTGCGGGTGGTCCTTGCTGGCATCTGCGGGGAGAGAGAGAGAGAGAGAGGGAGAAAGTCAGAGGTGTCCATGCTGCAGACCTTCTTTGTCCCTGGACACCTCTTCCAGCACAAGAGGGCTGTGCACCATGGTGCACACTCCTGTACATGTAGTGCCTTGCAGCCCCAGACCTCTTAGTGCCTGAAGGGGGAACAAGGCCTACAGCACGGCAGGAGAGGACTTTGGGAGGGTAGGGAGTGGCAGCAGAATGGCCCTTGTGACCAAGAAGGGAAGAAGGCAGGTCAGTAACAGCCTCTAACTCGCGAGCCTCAGTGCTGCAATGCAAAGCAAATCCCACTAACAAGGGATGTAATTCCCCTCCCTGTGTGTTGGCCAACACCCATAAATCACTGAGACTAATGCCAACATACGAGGCATGAACTGCAGACAGCAACAGCTGACGTTTGTGTGGCCTGCAGGTCCTCGGAAGCATCTGTTTGGAGGCAGGTCTGTGCTGATGTCAGATGAGGAACTGAGGCACAGCACAGACCTATCTGTGAGAACTGTCATGGATCTAGGACAGATAGCAAACTGGAGGAAAGATACAGCAACACAAACGTCACCTCAGGTTGCACGAGACCTCCAGAGATCTCAGCTCCGTCTTTGATAGTGTTAAGACGGTGCTTAAGCTGCTCCGCTGTGTCACTGCTGGTTTACCTGTGCCAACTGGATCAAGGCCAGCATGCTATACCCACCCAAGCTGCCATTGCACCTGCCCACAACACTGCAGACGTAACATTCACAGCTTGCCACTTCTTGGGAAGGGGTTGACTCGGAGCTGCTACTCACGGGATTGACACCTGACAGCTCTCCCGCTGGCCTCCACGCTACCCTCTCCCTTCGCGTCAGCCAACCGTGCTGCGCGCAGGCAGCAAAGGAGGAGCTGCTCTTTTTGTGGGGCGAGGTATTTTGGGTACTACTCTGACTTCTCATTCACTACCAGTTCCGAACACGAGATAAGTTACTAATAATTGCAAAAATACAATAAAGCAATCCTGGCAGGAAAAAAAGCAAGCGGCAGCTGGGAATACAGAATCCCTGGAGCAGCAGTAGCCCTTCTAACTCATTACCTATTCAGAAGAGAGGATGCACAATGCTGATGCAGCAGGAGGGCTTTAGTCCCCTGCTAGATGCACACCCCCTTTCCTGAGAAGCAGGGAAATTACAGGGACAGAAAAGCTTTCTGAAAGCCTGCAGAAAAACATGGTGCTCAGGCCTCTGCAGTGAGTCCAGGGCAGGAGCCACGACAGCACCAGCCAGTCTCTGAGCAGTGGCACAAAGAAGGAGCCAGTCTGGCTGCACAGCCCTGTGCACAGCCTTACCCCCATCACGGGCACAGGGACTTCCCTGGCATGTGTCCCTGGGACCAAAGAGGGAGACACTCTGGCTGTGGTATCCCAGTTCAGTCACTCGCCCAGACTGGGCTGCACAAACGGACTGACTGCTCACCTAAGCAGGTGGCCAAGGTTGATATAGCTAAGAGTAGGTAGCAGAGAGCTGGAGCTGAATGCACTTTCTCTTTTGAGATCCCAGCCCTCCCATCACACTCTCCCACACTCTCAGCTCCCCCAACCTCCTCTCTTTAAAGCTCTGTTGTTTATCCAGCCTGGCAGCAGCTTCTTTCCTCAATTTTTAATAATATCCCAGGCAGCAGAAAACTCTACCTGGAAACCCCACTCCGATGTCTCCACCCACTTTCATTTCCACACAGATTAGAACCAACACTAAGGCAGGCAGCAGATTTCCTTTGCCAGCAAGCAAAGCCCTTGGGAGTGCCGTGAGGCTGGCCCAACTGCTCATCAGGTTGCGGGGCCTTCACACGCTGCAAGCCCTGGTTGATGGAGATGTCAGACCTACTCAGTCTAAGCAAACATCTTCCTCTTACTGACTTGCTTCACACCGTGTCTTTACCACATCTGCTATTCAGTGTACTTCTGCCAAGCTATCCTGTGAATCCTTCGGAGCAGAGACCATCTTCCAGTTGTCTGTGTGTCGTGCAACATAGTTGGGTCTCTAAGTGCTGCTGAAAAACAAGCTTTCCTCCTTTTTTTTTTTTTTCTTTCCTCTATTTTTTAAACAAACCAACCAGAAATCTGACAGAAAATACACAGCAGCAGCAGCAGGGCACAGATTTTATCTTTGGAAGCACCAGCTGCCCCAGGGTGCTGGATGCACATGGCTGAAGGGACAGCCTGACCTTGCCACACGATCGGAGCTACTGCCTGTGCTACAAGCACTGGGGTGGATGGGAGGCCAGCTACTGATGCTGGGAGCTCTCAGGTTGCACCAAGCCATCTGTGGGAAAGGAGGATTTTCCCAGCCTCTTAGGAAACATATTAAGACGTCTTCACATTCAAACTGCTAACTTTTAGGCACTTAACACAGAACTTTAAGTAAGGTGATTTGATTCCTCTGGCTCCATTTCTAGCCAGGGAAGAGAAGGGGGCTTCTTCAGAGGAGGCTGC
The DNA here is from genome assembly GCF_000747805.2 of Chaetura pelagica. Taxonomy (NCBI): domain Eukaryota; kingdom Metazoa; phylum Chordata; class Aves; order Apodiformes; family Apodidae; genus Chaetura; species Chaetura pelagica. Next base: position 4,148,257 of record NW_009953571.1, read on the forward strand.
AAACAGTAGCCGAACCTAGACTAGGCATGAGGCTGAGTTAGGCTATGTGATGATCCTTTCCCATGTATTTTTGTACTGGATTCTTTTAAATTCTGTGGATTTTGGAGTCTTCTCAGAGTCATAGGTTTTCCCTTGAGCTTCTCCCAGGCTGTACAGGGGTCTCCCTTGGGCAGGTCTCAGGACACTGCTTGTGAGGAGTCTGGTGTTCACCAGCTCTGATTACTTGGAGTAAGCCTTAGGTTACATTCCTGTTTGATAACCAGGGCAGCAAAATGGAGTTTGAGTGCTGAGGTTCTGGTGCAGCATAAGTAGTTACAGTTCTACCTGGTATATAATGTATTGCTTGCCTATTCCTCAACAATTTATTGAAGTGGCTTTTTCTTCACCTCTCTCTCAAAGCTGCTGAGACCCTGTTGACTCCATACCCAGTTCAGTTGCCTGCCCCTCCAGCTGCTGCACACAGCTTATCTCACACAGCCATTTTTGTGTTTTGTCTTCAAACTGAGGGTGGGAAGAACAGAGGGATGCAGAAATTCATATGACTGTAAAGCAGGACTCTGCTCAGCAAAAATCAGACTGGTCCTACAAATGAACACCATCCTCAGAGGAGAGCAGGTCTCCTCTTCCTGTTCCCCTCTCCAGGGATCCTTAGTGTCCCATCAGAGGACTGCAATGCAGAAGCTCTGGGCATTCAACAGCTACTGGTGTTCTCAGCTGCAGAACCAAGAGCTGCATCAATAATTTGCCTGGTCTCCAAACATTAAACTTCTGTCTGAGGCTACCTGGAACCCTTCTGTAGAATGATTTAGGCTTCTGTCCACATTTCAATTGATCTGGGGCTGCTGGGGCTGCCCAGCTATCTGAACAACACTAGTGTGAAAATCTCATGGATGATCTGAGAATGCTTGCAGGTGGATAGCCCAGGGATCAGAGAGAACAAGGCAACTGCAGATGAGATTGAGGGGCTATGTTAAAAGAGCTAAACGTATTGGAGAAAGTGTCAGGAAATACTAATGAAGAAAGACAAGGACAAAGGGTCTTCCTGATTAAGCTAGGCAGAGACAATGAAGCTGCAGCACACTGGAGCACCAGAGCTTGCATGCTGCCTGCACCTGGTCTGCAGCCACTCTCATGGTCCTTAAAAATCCACAGGTAGCAGGGAGGAGGGATGGAGGACCCGGTCCTAGGAGGGTGGGAGGCTGTGCCAGAAGCATTCCCACAGCTCCAACACAGAACAGAAGCTGTACCATAAGTATCCCAAATAAACTCAGGTTTGAACAGATCTGAAAAGAGAAAGAGAAATCTCTTGTGACCTCAAGCACAAGGGGCCACATCCTAACCTGGCTGTAAGATGAAATGGGTCACATTTGTTCTATACTCCAGATGATGTGTTGAAAGCTTTCTAGCCATCTCCAGTTAGTTTGCCTTCAGAACTGCAATAAACCCCACAGTAAGCTGTCATGTAAGATAAGCATCAAATTTACAGTGCAAATTAGTCTCTCAGACAATGGAGTGAGCTAAGCATTTTGTTGGCACGGAGAAGCCCAGATTAAGGGCAAGACAGACAGGAGAGATGAAATACACAAAATAATCAGAGAGACAGACACACAGCCTGAGCAGGGGAACAATTCTGTTCCCTGGAGCCTGCTGCAGCCCATGATTCTTATGAAAGCTCTTCACCATCTGCCAAGCCTTTTTCCTGTCCATCAATGACCTGGCCTTTTCAAGGGTCCCTTCAGCTTCACTTCACCCCATCAGCTTAGAACAGAAGAAGGTGTCAAAAAAGAGATGAATAAAAGGCACTCCTTTATGAATGCTGGCTCACTGGATTGGGGTTGGCACCCCCCACACCTGGCTCTCCTCCTTGCCCACAGCCCCCAGCCCTCTGCAGCCCCCACTGGCTTCTCCTCTCCAGAGCAGGAGCCCTGCCTGCTGGGGCAGAACCAGGTCTTCTCATCTGATCCTGACAGCACCTAGGACCCAGGGCAGAAGTGAGACCAGTTTGTCACTAATAACTGATACAACCTTCAGAGCTGCCACAGCAACTCCTCAGGGCTTTGCGTTTATTTTGTGCGACACAACCATAGCCTGTGCTGGGGCTGCTACAAATGGCACAGGCATTATCCCTCCCCTTGGCCCCTGCCAGCAGGTGACAGGACAGGCAAGGAGAACTCTTTACTTTAAAAGGGACTCATACAAGTTGCTCTTTCCTACTAAGTTGTAAAACCAGTCCCAAGTCAGGAAAGCTGTGTCAGGGAGTGGCATGTATGGTTTTACATCTTCAGGACACTTCCATCCCTGCTGGGCTCCAGGCGAGGGAGCTGGGCTGGCTCCAAGACCAAAATGTCAACAGTCAATGTCATCAGTCTGTCCCTCAGCAGACAAGAGGAAGGGATGGGGTCATTAGTTCAAGCCTGAATTACACCTCTGGCAGCTATTAAGCGACCACTGGTGGATTCACGCAGGTTCTCCTACCTAGAAAAATGTTTGGTCTGGAGGAACAAGCAAGGGGTAGAGGGTCAGCTACTCAGTCTAGTCCCAGCTTTACCCAGCTGATTTTTAAGCAACGCTGAGCAAATTGTTCTGACCTTCAGTGCCTCTGCACCACTGTGATTGAGAATGTGTGATTTTCTAAAAGCCTTAGTTGTTGAGTCATAAAAAAGCACGTATAGGAGAGAAGTTTCCAGTCCTGATATTTCTTGGAGAAAAACCTGAAACTCTGATTCAAGTGCACTCTTAAGGCTCTGAGAACCCCAAAAGGATTATTGTTATTTTTAACTTTGTGATATTTCCAAGCCTACCTCAATTTGAAACGCATGGGGCTGGCATTGCTACTTCTCTTCCTCTTCTGTAAAGTGAAGCTGAAGTTAATGATCCGTATTTCCTTGTATTGCTGCACTGTCATGAAGGTTAATTAGGTACAGTTGGTGCAGTGCTTTAAATGGGGAAATTGTATTTGTATCATTGTGACTGGCGCTGACAGATTCCTGTTGACATTCTCAGTGGAGATGCCAATGACAACTTCCAATTTCTCTCCGAAGAGGTTTCTGGTTTCCAGAGAAGTCACAAAGGTAAGAGAAAATCTTGCCCCCTCTCCATGAACACCAGCCTGCTGTGGAGCTGCACAAGTTTATCCTGTAGCTGCGACTTTCCATTTGGGCAATACACTCCTCTTCTAGCACAAGGAGCTGAAACAAGCAGAGACCATTCTGACTGCTGGGTCACAAATGAAATCTTGCTGTACACTGCCTGGCAGGGCCCTTCTCCAGGGAATGGCTAACACCACCTTCTTTCAAGCCTCCTGCTTGCAGCTGGAGGAGGCTTAGCTGACCCTTGAGAGGTCTGAGATGAAGGAACTCCTGTTCATGTCCTTTCTGTCATTTTAGTATCAAAGATCTATATCCTGCAGTGTCACAGGTAAAGCAGGCACAACAAAATGTTAATTCTTTAAACACTTGTGCTTCACTCCTGCCACCAATCCCATGCCACAGCTGGCTGGGAACAGCTTCCCAGGCTCAGCAGCTGTGCTCTCCCTAGCCCTGTGCTGCCCAGACACGGAATGCTACAAACCAAGACGGCTGCCACCAGCAAAAAAGCCTAGAAATGCCACATGGAGTTTAGCCTTTGAGCTTTAAACTTCAGCTCTGCAATCAGCAAGACATACTCGCCTCTCTCTCTGCAACACGATCGTCTGGGAAGCTGCTGCACACAGCAAAATGAGGGCAGCTGTCTCCACAGCCTGGCTCATCCCAGGGCTCTTCACTGGCACAATGAGCTTTAATTGTTCCTTGCACATGCCCCAAGAACAGTATTAACTGCTGAAGCATCTACCTTGAAGCACTGAGAGACAGGGTTCAAGAGGGTAAATGGACAGTGATATGGAGTGGCTTGTTTTTCTTGGCTGAGCCTTCAGGGAGAAGCAGTCTGAGCTCTGACTCTGGAATTGTGAGGCTTAGAGTTGGTTGGGAGTTTTCTGTTTTTTGTTGGGAAGCATCATGTCACCAAACCAGAAATTGTTTGTAAAGACACAGTAGTACTGTTGAAACTTCCACTGAAAAGAGACTACCAGTGCTTTCAATACCAGGGCCAAGATCTGCCCAGAGATGGGTTTCTTATTCTTGCAAAAAACCCAGCAGTTCCTTTGCTTTGCCTTCCTGCAGAAGACGACTGTTTTCTTGATCCAGAAATATCTTGATATAGCTCTTTTATATAGCTGTTACACTCTGTAAGGAATAGCCAGAGCTCCTCTTCAGCCAGAATACTCTGGAACACGTTTTGATTCTTAATTTCTTATTTCTCCTCTAGGTTTACAAGACTTCAGCTACCCTGAGGCATAGACGTGGTCTCTAAGGAGGCTGAAGATGAGATGTCCCACAGCCATCTCATGCCTTCTGCTATAGTAAAATGCAAGTGAGTTGCAGGACTAACTACTAGAAAGAACATGGATTAGGGAGGAGCCTGGAGACTCAGCTCACTGCTGACCTGTTGTGTAACAGCTACATCTCCTCTGCTTCCTCTCTGCCTTACTGGCCTGTTTTAGCCATGGCTGGTGTGACTGCCCAGAGAACATGCAGGGGATCCACACAGCCAGAGCAGAAGGGGCTGGGGAATTCAAGAGCCCACTCTCTGCAGAGAAGAAACTAATGAGCACTGATTGGCCTGATGGTGTTTCTCAGATACAATCTCCCTGCTCCCACTGGGATCTCCCATACTTAACTTCTCATCCTCAAAGAGAAAAAAGTACAACAGCTGGCTTAAGGAGACCCTTGTCTCATTCAAAGCAAATGTCATCTCCCACCACAGTGTACTGGTCGTAAGAAAGATGAGCCCACAGGAGAGTCCTAGAGCAAAGATACAAGTGCCATCGCCTACTTGGGAAGAAAGAAAACTGGACATGCCATTTCTATCTCCATTGCAACATCTCTTTTTCTCAATGTGGAATATATACAATAGGTCAGGCTTTTGCTATTGGCCATGAAGGTTGCTAAAAAAACCTACAGGCCACTGAAAAGAGGGGAGAGATAATCCTGAAAGGCATGAGATTTCAGCTTAGCCCAGAGGACTGTGTGCAGCGGCTGCTTCCTCCCCTCCCAGTTCTGTGCAAGAAAACACAATGGTGCATTATGGTAGGTATGAACAGCAAGGGACAGCTGTCAGCTAGGCTGTACCTTCACTCTCACTTGTGTTAAAAGCATTACAAGTGGCCACCAGACTTAGTTTGAAATTTATGTCTCTGTCTGCCTTCAAGTTCCACCCTCTGTGCCATGTACAAGCTCTTGAATCAATCAAGGGGCTTGCTTAAAAGCCTGGAAAAAAAAAAAGGAGAAGGTAAAGCTGCACCAATGGTTCCTTTTCCTAGGAGTTTCATCACTATGACAGTGAGATTTTGGTTCACAAGGAGTGGAATCAGCTTTTGCTGTGAATATGTGCTCTTGGTTTCACCTAAGGATCTGTGAGTAGAAATAGAATAATCCAGTAGACTTGAGGATTTTCAGTGGCCTCAAGTTTTAAAAGTCTGAGAAGGAGAGCTTCAGGACATTCAATTTTATTCCTTACAAACAACCCTTCCTAGCATTTGTGCCCAGGCTGAAGAGACCATCTTTTTAAGCCTGCTCTTTGACCCATGATAGCTCAGCTCTTGTCAGGGCACATCACCCACTCTATCAATTCTGCAACAGTGGTTGCAGGTTCTTCGCTGAGCTGCTTTCAGCTGCTTGTGATAGTTAGTAGAGGGCACAAAAAGTTCCCAAATGAATCAGAGGCTCTTGTTAAACAGCTTTGTTAATTCAGCTCTGATTAAGACGCAGGAGAAAAAAAAAATCAATATTTGTAAAATGAAAAAGAACAAAATCCATAGAGAAACAAGGGTCATTTTCACGGTTCTCTGAGACCCTCACAAACAATGGAGAGTACATAACATAATCCAAGCTTAGTAAGAAATCACTTTTCTTCCATGCTCTAGTGATACCCAGTGGTTTTTAAACAAAGGCAGACTCCTCTGTCCAGTGAGGCTAGAAGTCCTTCCCAGGAAAATTCTGCTAACTCACAATTTATCAAAAAGTTTGGTCTCAGCTGCAGTTTGGGAATGGGCATGGGAGTGATGCCAAGATCAGACATCAAAAGTCTGCTCTGCTCGTTCATCAACTGCTCTGAATATCTTGTGTACTCTGCCACCTTACTATAAAGGCTTAACCTCTCTACCTTCTAGAAACACATTCTTGTCACTTAAGCATTTTACAGCTGAGAGAGCTGAGAATTTGTCCAAAAGTCCTCCCAGTAAAGTTGGGAACATATCCTGCCTTTCTACTAGGGGAGCTACTAGGGGAGGGCCCAGGTTCAGGCATTTCCTCTTCCCATTCCTGGAGCAGCTGAGCAATAGGTGCTGATGCTTTCCAGCAGGATGGTTGGCACCAGTGAGAAATACAGAAATTCCCCATTTATTCTGATTATGTGCTCCCCACCTCTCTCCAAGGCACATAGAGAAACTGAAGAAAAAAACAGACAGTAGCTCAAAAATCAGAGCCACAAATTCTAAGTGAATTAACGTCTGAGTGGAAGATTTTTTGACTCAGAGAAACGACCTGTTCCTCCTAGGAGCTATCCAGGAATCTTTCTGTCCACCCAAAGGATAAGAAGGCAGTTAAGCTAAAAGCTGTGTGCCAGAGAAGCAGCTCAGCGGGGGATTTACTGGGGATGCACAGATATGCTGACCTGCTCCAGCATGCCAGCAACAGGCAGGAGATGGCCTTTGTTATACTGCTGGTGGTAGGTGTTCCATGGCATAGTCACAAAAACTCCTTCCCCACCCCAGCTGCCAAGGGGAGAGCCCTGCAGCCACAAGTGGACAGGTGTGCTGCCTTTGGGAGCAAAGAGAGGCAGAGCAAGCAGGCAGAGCATTCCTCCCCCACAGCCAAGCTGAACGGGGAAGGACAGGACTCAGTCATGCCTCAGATGATTAGGTCTATTCCAGTGCAAAAATCACATCCCAGCTCTAAACACAAACCTCTCGCATGTCCTCTCGCCTCTGTCACTTCACAGTGAGCCAGCAGGTCCTACTCATGTTCCTGGTCAGCCTGCCACCTGGAGATCTCAGCCCGGAATGCATACATTAGAAACAGCACTAACACTGTCCAAGGAAACATCAAACCTCCTTCTCTGTGCTGCAGAAAGAGCTGCTGCTTAGGAGCAGGAAGCTGTGAGCGTGACAGTTCCCTTTGCTTCCTTCCATATTCATGTTTTTACTCTTTCCAGGGCAGATTTTCATACGGCACAGCAGGGCTCCCACACACACTTGACTTCCCAGTGACTACTGAGGGGCTCTGCCTGGTGCTGCAGGTAAACTATTTCTTCTTTGATGCCAAGGCAGAACTGTCACAGAGCCACGATCTAGTTTGGCTCACAGACATGTTGGCATATCCAGGCCTTCCTTTGAGATTAGTGCTTCATGTAGTTGGATGAATATCTGGAATCAGAGAGACTCCTGCCCACCTCCTTGGTGCAGCCACCAGCTCAGCCCCACACGCTCAGCCCCTCTGCAGAGGTGCAGCAAAGCTTGCTTTTCCTCACCACCAAGCAGTGATAAAGAGGTTCTACTTTATCTCAAAGGGAGAAGTCCCTGTCACCTCTTAGCTTTCTCCCAAGTCAGTCCTGACTCTAGCTTGGGGTATCCTCTGCCACTCCCTGGAAAACACTGCTTGACCTTAAGGAACCAGAATCAGAGTGTGTGTGCAGGCAGAAAGCCTGATTCCCTCCCTGCTTTGTTTCTAGCTCTCCTGAGGAGCTTCTAGTGCAGTGTACTTCTGTGGCACTGGGAGGGGGAGGTGTCAAACCACCTCCCACCAGTTTTAGCAGGACCTTCCTTAACTCAAAGATAACCCTTCAGCCTGGTGAATTCAGTTCTCAGCAGGGATTTCCTCCAAGACCAGGATCAGATATACTGCTAATACTTCTGCCCTTCTTCACTTTACCAACTGCTGAAAACCCTCCCATATGACCCAGAGGGATAGCAATGTGCTGGGGGGAAGGCTGAAAGCCTGGGGAACCTGAGCCCCCTCTGGGATCACTGCCCTTCTCTGGTACCTACTCTGTTTTGAATCAAGGCCAAGGAAAGCCAGGTCTTGCTGTCAGAGCAAAAAGCTCAGTGGAAAAAATTCACCTGCACACCAACAGCAGCCTTTCAGGTCTCCATGTTAAGACAGCATTAAATGTCTTGATTCTGCAATATAGCCCAGCCTGGCAAGGCTGTCATGCTTTTGCTGTCAGGAAATGTAGGGCAACATCACCTTCCTCCACAGACTCCTCTTAAATTTTCCTCTGCAGTTCTGTACCCATGGGAAGCAACAGGGCAGAATGACTGACTCCTTTAAAAATGAGGAAGCATCCAAGGGTGCTTTCAAGTACCACAGTATAGAGCTGTGGCATCTGTGTTTTGGGTACCCTCCCAGCTTTCACATCAGTGTGTCCAGCTCAGCTTGTGGTGTACAGGCAGGCACATGCTACCCTCATTCTTGACTGGACAAAATCTTCAGAAGCTCCAGATCCTAACCTGCTACACTCTAGCTTGGCTAGTGCATTCATTACAGAAACTCATTTGCACCTTTATTTTCCTCTGTTTGCTTCCAATCAGATGCATACAGGGAACGACTGGAGTGGAATGAATCTAATCAGAGGTTGATGCCATATCAGAAATCCCATCAAGTTATCTTCCAGTCCAAACATGCCCTTCACTGCAAGAAAACACCTTGTCATGGCCTGGAGAATCCCTGTGTATATTGTGTCCCCAGCAGGGATTCTTAATGGGCTCAGAAGCCAGAAACTGGGTTTTATTTTGGAATGTACAGGCAAAAATCCCTTCTATTTAAATACCCTCCTAGCTCTTAAGGGTGTTTTTCTAGACTTTTTTTCCTAGCAATAAACTAAGTCTGTATTAAGGAATTCCAGGCAGAGAAATCTTAATTCTCCAACAATGTTACAGCAGAGCCCAAAAGGCCCAGGAGACCCTGCACACACATTTCATGCCTGCTGTGCACAAGCACACATCTGCTCAAGCGAAAGCTTCAGCAGTAGGACATTTGGAGTCCTAGTCACCACTCAGCCAGAACAACCCAAGGGGGCCACTTCAACCCTCAGACATCTTCAACTTGGAAAATCCAGCTGACACCACCAACCCTAGCCCAGGCTGCAGCACTTAACGCTCCTAAATGCTGCATCTTGTTTCTGAAACGGACTAAAAGGGATGTGGCCTCTGATCCACACCCTCCAAATTTCTGCTTAAGTTTCATCAAACCTCCTGTGGCCACATTCAAGCATCCTTCCAGCTAGGGGCCATCCTGAACACAGACAGATGCTGTCTGCTGAGCACTAAAGGCTTCTCTTCCCCTACAGCAACAACTGGTCTGTCTGAACTCTAGCTGGCTGATGGCAGCACCTGGATGCCATCCAAAGACAGTAAGTTTTTTGCAGCTGAATATGTTTAGTAGTCCCTCTCCTAGGGCACAGTCTCCATTACATAGCTGTTGTTTATGACCCCAATTATCTCCCAGAAACTGGTCCTTGCCTGCAGTTAATAACCCAGGCTAAGTGATCAACCGTTAGGACTCCAGCAAACTGGTTGTTAACTTCTCTGTCGACCAAGTTCAGAGTCTTACTGCTATTAGAAACTCAGATTAACGATGCATAACAGACATGAACTCTCCTGTGACAGCCATGTGAGGCCAGATGAGGGGGAAAAGAGTCACTCCTTTTTCCTGGAGGTATCATCTGAGCAGGGAGGAGACGAGCTCTCCTTTAACTCCCTTCTCACCCTTCCTGATGTCTGGGAGATGACAAAGAACATCCTATTTTGCAGAACACTCTACACTTTCCTTGGGACCTGGATCATGTGGGCAGATCTATCTGTAAAATGGGCTCACTTTCCAGAAACTGCTTTCAGGGACCTCTTCCAAACTGCAATTCCTACCCTAGTATTTCAGATTTCCAGCAGTAACAAGGGTAGGCTAATACTGCAAACACCCACAGAGCATGAAAATGAGAGCCAGCGTGCACTGTGTAGAAATGAATCTCAGATTTCAAGGGGACATCTATGCTCAGTAACAGATGTATTGTCAGCCTTTCCCAGCCTACTCCTCACAGGCTGATTTGTAAAGCAGCCCTCCAACCACTCATCAGAAAACAGTAGTTCCAATTCAGAAACCACTTACCTTTCACAGCTCTTTCTTGTCTTCTGAATGCTAATGGGAGACCATCAGCCTCACATTCACAGGCTCACAAGGGCCACTGGGTATCTTATAGGACATAATTTTCTCAAGAGATTCAACACCCTCACTCCATAAAGCACAGAGGTCTGATCTTGGGGATTTACCACCATGGTCTTGGGCAGCCAGTCTGTCCCAGTCCACACAGAGACACTTCAAGAGCACCAGAAAAATAAACCTAGACAGTGCAGCTGTGCAACTGTGGGGCACTGGGACAAAAGGACAATGGAATGGGAAGGGGGAAAGTGGCTAAAACAAGAGCAAGGATTCCTGGTTGGTTATGTACAACATTAGGAGATGGTGCATACAAATGACTTTGGATGCAGTGAGGTCACTGCCCCAGTCTTGGAGGGAGACTGTCTCCTCCTTCCACCAAGATATGCAGAGAACAAGGGAAGGAACAGGGCACTGCTTGCTGAAGGTTATTCTGCAGTCATCCTCTCCTGCTCAAATGCCTGCCCCTCCAGCTCTCCTCTGACACCTGAGGAGCCAGCACTGGGACAGCTAACATACAAGACCCTCTTCTCAAAATCTGCCATATGAAGTCTAAAAGACATTTATTCTCCTACCACTCCATACATCAGCTAGGAAAAGGCAGACAAGAAAGGAAACTGTTTGGAACAAAATAATGCACCTTTCCCCAACTGATCAACTGCTGGAAGATAGAAGTTGACAACTGTGTGTCACCAGGGGTGAAAGGCAGGTGAGGATGGATGTCTCTGTGCTATCGGAAGATGGTGAAGGAGGACCCAGTGACAGTTAGAGGAAGTAATAGATTTTTTGGTAAGGAGGGTGCAAGGACTGTCCTGCAGTGATGGAACAGCACTCAAAGAGTGGAACATTTCCTGCAAAAATTTGTTAGTGCTTTTTCTGTCCTGCCCAGTCCTTCCCCAGCCACAATCCCCATAACCATGCAAACATGGTGACACTTGCTAATGAAAGTGCAGCACTATTTATTGTGTGTGGCAGCCATTAACAGAGAGGCTCTGTCAGCAGACACCCGAGCACCCAGCTGCCCCACAGAGGTACATGAAGTGCAACTGCAACAGGCAGAAACAAATGGTTGTGGTGTGAGGCCATGCCTGGCAGTCCATGGTCACCAGCTAGTGACCACATAACAACTCCTGTGGGCCTGCCTGGTCTGGAGGGGAGCTGAGTGGCTGCTGAGTCCTCAGCTGCTTCCATCAGGGCTTTGCAAGAGCGACGTGGCCACCACTCCCAGGGCTGGTCAGGCAGCTTTTGAAAACATACACTTTTATCCTTATGCTGAGATTTACTTATTCATGTATTCTCAACAGAAGCACTAACGGCCATAATTGGATCCATTACTGGGGTTATTAGAGCTCTCAGTCACTGCCTCTGCAGCCTCGTGTGCTGCTGGGGAAACACAGAGGAAGAACAGGGCAGAGGCACGGCCAGGGGCAGGGGCTTTAAAAATTCGCTGAGTTGTTGCTGTGGCAACTAAAACAAAATTTCTGGCAGGGACTGTGATGTGTGGGGAACTGTAAACTTCTCCATTCGTGGAAAACATTGGTCATGTCTCTGAAAGTGAGGTGGAGGAAAGACAGAAAGAAGGGCTCTTTTCAGCGACTGCCACAGCCAAGTGCCAAAAACGGTCTGCTTGCAAATTTATCCTTATGGCAAGCCCTGCTGACAGTTGGATTCTGCATACCAGGGCTTCCCAGGAGCCAGTGCACTGAGACAGAGCTGGTGTGTATTGAAGAGCACTTCTAGGTATTCAGTCCTGCTGGTCTTCATTGTCAGGAAAGCAGCTGAACCACTGTACAGACTCAGACAGTGCTGGAGTCCAACTGCATCTACCTTCACTTGTCTCTACCCCACAACCTATCAAGAATGTCCATGGAAAATGAAGCTTGTCTAGGAATTGACTTCCATTGAGACGATAGATTCTGGAACACCAAACTTTCCATCCATAAACAGTAGGAAATGGAAAAACAGTGGTTAGGTCTGGAAATACTAAAATTTGGATAGAAAGACTGAAGCTGATCTCAGGAAATACTGTCAATTTTCAAGATACTCAGTCCTCTCTGAGCTGTCAGGACTGCTGGATGAATTGTCACATATCCTGACAAACTCCAGAATGTGTCCACTACTTTAACATCTCAACATGGGTTGCAAACTTTCAGATTCAGCATCTTAGGTTCACGTGTAATTACTATGTAGGGCCTGCAAAATCAGTGTTGATTTAATGTTGGTTGATTTAATGTTGATTGATTTAATGTTGATTTAGGTTAAACAAGCTGGGCTGTGCCACTTATTTAATTTTCTGGGAGATCTTCCAGTTCATATCTGAGCCTGTTTAGCTAGCAAAGTCCAATACCTTCTGCTCCCCACCTTTCCTGCTCAAGAGTCATGGTTAGTCAGTTGTTACTTATGAAGTAATTCATTTAGTTTGGAAAAACAGATGCCTGATGCAAGACTCTGAATTCTCTCAAGTCCAGTGTATACGTTGGAGATACCAAATGGGCACTTTGCAAAAAGATTCAAGAGTGACAGCAGATGCTGCAAGCAGAAAATCTGCCTACTGAGAAATATTGTATAGGCAAAATGATTAATGAAGGTTTCGGTTTTTCTCTGGAGTCAGCAGCTGAACTATGAAGACTTTATTGCAAGTAAGACTCGCTTGGTGGGGCTGCTTTCCACCGTGAGGGGAGAAGCAGAGGGAATGGGAGGACAAAGACAAGGGACTGGCATCGGGTCAGTGTGGGGAAGCTGCACCCAGCAGCCCCACTGTAAAGCTGCTGGTCTCCTCTCCTCTCTCCCCTGGTGTCACAGAGGCTCATGGCTTCCTGACCGTGGCCCTCATGGCTCCCACGACTTCACTGCATTAATAACCTTCGTGAGAATTTTTCAGCTGCCAAAGAGTAACCTGAAGAAAACCCCACCCAGGAGCTATGAAACTGCACTATTGCCAAAGGGCAGCTCAACACAGGGCAGGAAAGAGGCCCCGATTAAGTGCACAGGTCTTTAAATAGACACCCTGGGTCTGCTCTGTGCAGCATTAAGGATCGTGGTGACTTTCTGAGGTCAAGGTAAAAAATGAGTACTTTCAAAGCTCAGTGAAGCTTATGCTTATAATACAACTGTAATTATCCTGTTAATAAAAGCAAAAATCCTTCAGCTTTGCAAATCCAGCCAGCGAAAGGCTGCAGATTCACAGCTCAGTCACTTAACCCCCAGTGTTGAAAGGCTTCAAAACTTCACTCCACCTCCTTACAACCTACCTTCACTCCTAGCCTACAGCACTTGGATAAGGACTTGTTAACAAGGAGGTTTAGAAAAGAAATGTAAGGTATTACCTGTCTGCAGCTGTTAAAATCTTAAATCTGTAGTATACGAATGTTGTTTGTGTAGACAAGGATCTTTTGTTGGCATAAACATCACCTCAATCCATACTTGTGTCATCCATTGAGGTGTATGGCATTTATCAAAACCTTACATATTTTATTCTGGTCAATGGAATTCACAGTGTGGTAACTTCTGGTGAGCAATAGAATTTTCTTCACTGCAAACTACCTCTTTTTAAGTAGCTTGCTCCTTTGAGACACAGAGACTTTGGTTTAAATGCTACAGTAAGGGGGAAAAAACAGAGTCTATCAAACAAGAAAGGTAGACCACACAGATCACTTCTCAATTTCCAGAGTCACTGATGCAGTGAAGATAAATGTTGCTTGAGAACAGGCTTGTCACTGGCTTTGGGTGGTGAAACATCAGCAGCAGTTAAGGCTGGCTGGGAAATTTTCAGTGTGCACACATGACAGTTTTCGTTTTGACATCAGGGCTGCTAACACCTGCATCTCAGCATTTCCAAACTTTTAAGCAGTCCTAGGCCTTCAGAAAACAGCCTGTTCTCATTCATTACGACTCTATGATAGATGATTAGATAAATACAAGGTTGACTTTAAGTTCCTAATTTTAAGAGGCTGTCCATTTACTTAGGAACTCCTTTTAATGATGAAGAATTAAGTTGCAGAAATTACTGTGAAGCACACAGGCTGCACATACAATGTCTGTGCCTCTGGAGAGATCAAATGTGGAGACTGTGTTTTCAGGCTGGTCTTCCTCCATGCACAAATATAAAACCACAGGATGACATTCAAAATGGTATTCAGTCCTCCACTGTCAGGTGGAGGTGCCACAACTTACCACAGCTGAGCACATTATTTAATTTTCATATAAGTAACCAAAACCCATCTTAGAAACTGTTAGGTTATTTGCCCTGGTACTCTTACTTGGATATCTAAAATCTTACTGCTCTTTTGCTTAGAAATTTAATTTGCAGCCTAAATTTATTCATGAGCCATTTATACCAGTTTCCTCTTGTGCCAACGTTGTCTTTTAGTTTAAATTGCTCTTCTCCCTCCCTGGTGTTTATTCCTCTGATGTATTTATAGAGAGCATTCATATGTCCCCTCAGCCTCTATTTTGCTAGATTAAACAAGCCACACACTTCTAGTCTTCATGTATACAATGGATTCTCCAGTGTCCCCACCATCCCAGAAGCCCTCCTCTCTACCTATGCCAGTCTCATGCCATAGTTCTTGGCACATGGCTGTTTGGTATGTGCAGAGAACTGGCAAAGCCATGTGTCCTACTTTCTCCCTAAAGGGACAGTTTGCTTTTAGTTTTCAGTGTATTAATCAAGTACAGTACCTTCGTTAATGGAAGACGAACATACTCTATCCCTTCTCTTCCCTCAGCCTCCTAATGGGCTCTCAGCTTACACTAGATATTCTTGTTATATCAGTCCTTAAGAGTATAGTCTTTATTTTTTTGTAGTGGTAAAAATGGTTACATTTTTATCATTTTAGTCACTGGTCAGCAGTTTCTGCTTGTGATATGCAAGCATTTCTATCAGTAATAGTAACACACTATCAGTAGTAGTAAACTGCTTTGTATCATGTATGTCCACACCCAAAAGAAAATCTATGCTGGAATCTAGAAACTGGTCAAGTCATCCCAGGCAAGTATCTGTCCCAGACTGGGAAGAGGAGTGGTTCTACTTCAGCTCTAGCCTCCATGAACTGAGAAACCCACCGCTTCACCTGGATGTGATCTCCTCCTGATATGAGTACAAACCACATTCTGCTACTGCCCAAAGCTCCAAGCAAGGAGCAAGGATGCTGAATCCTGGCTGTGTGACTGTAGACCTTGGGAAGAAGCCAATCGCTCTGGAGATGTTTTTGCATCAGTCTGGTGGGGAGGACAGAAGAGGGGACTGTCCTGTGCAACAGTGTGTACCAGCCTACCTTCCTGTTCTAACTTGGGTGGGCAGGAGATAACTGCTCAAAGAAGATCAAACGTAACCTTCTCAGTCCTCATGGCTCTTGCAGCTTCGATTTTGTGAACACATGGAGGACTAGGCTTTTCACAATCTCCTCTTCCTGACATGTCCTGCTCGCTTTTGGATGGTAGGAAGAGAAACACTGCTTATCCCTTCAGCTGCCACAGCTGAGGCACTTTCAGCCCTTGTGCTACAGAATCTGACTTTCCTCCCCTAATTACTTCTCACTTCTCCACTTCCAATTTACTTATTGTTGAGTCAAAATTCTCGAGGGCAGCATGGCATTGGCATGACAGCACTGCTCAAAGACCACGGAAATGCAACAATGTCAGTAATACCTCTCTCAGATCGCTCACTGCCTCACTACCATGACAAAAGACATTTGAAAACGCTTATCAATAACACTGATTGCAGCCCAGATACTTAAGCTAGGTAAGTATCCTCCAGTGCTCATGAAAACTGCCTGTGAGTGAGAGCCTTGCTTTAGCAGGACTCAAGTTGCTTTCGATTACTTTGGGCCAAAAGCAAATTGGTTTAATTAACACCCTATCCATACAGGGCAGTAAGCTGAAAAGCAGAATAAAGCTGTTGTGGGAAAAGAACAGAAAAGCCTGGTCCTGAGCTGGCTGTTTCCAAACCTGTTTACTTAACTATTAGCAAGGGTGGCTTCTCCTTAATTTATTTACATAGAATGTTTCTGTAACCATCTGCTCTTAAGCTAAAAGGAAAAATTATCATCTTTCTCCTGCCACTGCAGAGACTCCCTTGGATGTTCTTAATAATACAAAAATATATATCATTTTAATGCAGACAGCTTGGCTAATAAAAATGATCTGTACCATTAGTGATTATGCCACAAATACAATGCAAACAAGCAGCCTTTCCCTGAAGAGGCCAAGCATAAAACACCTCTCTCACCAACCAAGGGCCAGAGACAACAGCACAGCAGTAGGACTTGGCTGCTTACTTCTCCACCAAAGAGCAGAAAAAGAGAAGGGCAGTTCAATTAAATTACCATTACTCACTTCTTCAACAAGCTTTAGGTGCTTCAGTCAAACCTGTCTGGGCCCCA
Source organism: Chaetura pelagica (assembly GCF_000747805.2). NCBI lineage: Eukaryota > Metazoa > Chordata > Aves > Apodiformes > Apodidae > Chaetura > Chaetura pelagica. Next base: position 4,164,887 of record NW_009953571.1, read on the forward strand.
TTCTTCTAAGGAGCTTTTCCCTGGATTTATATATATACAAAGCCATATTCCTGAAGAGGGTTACCTTGGTTTACCTGTTGCTACAGTCCTCATGATATTACAGCCCTCTAAGGCTCTGATGTATCCTCTTTTGCTGTGAAATGGGCTGAAGCAGGTAGCCCCAGTCAACAGGTATGAAACTGAGGCAGACAGTAACTAAAAGTAACAGCAAAGATGATGGAAAACAGCAGTGAAGCAAGAAAATGAATTCAAGCCACTAAATCATTACCTAGAAATTGAAAAATTCACCTTAGGTAGGCCCTACTTAAAATAAGCTCCACCATGGGCAGTTTGCTAAAACATGGAAGGGCAGCACTACTGGCCCACACGTTGCCTGATACCATTTCAGCGCGGCCAGCGCCGCAACAGCAGCCGTGATGCCTGGATGTTGTTTCCCATCGACTGCTGCTCCCTTCTGTGAATGGCAGCAAATCACTTAACCTCCACCACTCAGTTGCCTCCAACAAAACAAGCAATAAAATGGTTAGAGGTTGAGGGATGAATGAAAGAAAAATAAATCAGGACAGAAGAAAATGTTGTTTTCTTTAAACAAGTGCTAAGGGAAAAGGAGTAAGATTACGCCTCAAATTATATCAATAAAATAGGAACATACCTCTTTACTAAATAATTCAATTGATAAAGAAATGTGTGTAAAGAAAGATAATCAATGTCTTGGGGATTTTCAAACACTTCAGTAGAGACATCAGCATTGTAAGAAATGAAACACGAACAAACTGGAAGGCCAGCACGTGCCATGAATTTCCATAGCTCTAAGGTCTGGCAACTTGCATGTGCTGCATGAAGAAACAGGAGTGCTGGCCTTGGCAGTGGCAGCAGAGCAGGGGGAAAGCCAAAGGGCCACTCACAGGAATATACTCCAGGGAATCCAAAGATTTAATTCCAATTTGGCCAAACCATCTGTTGGTATCTTCTTCTGCTTCTGTTGCTCAGTCTGTTAAATGGGGCTAAGGGCAGGTGTGCTGTGGGATACTGGGAGGGTTTATGTTTGCATATAATTTCAAAAGCTAAAGATGCACAAAGGAGGGCAATTCTTTGCCAGGCAGGTAAGAAGAGCCAACTGCAGTGGATTCTAACAGGCAGGCATGGACTGAGTCCTTTGTGCAAGTACTGCAAGAAAGCACCAAAGCTGGTGCATCAGGAGAGGTTGTGCAAAGCGAGACCAGCAATTTCCTGAACCACCGCAGAGGAAGTGATCCACGGGAAGGGAGCTGGAGCCATGGCCATGAGCCAGCCCCAGAACCATGGGGAAAGAATAGAGCTTTACTAGCTGAGGTTAAGGATGCATACAGATCACTGACATGGAGGATATCTCGCTCATGAAGGGGATTATTAAGGATAAGCCAAGCTACTTTTAAAAACAACCCTCTGGACAGTTGGAGTGCTGATCTTGGCTTGCACCTTGGCAGGGCTGCTAGGGAAGACTGACAGCTAGTGCACAGGGATCAGATACTTCAGTTACACCTGTACCGATGCAGAGGCCATGAGCTGCAGAGCTGAAACTGATTCTGGAAAGTGATCAGATTCCTGATCCTGAGTCTATCAGGGTTTGAGAGGGAGAGGCCATAGGTAGATGGTAGGGGAAGCACGGTGAAAGGGTGGCCATTGCACAGATAGCAGTTGCCTACCTGCTCCCACCTCATTACCATTTTCACCTTGTATTGTTTCATGGCCTATTAATAGAAGAGGTTTTCTATTGTGTTTGCACTTTTCTATCACACTTGCAGGCCTGATCCCTACTTGCCTTAATAGGATGCAAACCTCATGAAATCAGATCTTACTAGCAAACCTCTATCAGATGCCCTGCTCAAGCAAAAGGGAAGCCTTTCACACTGTTGACATCTGTGGAGCTCTTAATCTAATACAACATTTCAATCTTAAGAGCAGAAATGAATAGGAGCAAAACACATGCCACTGAATGCAGCTGAGTCAAGTCCCACAGCATCACAGCCAAGAGAAGCAAAAGACCTTGAAAAAAAGTTTCTACTCCTCACCTGCAATCAATCTGATGGAACAAAGAAGCTGGTTCAGGAACACCTTTATCTCACTGACAAAAGACTGCTGACTTACCCCCAAATGAGTTCCTCCAGACTCTTTGTCCTAAAGGACACAACTTTTTTCCTTCTCCTAAAGGACACCCATGCTATCCTGGGGCACAGCCTCACCCCTGGGGGCTTCACACAGGCAAAACTGAAGGGAATGAGCAAGAAAAGGCAGTGCTGCGAAGTGGTGATCTTATCCACCATCTCTGCTACCTCCCCCTCCTTGCCTTTTAAAACACTGACTTGGCCCACAGGCATGAATTTTCACATCTTGGTCTCACAGAGCCAAGAGAGGGGAATGAGACTGGAGCCTGGAGCACAGCACCAGTGAGGATTCTCTGCACTTCTAGAGCATGTGCCTCGAGTCCTGCCTTATGTCTGCTCCATACATTATCACTGGTGATAGAGGTGCCACAGATTACTTCTTCCAGGCCCCAGGTGAAGTCTGTGCCTCTGGCAGAAAGCAACATCATTGCTGGAATTGGAAAGTGAGAAAATTTTAGTTCGTAAGACAGTGACTGAAAATAAATACAAAAATTACAGCGTCACATTCCTACTCAGTCATTTTCCTAAGTAGAACAGTACATTAACACATTAATTTAAAAAGAATTTCCATCTACAATAGCTAACAAGGACATTGATAGCAGGTCCTTACTCACTGAATAAGAGTTGCTCAAGTCTTGACCCTGAACTGCCCCAAAACTTTCTGCTTAATTAATGACCTTCATTCTGTGTCAACAATAACTGGCAACAATTTGATGGAAATGGCTGACCTAATATTCAGGATACTTTGCCAGTCAGATTTGATAGAGAGTGGTTCTGTGGTGTATATCTCCTGCTCCCAATACATGGGAGCACGAACTCTTGCCAAAGATCACATCTTATTCTTGGCAGATGGTTGAGAAAATCAGACTAGGCCCATATGGATCCAAATTGCTGAGAGCAGAGTTGGGATTTAATCATTGCCTTTCTCGTCACAAAGAGGTGAAAAGCTCTCTCAAATACCCCTATTACCAAATGGTCCTGAGTGCAAGGACTCAGGAGTATGTTATCTTTAGTTATTTCTAATTACGGGGCTTTCAAAATTTCTTTTTTTTTTTCTTTTTTTCCCCCCCTAACCTGCTGTGTGAACATCAAAGGAAAGCAGACAGCTGATGCTGTTACTATCTATTCAGACGTACAGCAAGGAAATTCAGCCATATCATAAGACCATTATCTCTGACTACAAGGATTCTTCCATGTGTATTTGATAGGATTAACTAGAACTGGCACTGGACCAAAGGATAGATACAAAGTTTCAAAAGAATACTCAGACATTTAGATTTTCAAATTACTGTACAAGGTGCATGCTGTAATCTGTGGTCAGTTGAAACTGCTCAAATTAGCCAGAGAAGAGTGGATTATTGTATTGACTAAGGCTTTGTACAAGGGTAGCACCTCAATTCAGCATCCCAATTTGTAAGGTCAGGAGGGACAGTGAGTTCTGACTTGTAAGAAGGTTTTAGGAACACCCTTCTTCACTCTGCTTAATTGCCACTTTCTCTGAATCAAGGTATCTCTGATTAATCTGCAGACCTCACAAAAGGTTCCTCCAAAACACAGGAATGGGTTCTCCACCTCTGGAGCAGAGCTACAAGATACTGCAGCAGCTGCTGCTTCAAGGCACTATGTGCAGCACACTGAAATCATTATCCCAGTATTATAAAGCATGTCCTCTGGGTCCCAAGAATCTCAAACAAATGCAAGCTTTTCCAAGCCTTTCAATCAATATCACAGATACATAAAACCACCCCTTGGTACCATGTGGTGGTCATTACTTGTGTAGTGCCTGGAGAAAAAGATGTATTGTGCTTTCTCTGCTGCATTCAACTAAAACTTTTAAGAAACCTGGTTCCTCAAGCTGTGCCAACATCATTTAGGTTGCTGCTGTGCAAACAAGGAGGTAAACAACAACAACCACAAAAAATCATGTTAATTTCAAGCTCCATTAGAAAAGCAGATTTTGGCAGCAAGGAAAATCAATGTTTGTCCAGTAGAAAAAAAAAACAAAACAACCAGCACTGATAGGGACAAAGGGCTGTTTTCAAGTTTCTAAGAGTATGTAAAAATCTTGGTACTTAATATCCTCTGAACCGGGGGAAAACTATTTACTCATCAGAGACTATTTGATTCTGACACAGGTAGTATTTTGATGCGAATTACCCAGCCCCAGATACTGCCTAGCAATGCTTTCCTTTTTGTACATCTGATCAGCTCTGACACAAAGACCAATTGATTTCCTTTTTTCTTTTTTTTCCTCCCTAAAGATGTCGTCAATTCTGGTTTGTTCTAATGAACTCCACAAATGCTACACCAGATACATCCAGATTTCCCAGGGCTGACTTGCAGTTTAGCTGTGCTAGATAACAAGCAGAAAACCCATCATTTTTAGCTGTTACTAGTTGTCTGGGATAAGACTTATTCACAGTGAAAAGAAAAAAAATAAATCTAAAAAAAGGACTGGAGGGGCCACCCTCCAGCAGCACCTGAACTGAGGCCAGTTTGAGGAAGGAAAACCCTCCTGCAGTTTCTGAGAAACAGCAGGCCCCCATCAGCCCCACAGTTTGTTCATCTTTATGAAAAAATACAGTCATTTGCTACCACGACTGTGTTAATTTGTTTCAATTCAGCAAAACCTCTAAAGCTCTGGGCCCTCCCAAAGCACCAGCAGACGTTAGGCTAAACTGCAGTCTACCTCTTCTACAAATTCACCAAACACAGGGGCTTCTGCCTGATGGGAAAATCCCAAGGTTTGCACTCCCCAGCATCCTGCTTGTATGCTGCAGGCCAAACCCTGCCCTTGGCTATTCAGTCTCAAGAGGCCTCTCCCTTTTAATGGGCTCTGCATGGCCAGGAGCCTGCCCCTACTGCAGAATTCAGCCCTGAGGAACTGATCCACTCCCTACAGCTGACATCTTGAGCACTTACTTTTCCTTATAGAAGCATTAAAATATTCTCCTGCCTGAAAAACAAACAAACAAACAAACAAAAAGACAGGCAAGCCAGAAAGCCTGAACTACTCCACTTAAAAAAGGTATCATCATTTTTGTACCTTTTGCTGGACATTATCAGTGCCCTGCTGGCACAGTCCACCAAAGACAAAAACATAACTGTGTATTATGTGAGGAAAGGAAACTATAGAAGATGCAGCTAGAGGTCTTTGACATAAGCTATGTTCTCTTGTCTATGGCTGGAAGTTAACTCTCCTTGCCTGCAGGTATCCCTACAGGAGAGAAGAAGGAGATGAAGTCTGGCTGTTCTGCACAGCAGTTCTAATCCGAAGAAAGGCCTCCCTTCCAAAAAGCAAGCTATAATTCCCCTTTTGTTCCCAACAGATTAAGTCTGTTTTCACTGTCAGGGATGAAAAATATCCCAGAGAAGATCAGAGAGTCCATTTAGCAGAGACTACACATTAAAGGACTCATATCAGAGAGGGCTAACACTGTCCTCTGGCAAGTGCTCCTTAATTTTCTATTAAAAGTATCACATCGTGTGTCAGCTCTTAAAACAACTGAAAGATCTCAAGTAAAGTGGAAGTTTTGGAAATCAGAGAGCCAAGATCAAACTGAAATGGACCATCACTTGGAGAAAAAGCCTGTCTCAAAGCACTGGAGGGTTTCTCAGCTAGGAGGAGGAATGCTGCTGCTACTGAAAAGGCCAACACCTGACAGGGAGATGTGCAAAGGTGCAGCACTGCAATGTGTCAGCTGCCCCCTACAATTACAAAGCTAACTAGCTGCTTTGCATCTTGACTTCCTGCTTGTTTTAAAATGAGCTGTGAGAAAAGTGAAGACACTCAGTCTCCAACATGGACAAATCCAACTGGGATATCAAGGAGAAAGCAGACGCTCACACGTGAGAGGGGACGGGTGAAGTCTTAGATTGTATGGGTAAGTAAACAGACACACAGTTTTGCAAACCTTACCAGCAGATAAGGTATAGGCTTCAACAGTGATACAGTGTCTATTATGCACAACAATTAGAGAAGAGCCCAGGCAGTGCTGGTGGGGGAGAGCAAGGCCAGTAGCTGTGCATATGCATCACCTCTTGCTCCAGAGAATAAGCACTGCCATGTGCCAATGCATTCACGAATCCAGACACACCAATTTAGCATTGTCTATCTGTCATTTATAACTTTTAGCATTTTGACAGCCCTCCAGGACTGTTAATTCATTTGTTTCTTCACTAGATTTCATGGTGTCTGTAGAATATGTATCAAGAGACAGAAAACCAGCCCAAATACATTACCCAGGCAGCCAAGGGGGGAGAAGTTACCTTTGGTGGGAAGACTTGTTTTCCCCAATGAAAAGACTTACTTTTCTTTAACCTAAAATAGCTAGATGTAAGGTTCAAAGGTGATTTTTCATTATAAAACTTTATTTCCAGGACATAACAATTCTTCAAAATATTAACCTCTCATATTCAAATTCCACAGGCCTGAACTCTCTTCAAAGACACTTGTCTATTGGGACATTTGATCAAATTGCTTCTGACCTTTTCTAGCATGCTGAGAGGCAGTGAGGAAAGTGAGAGAAAGATGGATGGTTGGGGAGGGATACGAAGAACAAGAAGAATTCTCATCAAAGATCAATTCTTGTTAGCCTATTCTTAAACAGCTCCACAGTCAAAAGGTTTTGAAGTTGAAATTGGCATGGAAATATTTCTGCCTGAAGGATTTAAAAGAATAATCCCAGAAGGGTTCCTTGGGCATGGCCTCACTCCAATGGGAATTAGTTTTCATTTGACCCAATTATACATGTTTAAAAAGCACATGCTGAGTATGCCTGTGGGGTTTTCTGGTAAGCTCATTAAGGAGTTGATTTTGTCCTGTACCAAGTGCACTACCTCAGTTCTGAAAAATGCTTCATAAAACTGTAAGACTCATCAAAGTCCATGGGACACTGCATATTCTGTAAAATTAAGCAGGTGTCTATGTGCTTTGCTGCATCAGACTTGAGCTGTGGCTTTCCATTAATTCAATCTGTGGTCCCAGAATGGTTTCCAGAGAGCTTGATCTCTTTGAAATTTTTAAGGTTTAGTACAGTTGTTTAAACAAAATTTGCAGACCCATTCAAAGCAATCCAGAGCCTCCCAAATGTTCTGGCATCACAGCCTGAGAAGCACTAGGCCAGGACATGAAGGAAGACTTGTCCCACGATCTTTAAGCAAATCCTTAATAGCAACAACAATAATAAAAATAGCACCCCCCCAAGTGCATTGAAATGGGCATTTTATGGAAAAAAAAAAAAAAAAGTTAAACTGAGATAAAGATCTGCTTCAAATTAAGTACAAGCTAAAATTCTTCAGCACAGAAAAACTGGAAACCATTGCTTTGCTCAATAGGTAACATTCTAGTTTATCAAGAATAAAACATGCCCTTGAGAGTGCTTGTTATAAAGAAAAAAAAAATAGTTACGAAAATGAATTATGTGATTCACAAAACCATCCACTTATTTTTTATGTAATAGCTCAGAATTGAGAGCATTCACCAAGGACAGAAGAAAACTAGGCTTAATGACCCTAAAGATTCAAATTTTTATCTCCAAATTGCTTGCAGAGTGCTATATACTTAGGTTATTCTGTATTTTGGGATGGACTTCTTTTAGTGTTTTCTCCTATGCAAAAATAATTAACCATGCAGTGGAGCAAGAAGTGGAATTGAAGCACTTCCTCTGCCAGCTCAGCATTCTTACCATTAGGCTCTGGATTTCCATCAGTACCTTCACAAGATGGTGAGAATCACAACTAAGGGCATCAGCCTCAAAACACTCCCTAGCTTGTTGGAAAAGGAGCTTTCTTAAAGGATGGAAAGCCTCCTGACCTGAAAGGATGGATGTGCACCTGTTTTCTCTATGAGTTCTCAAGCTAGAGTCTTAAATAGGTAGAATGCAATCAAGGTGATAATTTATTTTTATATATTTTTAATACATATCTCCCCTCCCCTGGCTTCCTCAGTGAACGTCACTAGAAAATGTGCTTTTAAATGAGCAAATGAGTAAGTAATTACCTCCCATTCCTCTCCCTAAACATCCTTCCTTACATTATCAAAATATTGCCAAGTTCAATTATACATGAGGAGGAATGCAGTTAAAGAACATAACTTAAATATTAGTATAAGCAGACTGACCTTAACAGACCACAGATCTACTTTATTTCCCTGGGGGAAGAGGATAAGTTAGATCACACCTAGGGCTAATGCAATACTGCAGATAATTTAGATCCCTATTTTATTTACCTTAATCCCTAAATTAGAAGCTAAGGAGAACTGCATTGGGTATATGTACAAATGGACAAATTAAGTTTATCATTAGCTTCCTCGGTTCCAGGAAAGAACATATCTAATAAGGTTACTCACAAAATTATTGTTGTAAATGATTTACTGAGAACGTCTAGAAGAGGTCTAATTCAGACACATTGTGATAATCAAAACAGGGAAACCTAGAGCCAGAAAATTAAAATCCTACAGATGTTTTGAAACTTGCATACAGATTATAATACTCCATTACAGGGTATTATTTGAAAACTATTGTCATAGTATTATTAAATACAATATTGTAATGCAAATGCAGGAAAAAGCAGAGGTAGGATTTCTCCACAGGAACTGATGATGTGCATTTTCTTATTTTTGCACACTTTCCCTTGCATCTTTAACATTCTCCGAGCGGATGCTCCCTCTTCAGCTGCATATGGTCCTGTACTCTCTATTGATCCATGGTAGGCCACAGCCCATCAAGCTCAATTTCAATATAAACCACCCAGACCAGAAGACCACAACTCTTCAGAAACACAGCAAATACAGGAACTGCTGCTAAACCCCAGACTGATGCAACACTAAGAGCTTCCAAGCCATCTGCTGAGATGGTTCCTAATGCATTTTCATCCTGGGGGATGAAAGCCATGGCCAGATGTATGAAATGCTGATGCCCACACTCAGCCCACTCCTCCAATGGCACAACTGTCACTAAAGGAGAAGCTGGAGGCAGAACTAACCCCTTGGGAATATCCACTTGCTGCAAGTGCCAAACGGTCCAAACTCTCTGTGGACCATGAAACAGACAAATGAATATTTGATAGAAATATAATTTGAGAAAATAAAAGTCCTGCTCTACTTAGCAATGAAATATACTGGTTATTTGACCTGTTGGAGGAATAAATCTGCACCGTGAACCGATTATATCCAGACTCTGATGTGAAAAAACTCCCAAGCCAGTTCCTGAGGAAACAATATAAACCTTTAACCTGGAAAAAAAAAATAATAATTGTACACCAGGACACTGCATTTCAGGGGTCACTGTTGTTGTAGTTTAATTGCTTACCCTGTAAGTACTGCTCAGACAATGTGTTACACTGATGTACTATTCTACTCCATGAGTTGAGGTCCTGCCAAGCTTAGAGCAATCTTGTGGAAGCAGCTACCCATTAGATTTCATCCTCAGGATGTCTTTGAAAGGAATGATGTAAGACTAAACACAGAAACTGGGCATTAAAGAGTGGGAGCACTATGAAAAATGCACTGCAACATGAAGCAACTCATAGAGGATGTTGTACAGACTTCGGTAAAAAATGGGATTTTGTCTGGTTATTTCTTTGCAAAGGAGAAGCAGAAAGGGCAAGAAACGTGAAATGGAGAAGAAAAATGAAGGTTCTTTAATGACACTTGGAAATCAGTGGACAGGAGGCAAATCATTCTGCCTCTCTCATCAGTTACATGGCTTCAAGGTCTGCATGGTCCTACCATGCCGTGTGAATTCAGGGAAGCAATGCAGACCTGGTAGGCAAGTGCTAGTTGAATAAATCCATGTGCTGAAGACTTGCTAATGCCCGTTACTATCCTCATCTTTTCCCAATGGTTACTCTGGACCTTTTTTCTCCCCTTGTCCTACCTCACACTTCATTTTACCTGACCCCACTCCATGACAGCTCTCCACGAAGGCCTGCTCCCACGGGTATTGTGAGCAAACCCTCCCCAGCACACCACCACCTACAGAGAGGCAAACAATGAGCCCTTGAGCCAGTGCAACCATGCAAATCACCACCTTGAACAGCATCTCTCCTCCTCTGCACTTCTGTAAACTTTCTGGAGAAGAGTTCTCCATTTATTTGTCACATCCAATACTGGGAGAGAGAAAGAGAAGATCTAAAGAGGTAACGTCCATCTAGTTTCCTGACAGTCACAGAAATAATAAACAGTACTAAAGATGATTCATGGCAGGAGATGCAGAGCACAAGGCTCATACAATTATCGTGTAAGCCCAGGCCTGAAAACAAGAATGCAGAACTGTGTGTGGAAAGCACAGGAGGAGAGCCCTGAGACGAAGCCTGTTCATTGGTCTGAAACATGTTCAGAGAGGTATTGTCTTGCTCTCAGAAGTTACAAAGAAGGGAGAAGGGAAGAAACAAAAAAGAAAACACATAAAGAAAATCCAAAAGGGGAAAAATATTTCCCCACAGACATCTCCTGAGGATTTTTGCAGCTACTGTCTAGTTTGAAACTGAGGGTTTAATTCTGTAATTTGACAAGTATGACACATTTTACAAGTAGGAACACGAAGGGAAGATAGTTTGTTATCATGGTAAGAACTGAGGGGAGCATTTTGTTAGCCTGTGAGTCAGATGCAGAATTAACATCTCATGAGTGAATCATGCTATACAGATTGACAAACCTAACCTGAGCAACACCAAGTTTTTAGAACTACCTAGTCCTTCACCTTCATCAGTGCCTGTGTCAGGCACCTTCTCCTCCCTGACACAGTTTGTTGATGCAGTTATGGCCCTGGGGCCCACCCTGGTGAAGCATAGGTGGGAGTAATTTTGAAATGAGACAAGCAAAAGTCCTGCAGCATGGGCTGTCTGAACACATTTGGTTGGTATCTGTGTCACAGACTTCTCAGCACTTTTGCACCATACTCTGTATGTGCTCCAATATGAAAGATCTAAGAAAGCACAGGAGAATGGGGGAGAGAATAAGAGACAGATCCAGACAGCCGAGCAAAGTCCTTGTCCCTGAATTAAGCCTAGCCTGAGAAGAAGAGTCATACTAGGGATTAGATCCACTACAAATGAGAAGCATTACAGTTCTTGCATTAAAGGGACCAGGCAGCACCTGCGACCAGATGTCAGAGCATATCAATTCTGCCTTTCCACACTCGTGGCACCCGAGAAAAAACAACGTTATGGCTACAACTGAATCATACTATTTTGATGATTCACTCACAACAACCTTAGGGCACAATAAAAAATTGTGGCTTCCACGGTCTGTTGTCTCTCATAAGGGCTTAAATTTCAGACAGCCATGTCTCAAGAGTTCAGATGCATTGCTAATGCATCACTTGTACATTGCTGTCAGCATGGAGAGGGGAAGAAGAAGAAAGTAAGTGCAAATAATAATGCATTTGGGCTTTGTGAGGTGAAGAAGGTGGAGATATTGTAACATAGTCATCACAGAGCTATGCTATACTTAAGCACATGTAGGTTCTTGTGTCAAAACACTTCCCAAAACCCTGGAAAAAATGTTGCTCTAAGAACCTCAACTCAGATGATGGCTCAGAGGAGAACAGAATGCATAGTGCAAGCAGAATATTCAATGTGACAAAAAGTTCAGGTGTTTCTTTAAACAGCCAGCCAGGTTTTCTTTCAGCACTGCAAATGACATTACCCCACCAGGAACTAAAAACAGCCTGCAGACCCCCTCTCATGATGCCTGGCCAGGCATCTTGTCAGAACATCTCCAGCAGACCTATGCAACAAACTTTCAGCCCATAATTTGATACATCAGGTTTTCCTCCTTTTTGCTTCCAAGAACAAGTTGTCAGGAGGCTGGCTGCAAAAATCTCCATCTCCTTTACAGTAGATGTGAATGTTTTCCACAGCCTGTTCATCTACATGCAAGTACTGTGTCAGTGTGGTGGGTTCCAAACAGTATCCCTGTAAAGGGATGGGTCATTTGTCTTGGGAATGTGCATCTCCAGAGTCACTGGCAGCAGAAGTGAAGAGAGGGAGCTGGTTTGAGAACAGGGATGGAGAAACAGAGCTGCGATGAAAAGGACTGTGGGAGGGAGGCAGGCAGCAGCAAGAAGAGAAAAAGGAAATTGTGGCTTCCAGGAGTAGCAGATCTGGGCCGCAACTTTCTGAAAGAGCTCCAGGACAAGACACAATCATAATAATAATAGTCCAAGATACAGCACCTTGTTTTTGCTCTTTTGCTTCTGCTTTCCAAGTTCACCTTTCTGTTAGCTGGAAATTTCTTGGACAGCTACAACTGTGCAGTCCTCGAGCTGCCCCTGACATGGCCACCTCCTCCCATGCACCTCTCCCCTGCTGGGCTTCTACAGCAGGTTCCCAACAATGTCTTCTTGAGGTGACATTCCTCAAGATCATATTTTCTCAAGTTGAGAACAGTGGCACAAGTGATTATCAAACAGTTGAGCAGGATGTGGAGTTTGCGGTGGGGGAGGAAGTGACAGAAGAAGGAAAAGGTTTTGGATATAAAGGATGCAATTTCCAATATTAAAACAAATAACATTCTGAACTTAGCAATTCAATACGTAACTTAAAACTCACGTTCACTGAACACTGAACTAAAACATTACCTTTTGTGGGTAGAAGGGCTGGCAAAGCTTGAGTGCTCTGAAACTCTCCAAATGCCAAAGGGAACAACAAAAGCACTCTTGAATTAGAATGTGTGCTCATGCAACGTGGCTCATGCCACCAAATAACTCAGGAATATACTTTTTCTCCTGCTCCTTTCTTTGTACCTCTTTAAAAGGGAGGAAAGTTGTCTTTACCGAGGAGATGTGGGTTGTACTAAATTCTTATGATAAAGCAAATTCTAGGCATTTGGCCTTCCATCTTGGAGCAACTTGGTATTATTAAGCAGTAACTCTTTGAAAGCACAGTGTCCTAAGTGAAAACAAACAGCTCAGAAATGCAAGGCATCCAGGAGTTAATTTCTCTGAATAAGAAAGAAGCAGAATTCACCTACATTTCTGACATCTTACATTAGTATGTTTTCTAGATGAGCAATTCATGACACTGAGGAAACGAGAGCATTAGAATGTGAAATGAAGGGTGATAGATGGAGACCACAGAAAAGAAAATTATAAATCATTATTTGAGCTATAGATCTGCAATTCTGGGAAACACAGCTTCTTCTGACTCCATCGGATTGTGCTAGACCACAGCTTTCCAATTACACCCCTCTGTATTCTGCTGCTGTGAAAGTAAACCAAGGATGTAGCTATCGTGAAGGAACTACAGACCAGACAGAAATAAGAAGTCCAAAATATGCTACTGGATAAATCAATGGAGAGTTTACATCCAGAATACTATACACAATTATGTTTTTTCCACCTTGAAAAGGGCATAATAGAACTTGAGAAAATGTTGCAATGCTGTTTGTTGAGAGGTATAAAGCAGCTTCTAGATGAGAAAGAAAGAAATACTTTGGCTCTCTCCAGCTTGGAAAAGATATGACAGAGGATGAATATTATAAAAAGCCTTAAAAACATGAATGGCACACAGAATTTGAATAGGGGATGATTATTCATTATTTTTTATACCGCAGGAACTAGGAGGCAGCCAGTAAAATGATCAAGCAGCAGGTTTAAAGCAAATGAAAGAAACAATTTTTCAGAATTGTGGAATTAAACTGCCATGGATTTCTGCAGAGGTCAAAACTACAAATGGCTCCAAATGCGACTAGATAAATTCACAGAGGACAGGTCTATCAGTGACTATTAAACTTCATGGTTCAGATAGAGCCTTTGGCTCAAGAAATGCCTAAAACACAGATTGCTAGAAGCTAGAGAGATGTATTGGGGAAGAATCATCCCCAGCCTCCTCTAGCAACAGTGAGGGGAACACACACTGACACTCAAATGCCTCAAAAATGTCTCAGTCCAAAGGCAAGGCTGACCACCACCCCTTGCAGATACACCAGGGCCTGTGGACTGGCATGCCTCATATTGCAGATCACCTTGAGAGTGCCAACTCAAAGAGATTTAAGGAGAGGATAAATCAAATTTACTGTATTACAGAACAAAGGCAATTATTTGGATTATACAACTGAGAAGAAAAACAGGTGCAGTATTTCTGAAGGAGCTCTGCTGTAGACTTTCATTGCCTTCTTGAATCTTAGCAATGTCTGGTTTGTGTGATAATTCTCAGTCTTTTGAGGAAATGAGGAAAATAACAAAGTGAATTAATATCTTTTTGAAACCTAATTCTGAGTTTCTGTTCTGGATCCCATCCAATGCTTCCTCTCACATTATGGCATAGAGGACAAGTCCAGTAACACTTCATTACAGAGTATTATTTCAGGAGATGCTTCCTAGGCACTGAGGCACTTAGGCAGAGGGCCTGAATTCACAATGCAGTATGGTGTCTGTGTATTCAAAACATGACTTACAAGTATAGTCTCACTGAATGCCTAGAAGTGAAGTTGTTTTCTCTCAGGACAAGGACAGCAGATAACAAATTAATCTGGGGACAAGTTCACCTTTGGTTGTCAGAGTTTTTAGATGCAGTGATTTCTTATGACTTACTACATGCTTCGATTATCACAGATTTAGTTGCTTCCCTAGATAGCAAAAACCTCTTTTTGATTGCACAGCATCATGCAAGTCACATCACATAAAACATACACATCTTCTAATAACTTCCTGATATTCTTATGACCTCTAACTGGGTGCAAGATGCAAGTAGATGCTACACATCACATTAATATTGCTGATGACTCATTTGACAACAGAGGGTTTATACATAATCTCCTTTTTCCTACAATTCAAGTGAAACATCCTGTGCTCCTCTTGAAGCTTTTCTCAGCTGTGTAAAGCACTTTGGGGTTGACTATATTACACACAAGTGTTTCACCCCTACTATCATAGATTCAGAAACAAGTTCATACAACATACCATCATAGAATCATGGAATGTGTGGGGTTGGAAGGGACCTTTAAAGGTCATCTAGTCTAGCCCCCTCTGCAGTGCACAGGAACCTTTTTAACTAGATCAAGTTGCTCAAAGCCCCGTCAAGCCTGACCTTGAATATCCTCAGGGATGGAGCCTCCACCACCTCTCTGGGTAACCAGTTCCACTGCTTCACCACCCTCATATTGAAGAAATTCTTCCTGATAACCAATTTAAATCTACCCTGCTCTCATTTAAGGCCATTGCCCCTCATCTTATTGGTACATGCTCTTGTAAACAGCCCCTCCTCAGCTTTCCTTTAGGCTCCTTCAGGTACTGGAAGGCCACTATAAGGTCCCTCTGGAGCCTTCTCTCCAGGCTGAACAACCTCAGCTCTCTCAGTATGTCACCTACCCAGGTGCAGGACCCTGCACTTGGCCTCGTTGAACCTCATGAGGTTCACATGAGCTCATTTCTCTAGCTTGTCCAGGTCTCTCTGGATAACATCCCTTCCCTCTGGCATGTCAGCTGCACCAGTTAGCTTGGTATCATCTGCAAACTTGCTAAGGCTGCCCCTTGATCCCACTGCCTATATAGTTGATGTAGATATTAAACAGCACTGGTCCCAGGACAGACCCCTGAGGGACACCACTTGTCACCCCTCTTCATCTGGACACCAAGCCACTGACCACTACCATCTGGATACGACCACCCAGCCAATTCCTTATCCATTGAACAGTTCACCCATCAAATCCATTTTTCCAACTTAAGAGAGAAGGTTGTTGTCAGGGACTGTGTCAAAGGCCTTGCAGAAGTCCAGAGAGACGACATCCGCTGCTTTTCCCTTACCCACTGATGTAGTCACTGCATGACCAGGCAGAGTCCCTGTGCTATTCCCAAAATATCAGTTCCCTGCCTGAAGTGCTTGTGTGGTTCCTTCTTGCCTTTTAGTTCAGCCAGCAGATCTCAACTCAGTGCACAGGCTGCCTCTGATCTTGATATCCCTGTTGAGCTTGCCTGCATTGGTGACCATCAGGTCCAATATCACATCCCCTTGGGTAGTACCATCTATTTCCTGGCTTAAGAAGTTATCCTTAATCCACTCTAGGATGACTCTCGTTCTCTTATCACACTTCTGACTTTCAGCTCATCTCTGGCAGCACATAGACACCAAACAGTATACGCAGACAAGACAAAGAACAATTTGAGAAAGGAGGTGTCTCTCTCGTGCAGAATCCAGTTAAGCCCTGCCTATTCAGTGGAGGGCCAACCCCAGAAAAAGTAATTTGTGTAAAGCATCAGAGCAACAGCTCAACTGTTTGAGCAAATAGAAGAAACTGGATCTTACTTGCTACTTTTAATACTTCAGATACAACATGCGCATCATTTCCTGCTGCAACTTGCCATTGAGATATCCTTAATTTCCTCATTTCACTTCCTATGTTCAAAATGTCACCAGCCATCACTTCCCTGTAGTCATGTCACACTGAAAAAGGCCAGTGACTCTCAGACATTAATTTTTTTTTCCAGCACATTAGGTATTTATACAATCCTTTCAGGCCCAGTGTCTAGGAAGACAATGTAGGTCAGGTCTTGATGGCTTTCCTGAAAGGCCCTTAGGACTGTCTATGCCATGTCACAGTTCCCAGTCTCTGCAAAGCAGGGTGACTGCCATCTAGAATTTAATCTGCTGCAGGCCAGTATCTGTTTCTTACCTTTCAGATTGCTTTATGTCTGTACCCCTAGCTCCAGGATGACTGGGATCCAGCACAGTCTCACCACAGGGGCAGGCAGCTCAGCAGCCAGAAGCCTGAAGAGTCAGTGTCAGGAATTCTTTGAATATTGACGTGGCCAAGAATTTGTTTGGTGCTATTGCCCACTATTTCACCCTAAACTTGGATAACCAACGAGGAGGAGTCAAGCTATGTTCTTTGTTCTCCTACCCATTATCTTCCTCATTGCATTCTCACTGAATAAGGTCTCCCCTCTGCTTGGCCTGCAGGTTCTACTGGGACAGAAACGGCATCTCTTATATGCTGGGGAAAACCTAATATATTTTGACAACAACAGATTTCAGAGAAAATTATGCACCTGCAAGAGGCACAGAATTAGGTACAACCTTACAATATTTGGTGATAAAAGCTGTGGCACCTTTCAGAAAGATGTGGGTTGCAGCAGTTACTGGCAAAGCAAAGAGGCAGCACTCACACAGTGTGAACCCATGGACTCACAGCTGCCTTGACTCACAAGCTTTTCACAGTCATCATGAAAACATCAGAACAGGTCAGGTGTTCTCATGCTGAGATCTCTCGCTAGGGAGTTCATACTGTGGGTGGCATGGAGGACACTGGGTATAAGACAGCTAGAGAAAGGAGCTGAGAGAGATGGGCTGTAGAACCATGAAAGGGGATGCTACCAGAGCAAGCATAAATCTGAAGCAAAGGGTCAGATCTTCCTCCTCCTGAACTGCTCAGCTTTTTGTTTTGCCAGTCAAGAAGTCAAGGTGTACTCTGAAGAGCAAACAGCTAGTGCTTATAAAAAACCACTCCATTTCAAACATGTTCATTTGCAAGCATCTCTCATGTGAACAATTTCTGCTACTTAAATTTCTCTTTTAAATGTAATGAAAAGAAAACTGTTGCGCATTAAAACAGAAGAAGATACCATGTTTTCTGATTATTTTCTTCATTGCTGTCCCTAGAGTACATGCCTCACCATAAACAATCCTTTTATCCTTAAGGTATCTCACAAACATGAATATCTGCAGACAACAACATTTTCAGCTCCTTTTCAGGAGTGAACACTCTTTGCACCCTGTAGTGCATTATCTCTAAAACGTCTTCCAAAGATCAAATCTATCCCATGGTTCCTATAAAAGGTCACATTTTGCAACGTAGCCTACAGAACAATGACATTTCAAGGATCAAAGAAAAGGTTAAAATATTCCTATAAATCTATTCTTGGGACTTTTAAGTATTTTCTACGCAAAGGGAAATGTCATTTTTCTTCAGGAGCAACTGAGGGCTCTGTGATGGGTAATGGGTCTGCTAGATTTTACATGGTGAAAGAAAGATGCACTTCACTCCCCAACTCATGCAAATGAAACCTAATTTAATTTTAAACTTCATTTATTTATTTAGATTTAATCTAAATCTCCCACATCAAAGCAAACAGAAAAACAACAAATACTATTGGGGCCTTAATAAAAAGAAATTGCAGCAAGCCAAAATAAAACTCGGAGGAGCAGCTTCTGCATAATGTTATAAATTATGGTCTTGTAGAGCAACCCAGCCCATGACATCCTTTACTCAGTCAGCCTGACGCCGAGAGAATGCTGAGGATTTAATTCAGTCACTTAATGCTCCGTAAATCTGAGCTGGGGTTGAATTTTGAGATCTGGAGCTTGGTGGTTAGAATTACAGCAATGGGGTGGAGAAGCTTTTGTGGCAAGAAAGCAGCCGGTGCCCTCACCAGGCTCCTAGGAGGCCATTTCCAGGTTCTAAATGAAATGAGCTTACGGCTCCCACTCACTTCTTGATTAGCACTAAATTACATTCACACAGACAGTACATACTGTACACAGGGGAAAGAAGGTGGCAGCCTAGAAAAGACTGGGGGAGAGTGGGAAGCAACACCTTGTGTTCCCGCTTTTTGAAGAGGCACAGATCATCTCACCCCTGCAGAGCCCTGCTGTGTGTGTCCCTCTGGCTCCCTTGTACATTTCTAACTTAACAGGCTCTTCATATTAAATGATGTGGAAAGGGAAACTGGATGGCTCAGGAAAACAGGAGGAAGATAAAAAAATTCACAGATTTAGCTGGAATCGGCTTCATTCAGACCAGCCCCTAGTTAGGCAAGACTCTCCACAAGAAAAATCTGAACACTGCAGATGCTAATTTGGTGCCTCATTTTTGACAGTCTCACCAGAGATACATGAAGGACGGAAGGATCATTTCAGTCTTTTGATTCCTGCATAACAAGGATAAAACCAATTGGCAGGAAAAGCACCCTGTGCATTTTAGACTGGTTCTTTTGATGAACAACGCCCTTGTTCACAGTTACAAAGCAGAACAGTTACAAAGCAGAACTGTTTAACTTTACAAAGCTGGCATGAAAGTCTTCAGGAGTAAGGTATTGAGGGCACGAACCTCATAATGGCCAGAACAGAAGCTTACCTCATACCTGACTGATGGGAATTCTTCAGAAAGGAAAAGAATGTTCTTCCAGTTTCCCTTAGGAGTCTGACATCCCCTTCTTTCATATTTGTGGCTACGGCTCAGCTAACTGGCCTCTGTTCCTTCTGCTCCTTCTCGTAAACTTCAATGTTGGGTTGGCATCGGTGTCAATAGTGGCTTTGTGGGGCATCCTAGCACATCAGGCTACCACAGGACACCAGGAACTAAGTTTTACAACATTTGGATCACCCATAGCACTAGGCAGAGCTATTTGGAGGCATCCAGCACACAAATCCTCCTGCTCAGCCCAGACACAACCTCCACCTCATTCTGCAGATGATTTTGGTTACAAAGACTGTTTTTGTGGACTCCAGATGCTGCACTAAGTGACAGTCAGAATAGCTGAGACCTCTGTGCACATGTCCTAATCTTAGTATACCCTCATCTAACCATATACTTAGTATACCTACTTTAGTGTATCTTCAAACTCAGTTTTGAGTTACATCACAGATTTCATTAAATCCTCATTCTAGATGGAAAATCCTCATTCCAGGCATCTTGAGTCTGTCATCATGCTCTTCTGCATAGCCATATAGTTTTGCTAATGTATTTAATTTATGTACTGTTTGTTCACTCTTGGTTTTGTGGTTTTTTTAGATTTCCTTTCTTTTCTGTGGACCTTCCTTGTTTATTAATCACCAGTCTCTGAATCATGCCAGAAGTCTTTCCAGCTGAAAAGTTTATTTTTGTACTGCTTACTCTTTTCTTGTGTTCATAATTACCCATTTACCATACTAATTGTGTAAATGCTGAAGATCTTCAGTGTTGCACCAAACTTCCTATTTATGCCTTTTAAACTTCTGAAGCATCCAGATTCTGCTCCATGTTCCCCTTAAACCAATAACAAACATGCACTTTGGAATACAGACAGAACCCCCTCAATCCATACAACTATTGGTCCCACCTCAGATCTTAGTAATAATATTTTACAAACAGGACTTAAATGAGCAGTGACTGGGAGCCAAATTATTTTTAACTCTAAAGGCTTCTTTGATATATAGAAATAGAGTTGTACCAATAGATTATGTGCTTGTGCAAAATAAATCACTGGACATATAAGGACCTGTTACTTCAAAGCTCACTTGTCTTTTGTGTTGTCTGGTGCTTACAAAACACGAGGACACAACTGGAAGATTCCAACCTTCAACACAATCCTAATAAACACTTCCAGCTATGATGAAGACAAAAAAAGAAAGGGGAAAAAAAAGGGAAAGTTAAAAACAAATGTGTTATTTCAGTATTGCCTTCATTACTTCTGCTAGATGACTTTGCTTTGTAACACATCAATGTATTCTGTCCCACTTTCTTAAAATAAACAACTGGTTTGTGGCTTGTCAACAAAGCTCCACTTTCAATCACTCAGGGAGAGTAGGCGAAGCATGTCTTGCAGTGTCCCTATCACTGTAAGAAGGGCACTTCAAACTGAGAAAAACTTCTGCTTTGCCTCAGAGTCATTTGCTGCCTAAGATATGACAAATTTGCATTGACAACTGAACCTAAGAGTTGAAGGAAATCCTGAAGCAGGAAGGGGACATTTATTGACAAGCTTGTGTCTTGCTGTGGATCTGAAATTCTCTTCATTCCAGACCAGACTGGCCATTAAAACAATGAAAACTGAAGATGATAACACAGTGGCTAACAGGAAAGTGAAGGGCAAATCACCTTGTGCCACTTAACGCAGAGTACCACATCTCTGTCACAGAAAGAATGGTGCTAGTTTGCTGCTTTCAACAGGACTCGTGGCATTTACTTTTCATATTGAGGGTTATATCTTCACCTTCTGCAGAGTGAGGCTGAGCAAAGAAAAAAGCATCAACTAGGATTTCAGCAAAGAAAAACTACCAGGGATGCAATGAAAAAAATAAATAAATCAATCTTTCCCTTCTACTAACAAATAAGCCATAATCCTACCTGTACATAATGTAAAACATCTTTGAACCTTACAGTGCTGCCAGGATTATGGGAGATTAATTTTTAAGAAATGGGAAAGATATTAAGATTCTTATAATGTGTATAGAGCACTGGCAGCAGCCAAGCTATGTAGTTGGAGCTGAGAAGCAATTTGCATTACGTGTGTGAGGGAAGAAGGTGGTTGCTCACCTGGGCTGTCTCATGATTTTCATACTCAACAGAAATATAAAAAAATACACTGATGACAGCAAAAATTTTCAGGGGAATTCAGAAGACAGGCTGCCCTGTCCCCTTCTTTTTGAAAAATCCAAGAAGAAATCAAGGAAGGGATGAAGAGAGAACAAGCACACAGAGCTGTCAGCACACTGCAGCTTTTGGCCATTCAGTTTCCACACCAGGGAATCAGGGATTGGTTTCATGTGCTTATCTGGCCAAGGAAAGTGACAGTGAAGGACAAAGACACATAGGAACATTGCTAGCTGCAGAGTTGGTGGTCTCAAGCCAAAGGTCTCAGAACTGGTCTGAATAAATCAGACCCCAATTACAGCCTTTACCCACTATCACAATATAAGTACATAATAAGAAGCATTTAGAACGACACCTGGAAGATTTGGTCCTATAACTTCCCTTGCTTTGGAGATGGCTATTCCAGCTAAAAGGCAGAAGAAACCCAGATAATGTGAAGAACAAGCCTCCAGCTGGGACCATCTCTTTTGCTCAGACTCCAAAGAGACAATGGCACAGGGCATGAGGCAAGAGTTCCTGGAGAGCACAGGCAAGAGAGAGAGGTCCAGACCTGGGGTATGAGGGAAGGAGCTGTGAAGGTGCTAAGAAAAGAGACCTGAGTGGAACCTGGAAACTCTGTAAATCCTTTTCATTCCAAAACCTGCACAGAAGATGTAGACTTCAGCAAGACTAGTATTTTTGGCTCAAGTGCCAAATACAGCCTTTATAAGAGCTAGCATAAGAAATATCAGGCTTTAAAAGATTTTTAAAAGGCTTTACGGAGATGGTAGTTTCTAGCTAAAGCAATGTCCTTAAAGTGGCTAATGAAATTCTTTAAAATTATGAGCCATGAGATAAAAGACACAGGAGGATGTTGGAAAGCAGAAGTTAAATTACAGAACTTCCTCAAAGCAGAGGGCATCAGAGGAAATTTTCTCTGTAGTGCAAGAGATGAAAAGCACACAGGGACTAAAATAGAGGCTTAAAAAAGCCTTTTAAGTCAGAATGCTTTTAGCAAGGTACATCTTTCATATGTTTTTGTTCTATGTTTGTGTATAAATAACATTCCTTGAGAAGAAAGGCTCACTAGAAAATATGAACTTAGAGATTAATTTATTAGAAAAAGAGTTTATATGAAATTCTGGGCCTTTAGAATTGTAAAGTGCATGGCAAAACACCAGCCCAAACAGCCAGATGAAGGTGGCAATGTTTCCCACATGGCAGATTACGTTCCAGTCTGACAAGAGGAGAATCAAGACAGAAGGCACCTTGCGTGATGGGTGAGCAGCAACTCAACAAAGCACCGATCACAGAAGACAGCAGGAGCTGCTGAGCACAAGCCCAGTGCTACCTGCCCTCAGGGTGTGCAGATGAGAGGGAATCAGAGGACACAGCACGCTTGGAGGGTGCACAGATGGTACACGCAAAACGTCTGGTAAAGGGGTTACAAACACACCAGGAAACGTGAATGAAGGCATCCCGTAGCTTTTATTTACAAAACCAGGGGAGTGTGCTGTGAGGTGCTAAGTTGTACCTTGGCTGTCATAAAGCAACTGCTTCTGTAGTACTGCACCTCGGCCTTGGGCACAACAGTGTAGGAAACCTGCTATGTCTTCTGAGAGGCAGGAGAGGAGATAGCTCAGACTCCCACCCTGAACCAGGCTCACCATCAGACACCCACCAGATGCACAAATTGTCAAGGAAGGGTACAGTTTGTCTGGAGATGAAATACAAATTGTTATAAGGCTTTAAGAAAAATAAATAAATGTGTACTTATTTCCTCATTCACTTCCTCCTTTACTCCAATTTTTGTTACTCTCTCCAATGTGGCAGAGACAAGGAGACACCATACCCTGGGTTGGGAATGCTATAGGCAGACATGGGGAAGCACAGCTGCACTGTCCCTGTCATCAGAGCTCTGGCTGCCATGCTGACCATCAGGGAGGTCAGACAGACTGTGGAACAGCCCATGGAGAGAGTGGACACCTGGCCAAAATCCACCCTGACTGAGAAGGCACTGCTGCAGCACCCAGCACTCCTCTCAGCTGTCAGGTCTTTCCTGAGAAGCTTCTCTCCTGAGGGGAGACATGGAGGCTATGTTTGTCACAGGAGGACAGAGAAACCAGAGAGGTGAAGAAATGCATTACTTAAAAACAAGTAATTTTGTTATTATGATAACACCTGAGGAGAAACATCTCTCTTTGATAGTGAGATTGTTACCAGAACCGCATATTTAAGAGCTTATATTCCCAGTTCTGTCACTGCAGCTTAATAAGACACCAATGCCAGCACAGCAGCTTTAACTGCAACAAACACAGCTTAACCCATTTTCACCGTGGGCTGAAGTCAGTTGTACTTCTGCACATGCTGCCAATGAGCTTGAATTCTGGCACTTCCATGGCACTGGCACTTTTGGAGAAACTAACTCTCCTTGGGGTCTGTCTTTCATGCAGGCAGGCTGGGCTGTTCTAAAGTACTCTGCAAAACATTTCCTATGTCTCTAGATGTACAGATGAGCTAGAAAAGCCATGACCTAAGACAGATTCAGTTTGAAAAGGATATTATCTATGACTCCACAAGCACACATCTCTTTTATAAGAGTACTGGGGAGACAACAAGATATGCTGTGGGACCCTGCCCAGGCTGTGTAAGCTGCCTCTATAACTCAAGCAACACAGACGTAGGACTGGATATAAAGCAGAGACCCTATTAAAACCAGATGCTAGAGACAAATGGAAATTTTTTGGAAGAAAGATATTATACAACAAGATGAGAATTGGTTCACTGAGTAAACTTGTCCTGCAGCTAAAATAGGGTTGCCTGACCCATTATAGGAAGCTAAGGGTCAATAACTAATTAATGGGATCAGTGGCCCCTTTAATCTTCCCCTAATGAACAGCAGCTCAAACAAACCCTTCCTTCTGAAATACCTGAAGACATTTTATGTTGGCAAAAAATTTACCTTATTGAACCGAAAATCATATAAAAGTGATTTAAATGTACTGAGCTCAAGACATTTCCTGAAATGCAAAAGGTATTTTGAAACAGTTCCACAGCAGAAGTTAGGCTGATAACCATAAATTAGGGCACTAACTTTCATCCCCTAGAGAACTGAGAGAGGTCACCAGGGTAATAAATTTTGGTGTTGCCCACACAGTCTTTGGTGGATATTTGCCCATTGCAAAAGTTACACAGTGGCAACACGCTGCAAATGGTATCATCTGCTCAGAAATAGCACACAGCTGGGACAGATGGGGATATCACAAGCAAAGCTATTCTGAGTTTGCAGCCTCAGAGAAAAGGACGGGTAAACAGAAATAGAATATGAAGTTTACAACAATGGACGATTAAGATACACTGGCAAATTATGGGACACAATATGCCCGTTTCCTGCTCTGACTTCCTTTTCTGGTTCTTAGTTACAATTCCAGCTATTTTTTCTGATCTCTTTCACCCAAAAGTCTGTGCAAGCAGTAATGAAACCAGGCTTAGCTGTTAGTGTTACCAAATTGAGATGGTGCTTTCATCAAGTCCAGAGAGCTAAAAAGACTGGCTAGCACAAATTACCAGCTGCATTCCTGCCTCTCCTTATTTCAGTGATTTCTCTAGTAAGACATGAAATGAGATATCTGAACATCAGTCTCAGAAGTATGTTCTGCCTGCTCATCAAGCACAGACTGGAGACAGATTTTCAAAATATTTTATTTCCCACAGAGGCACTAAAGAGAAATAGCCAGATGCTCAGTGGGAGCTAGATATTGCCCTCACATTAACAACTTTTGAAAAAAACTGGCCAAGAAGACTGGCTTCAGGACAAATGTGATTTTTCTGGAAGTCAGGTTTCCATTATCAAGAAGTGAATATTGTCCAGGATGATAAAATACCCCAGGAGCACTTAAGAGCAATAAGGATATATTGTCAATCTTAGAAAGACTCCTCTCTATGAAGACCTAAGACTTCCTCTGTCTTGGTAAGAAAAGGAAGCATGAATTACAGCCAGCTTGTTGCTTAGGGACTGCTTTAAACTAAACCTATGCTCACCAGAAATCAGACACTGAGGGAATTAAGCAATAAACCTAAGCAGTATTTTCTCACTTATTACTGATTTATTCCCTTGTCCTGCAAGTGGGGAAAGAAACAGAAGGAAGGGAGGGAAAGTAAGAAACCCTGGTAAGCAAACATTCCTCCATGGCTCACATGCACTCCCTACATCTGCATCAGGGACACCAGTCATGCAGCTGTGGTCAAGCAGTTTTAAGAACAAAAGGAGAGCACACAGATCACCTGGAAATTTGGGATGGTGTGAGAAAAGCCTCTCTGTACCACTCAGTTTCCTTCCAGAGCACGTTCCTCCATTGGGAGCCTCCCACGTTTTATGGCAGAAGAACCAATTTATTTCATTGCACATGTGCTCACACCTGTACTGCTGTCAAGACTTTAAAATGTTTTCCCAGGACAGCACTTGGGATTCTGTGCACATCCTGACTCTTGCGAAGCCACAGAAAGCAAGGCAGCTGGCCTTCCCTCTCCACCAAAAATGACACTGACTGTGGCACTGTTGGGTTGGATAAAATAAGTTTTTAGACTACCTACAAACCAGCACATTGCTCATTAGCTCTGAGTAGCAGCTAGAGCTCACCTGGCAGCCACGTGTGCGTTGGCGTTCTCAATTCTGTCTGTTTGCACTGTGAATTTACATCCATTATCACATCAGGAACTTGGGTGCTGAATGTAAAACTGAACCCAATATTCTTCCACAGAGCAACTTGGAGGAGACTGTTCAAGGGTGCTGCTACAGAAAGGGCTAGGATTATACACAGACATATGTCCCACAGAAGACTATACGCTAACTCAAAGGAAATTTTAACAAGTTTTTACTGCAAATTTCCATATTCCATTTAAACACATTGTGAATCTGTGCTTTGCCAGTGAAATTGCTTAAAATGGCATGAAATTGAATGCCCCCCCCCCCGCCCAAATGCCACTTGACAAGACTGATAAAGTAAGTGATGATACTGAGACTAGACAAGATTAAATTCTACTATTTAGAGTGTAACAGTTTGTAATTAGGGCAGCAATGGTCTTTGTTGGAAATGTAAAGTGGTTTTGTACAGAATACATTAGAAGGATCATCAAATTCTATCATTACTTCTTAGCTTCAAATAAAGATTTTATCATATCCTAGGCAACTCTCTTTAATAAACATTTTACCTGATAAAATAAACCTCTTAATATTTAATAACTCCCTACTCGTTTGTAGATGCAACACAATAGCAAACCTGAGATGTTGAAGAGGGCAAAACTATTCAATGAAAGATTCTGCTTAAATACAACTGTTTGTTGCTAAGAAATAACATTAAAGACACTGGAGATCAGTGGCTATCAAAGCTGTTGTCTGTGCACTTGTGTGTATCACACACAGCGCACAAACAAATTACACTCTTGCTATTTGCTTTGTGATTTGCATTTCACAGTGGCAACAGGACAGGCCAAACAAAGCATTTCCTGAATAACAATTATTTACTCCTAGACAATTAAATCACTTTGGTTTAGGTCATATTTATATGCTGGGTTGGAAGCAATATACTGTAACCTTTCAAAAACATGGATCCTTACATGGTTGTTTCTGTTTTATAATAAAATAGAAACCTCTTTAACTAATACCTGTTCAAGTAATTAACCTATTATAAAGAAGAAGCAAGTCAATGCACCAAGGTTATGCATCTAAAAGAACTCCACTGTGTTTCTTTCATTTACATTTCAAAGTCGATGTCAATGTTGTTTCATATCTACAAAGACAATTACTTCATGCTTTGTCAGGTTACTTGCAAATCATCACAAATACACCAGGGTCTACCAGGA
Organism: Chaetura pelagica; assembly: GCF_000747805.2. NCBI lineage: Eukaryota > Metazoa > Chordata > Aves > Apodiformes > Apodidae > Chaetura > Chaetura pelagica. The sequence continues at coordinate 4,192,163 of NW_009953571.1, forward strand.
GACAGATTTCAAAGTGCACTGATATTCCACAGTCTTCTCTCTGTAGTAACTGAATGGAATTGATTCCCTAGTCTACCTCAGTTATTAGACTTTTCCTTCTTCCAGAGGAAGAGAATGAACACATGATGCAGACATTTTATATGATCCTTGGCTTTTCAAGGTTTCATCTCTAGAAATGCAGACTGTCTCTAAACTGTGTTACTCATTTTCATACGGACTGACTTTTCAGTCTCACAGCTCTCAAAGGAGAGAGATGCTTCTCTGCAGGACTGGCACACTACGATAATGCATATTGCCTTCAAAATAGCACATTTTTATGCACATCTACTGTTCTCTCCTTTTACTTCTGTGTTGATTCAGGCCACTGTCAGGTAACTGAAGATAAGCCTTTCTACGTTCATGTCAACCTTCATGCCAGTACAAAATCCTGCTTAAAATTCTGATTTTTCCAAGTTTGCTGTTTTGCTCCTTCTGATTCTTTTGGAAATAGTTAGTCACCGTAAGACCTTGGGGTGCTCAAGAGATGTCCTTCAGAGCCTGGACTTCTAGAATAAATACAATAATATACATATTAAAAGGTAAACCACACCTCTTGTGTTATGCAGTGCTGTTCCACACATGACGACTACTTTCTGGTTTGTACAAATAAGTGGTAGAGGCTCTTTTTATTCAGAATTAAGATTTCATATATCCCTATCACAAAGAATTCTGATACTTGATTCTTTGCTTATATCGAATCTCCATTAGATCACCCCAAACAATTATCCCTCTTCCTGTAACTTTAAACTCTAAATACAGTTACAGCATGTCTTATAAATTGCTTTGTAGACCCGTTACACCTATTCACCTTTTCAATCTCTGTTCTCCTAAGTCACTCCCACACCCTCTTTAATCATCGCTGCTGCTTCTCTTCAAGGGGTTTTCACTATCAACCAATAAACAGGCACTTTGTGCTGTCTCATAATGTGTAACAATCGAGCTCACTTATTGGGAGCCAATACTGAAAAAGACCCATCAAAATTACTTATGAGCCATGTGACTGGACCACTACACAACAGTCTGGGATACAAGAACAAGTGTCTGATGCTGGTGAGCTGAATGGGGGTGCACTGACAGTCAAACTCTGAAAGAAAGGATTCCAGGGAAGCCATAAGCCTGAATGAACACCATGGTTTTGGTGAAGAGTTAAGATTCTGGCCATTTTTCTATTCCCTAGACAACACCAAGCACCTGCTGTCTTCAGAAAGCAACATACTTGTTGCATTAGCGATTGCTGCATTTGTTCCCCACTCTCTCAGTGACCATCTTTGAAGATAACCTTTCTATGTCAAATATCACAGCAAGACTACTGTTACAGGAAAGGGCTTGACACATGCACAGAAAACCTGCTGCAAAACGTCATGCCACACATTCCTGAACCAACAATGCAGCACACGCTTCTTCCCTCTGACGCAGGCAAGTTGCATTCACAAAGATACCTTGTGGACTTCCAGAGACTGACTTCAGCTTCTGGTTCCCTCAGATCAGATCCTACCGGGCAGCCTTTAGAAATGTGAGCAGAAGAGCCCTCCCCAGAGCCCTGCACACAATCCCACCCATCAGCAGCTGCCCTTTGCTGCAATCAGATGGAGTGGGAGTGTGCACATCACAATGAACTGCAGAGTCAAATCCTGGTATCTGGTGATCCCTTCCCATGCAGCACTTCCCCCTTCCAGAAAGCCAGAAAAATAGTGCCAACAGTTCGCACAAAGCCTCGTTTCAGTCTAAAGGCAGCCCTTTCTCCAGTACTGCTTCCTCTCAACAGGTGGACAACTCCCAAAATTCAACAGTAGGAAATACTTTACCTTTAACAAGCTCCAGCCACTCTAACCAGATTGTCAATAAACAGAACATATTGCACAGATGGACTAATAATGCAACCCTAATTCAATTGCCTACAACCATCCTCAGTGCACACACTATTAAAAGCAGCCACTTGGCTTGCAGCAGCTTAGAAATGAGGACAGGGTCCCCTTCTGAAGGAGAGAAGGGAAGAGCACTGACTGACTAGCTGGCAGCTGTGAGCCAGCTCCCTCAGCAGCACACCATGTGGCTTTTAAGTGACTCACCTACCTGACCCAGAAGTCTGATGGCCTCAGCAACCTTCCTGCATCAGTATTTGTATCTGAAGAGAATAATTCAACAGCAAACATTCAAGCCCTGTTAAGCTATGTTCTTCTTGCCCTGTTGTCTAAGTAGCTCACACCAAATGAGGGCTCCCAAAGAAAGGTGGTGTCCTGGAATGATGGTAAGGCCATGGCATGACTCTTTGATCTTCATCTTCTACCTCTGCCTTGATTTTCATATGCTTGCTTTCTTTCAACACTAACTAGGCAGTGGTATGAGCAAGGTTTGGGTATGGGAAAGGGGGATGGGAAGCAAAACCCGTGGGTATTATTTTCAAAGTTTGCTCTACCTCTTTTAAAGTCAGGCTGCCAGAAGCCATGGGCTGATCCATAGCAAGGGATTATCTTTTGCAGGCAGCACCTTTGAAGTGCATAAGATTCAAATCAGTTGCAAATAGGGGACCTGAGGCCCATCAACAGCCATGTTGCTTGGGGCCAGGAAAGTCCAAAGAGCTGGCTCATGCTTCCATCTGCACTCCAGACCTAAGGGACGTAATGCAGGCCACGCAGAGCCTGGCTCACTTTCCATATGCCATTTCTCTGTCTGCCCTGGTTTTAAGGTGGGAACTACACAATATCTGACACCAAGCACTGGGACTACAGTACATGCACACAGTGAGGACTGATTACAGAAAGAATTTTAGAAGAGCCTTTCATGTCATCTGGCGTTCGTGTTTCCTGCCTTGCTGTGGGAGCGCCCCAGAGGCTCCACACTTCTTCACAGAGGAACACATTTATGCAGAACCATGACCATTCCTACTTTTCCCTTAATCTCCCCTCACTAACTGTCAAGTGGGCAACCCAGTTTGCCACCTTTGAGCATCCTTTCCTCCTCTCTCTGCTCCTGGATGGTATTAGTACAGCTGAGAGAGCCCACAGCTGCCAAGAACCCCTCTGCAGTGAATGTGACCGGATAGCCTGTTGCAGCCAGCCCCCTGCCCATGGCCAAAAGCTCACCCTAGCCCATGGCTCAGTAGGATTAGCCACCTCTTTGCTACTTCCCCTACCTCATTTTTAATATAGAATTTACTTTAGCATTACCCATTGGCAAAACTTACTGGGCATTGCTGTGGTTCTCATCTGGGTAAGGGCTTGGATTTCTGCTCCAGCTGTCTTCTTCTCTGACATCTCAACACGCTGTTGGACAGAACTACTTGGGAACGTGCCACGGTGTTTGCACTTCCATGAGCTTTTTTACAACTGCCAGTCATGGGAGAAAAGGCCAGTGGATGAGTAGTTAAGCGAGAAGAGATGTTTATGTTAATACAGCCATGTCCATGTGCTTCTTAAGCAGTATGTTCAGAAAAACAGGCTGTGCATTTATAACCAGCTCTTTTGAGAAAGCAGCTGCAATAGCAACAGAAAACTTAATTTAGTCAAAGAACACATTGTGATGAATAATAAAAAATTAGTTGAATCCAGTGACTGTGATAGCGACGAGCTCAATAAGCCTAGCCAGAACTAAGCATAACATACGTAGAGAGGCTGCCTAAAGTCCTGCCAGTCCCTTCCAAATGGGGGAATCAATACTTTATTTTAAAGGATTAGGTCTCTCTAGATACCACCTCACTGCTGACCTGGCCTGAATTCCTACTCCCCTTTTTAGCACAGAAACATGGAAAAGTATTATTTCAAAACAGGTAGCATGGAAGGAAAAAGCATCTAGCATGTTCTAGGCAGAGTTTTCTCAACTCATTTCACCTGTGACCTATGTAAAATCTGAGATCCAGTGCAGTAATTCATTGCAATACTTATGGACCTCAAACTGGTTAAAAACGAGTCAAGATAGAGATGCTGAAAGACTGCAATTTAGCTGACTGATCTTGCATGCAGATAATTAGCTACGAAAAAAATATTGCTGCAAAAAAGAAAAGTGTCTATCAAAGTCCAAGTATGCTAATTATAAAAATTTAATGGAAACTCACTTCCTAACAAATTGCATGTTGAGAAATGAGACAGACAGCTGAGGATTTTAATGCCAGATCTCCCTGGAGGGGGGGGGGAAGAAAAAAAAAAAAAAGGATTTTTTTTTTTTTTTCATAAAAAATAAAAGTCCCATTGGAAAAACTGCCTCCTT
>NW_009953571.1:4196755-4221811 GCF_000747805.2 Chaetura pelagica
AAGGATTTCTTTTTTTTTTTCATAAAAAATAAAAGTCTCATTGGAAAAGCTGCCTCCTTTACATGAGCTCTTGGGAAATAAGGCAATGTAGCTGTTCATCTTGAAGACGGATGGTGATGCTTCTAGCAGAGACCTGCAACCAGGTTCACTCTCCTATAATATTCTAATTAAAGAGTTGTCATTCATGCAAGTGAGACAGAATGGTCAGAGACACAACAGATAACATGACAAGCTAGGCAGGCCAGCTGACAAGTACTCCAATGAGTCAAGTCTACGTGAAAAGTGGAAGGCTAAGCAAAGTGATCAGCGAGCGCTCACTTCCCTCTGCCCCATGATGTGTGTTGACAGTGCAGGCTACTCTGACTTGACTGACTGCCAGAGAACATGCTGAGACTAGCTTTACTTTTAATAATTTTCCTATTGCTATGTAAAGTGCTAAATAAAGGGCATTCAGTTCTGTCCAGACAATCCTGGATGGGCTCTTCGGAAAGCGTGACTGATCAGGCTTCTGTGCTCACAGCTACGAATCACCTTGGAGCTCTGCAAGAAAAGCATGCAGCCAGATGAAAATCACATTGCTCAAGGAATTAGCTGTCATCATAACAGTATTTCTGAATGCAGTCAACTAAGTCTGCCAAGCTTTTCAAAGCTACAGTCAGAAAAGGCTCACTCGGTTTTAAACAGAGATTAACTTAAAAAGAAAGGAAGAATTAAAAAAACCACACACGCATTTTCTAAATCATCATTTGATGATTACAGACTCACACAAGGTACTGTGGTTTGGGCAGCTATTCAGTAACTGTTGAGGCCTGCTTTGAGGGTGGAGGTTATCAGTGGGGAAAACAAAGCAAGGTAACACAAATCCAGTAATCTTCTTTCACTGGAAAGCAAAATCAATCAAATTCCCTCATGCTGGGTAAGAATACACAGACAAGAAGCTATTCCAGTTTGGTGGACACAGGTGAGCTTGATCATCAACCAAAGCCCTTGGTTTGAATCTAATGTTGCTCCCCAGATACTAGCATTCACTTGCCTGTACCTGGCCTGCAGCTGTGGCAAGAAGCAGGAAAGATGCTCCAGCAGGTGTAAAAATTTGAATAAAGGAAGAAGAATTTAAGAAACTCAAACACTAGTAGCTCTCCCCACTCTATCACTGGCCAAAGGCTCTCCTAAAACCCAGATCTGCTAGAAGGAACAGCAACTCTGTAACTACCACAGTTAACTTTCTGTTCAACTGGGCAGTTGTAAACCAACTCTTTAACTTTTCCATTCCATATGTAAGTATGAGACCACTCTGGGCTTCATGGTATTTAGACAAATAAATGGACTTCTCAGTCTGAGACCAAGAAAAAGGGTTGAAAAAGTAGGCGGTGAACGTTGGTAATTAGGAAGTGATAATGTCCTCAGAAGCAGCTGTCCTGGGATCTAAGTCTCCAGAGAGAGGTAAAACACCAACAGCAACTAAAATAGATGCATTAAGATGAGTACATCTAAAGTGTAAGTTACAAACATCTCCAGCTGGCTCACAGAATTAAATGGAGGATTTAACGGGCACTACAGAAGCAAATGCATTAATTCCTGTTTTCAAGGACAGTTATAAACCTTCAATTTCCCAAATAGCAAGGATATTAAACAGAATATCTCACTATCTTTAAATGGGAGCCAGGATTGTGGCTGCAGAGCAACTGAAGTCCCATACTGACTAAGGAAATGGGAAAAATTCCTGTTATAGAACTGTACACTCCTTCCTCCAAGCTCAGGCAGACTCTGTTTTCTCACTGCTTATCAATTACCTACCTTTAGTCTGGACTCACCAAATCCACTCCTTCTCTTCTAATGCTGCCCTGCTACACTGGCTGCCAGCAAACCTTTTTGCAGGAGGTCAGTGTTGGGGCTGACACTGTGGGGTCCCAACAGTTTGCACTGCAGCTGAACTGCTGGGACCTGTATGGTGTGATGCTACAAAACAGGGCTGGTTTTCTTTTCCTAAGGCTGCAGCAGATCTTTGGGACATCAATGTTTTCTGCGACTTATGCTAGTAGTACTGGAATAACTAAGAACTTACTATGAAAAAATACCACAACTCCACAAATGTAATGGCCTCATAAAGAGATTCAAATGACAAAATCTGAACAGCACTGAATACAGTCAGTACTGAAAAAAAAAGTAATTTATAAACCCTAAATTCCAGTGGTCTTCAATGTGTGAAGGAACAGCCACAATACTATTACATAAACATCTGAGAAAGGAAGCAAAGACTAGAGAATGCAGCCAAAACTGCAGAGATCCACGCTGTCAGAACCTCTTGAGCTGAAATCCAACCAAAGCACCAGGTTTCAGCAGCTCAGCTTTTTTGAAAAGAGATCTGAATGGCTGAGAGGACCTCAGGATCCAACTAAATTTAGAACGGTGGTACAGATGGAGAAGCATGAAGGATCTCCGATGGTAACACTGGAGTTCTGGCAACATCCTTAAATCTGTAGCCACAGTCACATAACCTTCCTTCTGCACCAAAGCTCCTGGTGGTAGCAGAGTGCTCCAAAGCTAAAACTACTGCTACAGTCAGGTGCTTTGCAACATCAATGGTATTTCAGTCCTTTCCATGACAGCCCAGCTTTAATGTATTTAAATATAGAGGGACTCAAGTTTTCTAACAATTACTGAAAATATAAACAAGGCAGAGAGTAAAAAACAACAAACAAAAAAGGAAAAAGAGCAGGGGAGTATATCCATATTTCAAAGGTCACATTAGAAATAAAATCTCTTAACTAGTTCTTCATCAACATAGCTCTTGCTCAGGGCAGCAGGGATGCGAGGAGACACACAAATCTCATTTGGGATCAGAGGTGAGGACAACTTCCCACTCAAAATCTTGTTAATTTGCAAAGATGTTGGAAAGATCAATATTTCAAGAGACCACAGTTTCCCATGCAGTTCCCAGCACTACCCTCAGTCAGCTAAAGAGCCTGTCAGTTCTTCCAGGGCCCCTACAATGAATGCCAACATCAGCCTGCTCCCATAGCCCCTAATCCTCTTTGAGTGATTTTGAAGGAGTCTCTGCCTTGGAAATGAGGCTCCAGAAAGAAAGAGCTGGCTTTAAATGTTGCATGCAGTGCAGACACATGGACAGACACTCACGTGTGCCTGCCTCCCCAGGAAAGGCTTTAGCTGGGGGGCAGGACAGTCTTGCGGTCAGTGGAGATTCGCAGGCGTATGAAACACAGATCTGTGTGTCCTGCTCTACAGATGAGGTTGATGTGTTGCCAAGTAATATCGTGCTGGATTGGATCACAGATGCATTCAAGTGGCAGGGTGGATGCTTAGGTAAACAAGAGGATATGTGCTCTTGCAGTAAGGAAACCTCCCAGAGCCCATGAGAAGGTAGGCTATGTTCTAGCCAGAGAAACAGATGGCTTCCCTCCACCCAGATATCCCCAGTGTGATCTCTGGATCTCCACAGGCCACACATGTCAGAATGAACCTTCTGCCTTTTCAGTAGCCAGGAAAGATGGTTTTGTTTTCATCTTTCAGCACAAATTCCAAAGGGAGACAGGCAAAAGGGAGGTGTGGAGAGAGACAACATTTTGACAGTATGCAATAATAAAAAAAATGACAGAAGCCACAGACAGAGGAGTGAAGAGCCTGCTTCCCATGCACAATGACAGATGAAAGGGAATGGATGACGGATCAGGCAGCAGGCAGGCTGCATGCAGAACAGACAGTGCAGAGCCTCATTCCATTGGGACTACCAAGTTTTGGTGAGTATGCATGCAGTTGCTACATCAGTCCCATGATTTTCCTGAATTCTTAGCTAGTGCGGATTAAGACAGCTGCCCTTTTTCTAATTTTACTGTAAAGGGTAGTAGCTTTAGGTTACCTATATTGTGACCATTATTTCATTTAGGCCAGCAGACCAGTGTTCTGGAGAAAGCAATCCCACTGCCTCCCCTCACAAAGAGGGTCATTAACTAAAGATCTTCCACTCTCCAGGCTGCACCTACAAAGTGGACTAGTTAATTTCCTGCAGGGCAATATTCAGCACAGTGACCCACTAAACCTACTTAACCAGAACAGACTAAGTAGCAGTTGGAAGTTACAAATGGAGCAAGACCTCCAAGGCCTTTAGGGGTGGCAAAGGAAAATCCTAGCATCTGTCAGCTGAGATCCAATGCTACATTTACATTTCACGGCTGCCCAGAAAATATGAATAGCAGTTGAGATATCCAGACCAGTTCTCAGGAGGTGGCATCCTCATTTCACTATTCTCTATCTCATGTGGTCATTCAACACTCTAACTGAAGCTGACATTTCATCAGAAAGGCCAAGGATGAAACTGGCCTGCTCTTCCTCCCACTTAAAGAAACCCCTCACTAGGCAGGAAGGGCAGAAGAGTGTGGGGCTGGTACAAGTACAGCCACCTGCTGGGTGCACTGCTGCTGTTGGTGCTGTATTTTTAGCAGGTCAGTTTCTTCTCCCTCAAAACATTCTTGTGCTCCTTTGGAAAGAGAAGATGGAAATAAGCTTTTAGGATTGGCAAGGGATTGTGTGAGGGTTAGTCATCCCACCAGGGATTGCTCATAACCCAGTTAACCAGCCACTCTTTGGAAGCATCTCTAAACCGCCCCAACACATCCTTCTTCCCAAAAGTGCTGTCTCTTGAGCCCTTTGCCTTTTCCTGCTTTCCACTCTACTTCTGTGAGCATTACCTCTATTCTCCTCTCCAACGCTCATGACCTTAAACTTCACTAACTTCTCTTCCTTTTCTTCCACTGCATATTCATAGTTACCAGCTCTTTTCTTTTTCCTGATGGAAACAGTGTCAAGGCCAGAGCCTTCTGTCACAATAAACACTGTTTTCTGAAGCCCCGTGGGAAAGATGGGATCATTACATGCTAGGACACGTGCTCAGCCCATCATTATGCAAGTCAGTGCTGGAGCCATTTTGTTTCAATTTGCTTCTCTTCAGGGCCCAAGGATCTGCTCACTCATTATACTAAATGAGGTGGTTTCCCAGCTTGAAAGTGCATTTTTAAAAATCTTACTCTGCTTAATGATTCTTTTTGTTAATTTTAAATAGATCTTTATAATAATTCTTTATGCTGGTAAAGGACCTACAGCAGTGGAAACTGTGTTTGGAGCTTTTGTTCCATGTAATGCATTCTTAATGGCTCAAATACTTATCTGGAGGAACTTCTCTCTCTATAGGTGAGATACAGATATATGGTTGGGTTTTAGTAGGATGGGGTCTACATGGGTGGCTTCTGCAGAAGCTGCTAGAAACTTCCCCCATGTTCAACAGAGTCAATGCCAGCTGGCTCCAAATCAGACCTGCTGCTGGCCACAGCTGAGTCTATCAGTGATGGTGGCAACTCCTCTGGGATAACATATTTCAGAAGGGGGAAAGAAAAAAACTGTGCAATTGCAGCTGGAATGAGGAGTGAGAACATGCAAGAGCAACAGTTCCCCTGCAGCCCATAGTGAAGACGACGGTGAGACAGGTCATCTCATGGAGGTCCATGGTGGTGGAGCAGATATCCACCTGCAGCCTGTGGAGTACCCCACATTGGTGCAAGCAGATGCTCAAAAGAGGCTGAGACCCCATGGGAAGACCACACTGGAGCAGGCTCCTGGCAGGACCTGTGAACCCTTGGAGAAGGAAGCTCTGCTAGCAGGGCTTATGACACCACAGTGGACTCACACTGGAGCAGTCTGTTCTTGAAGGACTGCACCCTGCCTAAGGGTCCCATGCTGGAGCAGTTAATGAAGAACTACAGCCCATTTGGGGGAGGAGGTAGAGAAACAGCAGTGAAGTTGAGCCCAGGAATAAGGGAGGGGGAGCATGGGGAGTAGGTGCTTTCAGATTTTATTTCTCATTATCCTATTCTGATTTGATTGGTAATGAATTAAATTAATTTTCCCCAAGTTGAGTCTGTTTTGCCTGTGATGGTAACTACTGAGCAACCTCCCTGCTTTTATCTTCATCCACAAGCCTTTCATTACATTTTCTCTCCCCGGTCCACCTGAGGATAGAAGTGATAGAGTAGCTTTGGTGGGCACCTGGCATCATGCTCCTGATTCACACAGAACTTCACTTAGCACAGGAATTGTGCAAACTTTTCCTTACAGGGAGCAATTAATAGAGATGTGTAGAGCACTGGAATGCCTGAAATTCAAATTCATACCTACACAGCTTTGAAACAGGTACCACAGGTGACAGGTCTATTGCTCAGGGTCTGGTTGCCAGGGAAATACAACCTCAGAGATCACTTCTTAAAGGTTGCCAGCTGTGAATCTGTTCAGTCTGCTGATGTGTACTGGTAGGGCACAGGTGACCAAGGTGAGTTGGACTGCCAATGCAGCTCAAATGCCTCCCCCACACTTGGCTCCTTCCAGAAGAAGGTCGTATGTATGTGACAGCCCACATCTTTCCTGAGAGTTGCCTTCAGAAATTTCAGGGATCGTTCTGTGCTGGTGGGGGGTGTTTCAACGGATCCTCCTGCTGTTCAGCCACCCCTCACTCAGGCCACGGGCCAGGGAGACCTGCTGGTTCAACCACAACTCAACATGGCCTCAAAGGAGCTGCTGCTTCCTCAGACCTGCTTTTTAGGAGGAAGTTCAATTAAGACAAAAGTTACTAAACTGCAGGAGCAATGGAGCTTCCTTCTTGTTACCTGACATTACTCAGCTCTCCTCAGAAGAGCTTGTGCTGTACTATCCACTCTAGAGGGTCAAGCCACAGACTGAGAGACACTAATTGCTGTGACACTAATTGTTGCACATACAGAGGAAAGCACTGCAGACACTGTCCTCTTTGTTAACAGGGTTGAATGTTATTAATAACTTAATAATTAAAAAAAAGAATAAATTAACTGGCAAAAGATGTAGGCAGACAATCCACTTATAAGGTATTTCTGTCACTATTATCTTATTTTTTCTCCTCTGCTTTCTTGTTGCATTCACTTGATGGGTTTCATCTTAAAACACAGACCAGCTCTTCGGACCAGAGACTGTGTCTTGTCATGAATGCACAAAGCACATGCCACAACAGGCTCCTCAGTATCTTGGAGCTTTCAGGTTCTAGCTGATAGAAGCAATAAAATCACAAAAATCAGACAAATCAGAAACAGTATCACTCTCAGTATCTAGCATACATCCAGAACAAAAAGTCCTCAGCACTAAGATATTCCCCTTTTCCATCACAGTCAAACATGGGTAGGCTCCCTGGGGGGATGAAAAGTTAGGAACTACATAGGAATCAATACATGACAAATGCTTCAGAGACCAGGAAATGTTGAAATCAAAGTGAAGTAGTGAGTGCACTAGAAGCGACTACTGAGTGATACTCAATCTGCATGCTACAGACACAATATTCAGTTAATAGACAACATTGTTTACATAGTAGATTGGGTGAATATCTGTCACCACTGAATAAACACGTTCAAATAAAACAGTACAAAAAAAATAAAAAAATTGAACCCCTTCAGATTTCAACGGGAGGTTTTTAGGGCGATAGTTGTCTCTTGGCCAGCCAACTTAATCCTTGGACTTACAAATGTTCAGCTCACTTTTCAAAGTCTCTATTTCCTACAAACACTTGTCTGTTTTACATATGAAACTGGAATACCAGTTCAAATTATTTACTCTTCCTTTCAAAGGGGACAGCATTTTAAAAAGGGCTGAAGTACAGCAGTGCATTAAGGAGCAGTGTGACAAGTTACCTTGTTGAAATTGCACGGCTGACAATATTCCCAGGGAGTTGTTCTCCTCTTCAGAGCAGAACCTACAATTTGTACTCCAAAACCACACCATATAAGGCTGAATTTCCTATTGATTGCTTCTGATAGCAATACTAAGCCCAGGAGTTAAGTTGCAACAATTGGTTAATTTTATTAAGCTTGGGTACTGAAAAGCCCTGAGGACAACTGCAGTGGACTTTAATATTTCTGTTTAACAATTTGCATCCCTTACTGTCTCTCCTAATGTGTTTGCGCCTGTTTAATCTTCTGTAAACTCTTATCTCTGTCCTTCTGATGTATAAAAAGCACATTTGGGGAGGGCAGCAAACAGAAATGGGAATTCTTGATAAACAAAATTCAACATATCCCTTGAAGGAAACGTTTATTGCCCACGCTGTGCTCGGAGAGCAACACACTACATTGTGCAAGCAGGGGTTCACAGTGCAGACACCAAGCCAGGCTACAGCAAAACCTCCACATTGAAGTCTGCCTCAGGCAACCATTTATTATTGCATGATACACCTCTGAAAAATACTGATGCCAGAGATGTTATCAGTTTTGCCTCACGTTCGGTTTTTCAAAGTCAATTCCATTGTGTAAGCAAAACCAGGCACGTTTCCGGCTGTTGTCATGTGAATTTTCACTTCATAGAGTGAGGGGAAAGAAAATAATGTTGTTAGTTTGACGAAGAAGTCTTGCACGTTTTGACAAACTCAAGTCCCTCCAGGGTGCTTACTGGCCATGAAGCTCTTTCATATCTCATTCATTATCAGAGAGAGACAGGAAAATACTTCCTCATTTCTCTTACGTATGAGTAAATTAGTGAAAACCACAGAGACTCAGTTTCATTAAAAGTGATGGAGTGAGACTGGCTGCAGCCACTGCACAGTGGGGACTGAGCTGAGCTGACTCAGTGCAGTCTGCCCAGCAAATGCAGAAAAAAATATTAGCTGGAAATTTCACTGTTGAAGCACCAATTGCTTACTGCAGCCAAATTCCAAGACAGCTTGATGCTGTAAAACCTGACAGCCAATGGGTAAGATTTCTGAAGAATCTTTCCCCACAAGTTTGCCAGAGGAGGAAAAAGCCCTCAAAGTCCCAAGATTAACTTCAAGCCCAGCCGTATCACATTACAAAGCAAGGAAACTCTTGAGATGCAAGTGAAGTGAGACAAGCCATCTGAACACCAGCTGAGTCAAATCTCTACCATCCCACTGAAAATTTGTCTAAAAATGTCTGGTGTTCCTGAGAACACTAATCATCACTGTGTAGCCCCACGATCAGCAGAATCACAAGAAATACAAGTGAAGATGTTGATGGCAGATGCCTGTGTGCTGCCTGGGCTTGCCTGAACAGAGTGGCAGGAGTGCCACTGCCTGTTGAGGTTTTGTGTAGATCATGGTCCAAACCAATGGCTTTCACTGGTGATGCTCACAGGAGCAGGATAACGCAGGTGGCTGGTAGGAGATAAAACCTGTTACAATTCTATGTGAATGCCCTGAAATCTGCATGGAGAAGAATCAGAGTGAACGGTGGGTTGGAGCAGCAGCCTTTCATTTCAGAAGTAGGGCAGCAAGGGAGGAGGAGTAATTGGGATTGCTCTACTCGCCATCATGTCTTCATAGCAGCAGACAGCATGATGCATACCAGCCTCATCACAATGTTCAGCTCTGCAATCAGGCTCTGAGCTCTCTGCTGGCATCAACTGATTATCTGGCAGCATGTTCAAGAGAAGTCTAGAACTGGCAATAGAGGGATTGCTGTGGTCTGTGACTACAGCATACCTGGATTTCTAAAAGTGGCATGCTACCTACTTATGCTATGTTTGACTCAATCTACTGCTCCCAGTCCCTCCATTTTGTACCTTTTTCTTCCTAGCCCCTGCTGACCTCAAAGATGGCAAAAGAAACACCTTTAATAAAAATCAAACCATCGACAAGCTATTTATTAAAGTGTAAGTCCTGACTCCTGTGATTAGTTAAAAAAATCCACGTGGCTCAGCTTGTCATAAGATCCCCAATCAGGTGGCATAACCCTGTTTGGATGTCTTAACACAACCAACTTCTAGCTCTACTCAGCTCAAATTTCCAGAAAATCTGTGTTCCTACTGAGTGTGATAATATACTACACATGCTCCTTTTCCAATGTTTTCTCTCAGAGAAAGCTCTCATCCTTTTGTAAGCTATTCTCTGGTGAACACTAACACCTCATAAAGCTTGCATCTCACAGATTCAGGAGACATGGGCATTACACAAATTAGTGGACCACCCCAATGTGAGATTTTGGGACACCCAGCACAAAATTCACCCATCAAGGTTTGATTATTAGGGTATCTGGCCACCTGGGTCATATGTATTATTCTGCTGGGCTCACACCTGCAGAAGCAGGAAATAGCACACATACTGAGCTGGGTGCAAGTTCAGTCCTTAGATAAACACAAGGAATGGAAACACAGAGGACAGTGCAGGAACATGAAGATCACTTTGCCTTTTTACACAACTTGGCAAATCAGACAACCAGTCCCAGAGGTGGAGGGGTAAAAATATATAATCTGAGGTGTCTTCCTGCTACCGGACATTGCAGGAGAGAAGGCAGCACCTTTTTCCAGCTATGAGAGAATTACAAACATTCTTCTCACAGAAAACTGCAGCAGGCACAACACTCCTGGTGAAAAGAATTCAAACCACCCCTTCTCCAAGATGACTGATAAGATAACAGTACACTGCAGTTGACATGCAAGTGGGTTGGGATAGGATGGGGAGGGGAGAAAAGAACAGCTGCTCTGACAAGATGCCTGATGTAGGCTGCCAACGAAACAACGCCAACTGGAGATAAGTCATCTCAAACAACGAGATACACCAAGCCACAGCAGCTAAAAAAACTTATTTGCAGGTGGGAAAGCAGAACAGTACATGATCTGGGAGGTAGGATGCTGCCCACAATGTGTGCATGAATACACGTTTGGTCCACGCAATGTTGTATACTCCCAGAGACACTACATTATCCTACTATGAAATACATTACTTTGAGCTGCACAACCCCAAAACTGTCTTTATTTCACAGCCCAATGCCAGTGTTCTTTAGTGCAGAAAGTTAGTCCACCTTGAGTTGCTTGCTCATCAGTAGCTAGCAGATATATAGGCTGCACTTACATTTCATGTTTGGGTAGAAATACTAATACCATGCTGAAAGGCAACCCTTCATCATTAGCAAAAGAAGCTTCGTCAAATAATGTTGTCATAAAACAGCTACTAAGTTCCTCTTGAGAGGCAGCTACACTTCAGCAGTGGGAAACTTGGCTCTCACATAGTCAGCAAAACTGTGGCCTTGCTTCAGAGTCTGATGGTGTCCTTCTGAAGCAGGTCTGGGAAAACATGGCACTGTTCTAGTGATTCAGGGTGAGGTCCCCAAGGGAAAAAGCATGTATTTCTGGCAGAAGTATGACTAATGTCCTCCTCTAGGAGCTTGCTGACAGAAAGAAATGGGCATGAAGAGCTGGGGCCACAGGTTTCCTTCCCCTTGCCCATGCAGCTCACCTCTGCACTACAGAGAGATACTAATATTTTGGGGGGCGAAGCAGTGGGTCTTACTAACCCTGTCACTCTGCAAATCAAATATGAAGCAGGAAGGGAGAGAGAAGATAGAGAGGAAATGAGAGCAACATTTGAAACTTTCAGGCAGTTCTACTTCACATGAAAAAGTTGGTAAAAGATGGGGTTTTCCCATTTTTGCTCCTCTTACAAAGAAAGAAGAAAACCCCAAACCTGTTTTGAAGCAACTGGATTCAGTGACTGCACCCCACCTCCAGTGTAATCCACCAGGAATATGGTGATGGAAAAAGGGCTCTGAGCCACTACTGGAAAGCTACTAACTACTCAATCAGCTAACAAGGACTCACTCAGCTTTTCACTTCCTTGCTTTTGCAGGCTTGTGTTAGATGCATGTGTAGCGTCATTCTGCTTCACAAGTAAGGTCTGTACTTCAAACTTCTGTTTATGTACTTATTTGAAGTGCTTAGCTTCTGAGAAAGCCTTCATACACCACACAGACCAAACATTTCATCTTTCTTTGTTACAGCAGAACATGTAACAGAGAAGCCACAGTGTGTGAAGGAGGAAAGCTCGTGTTTGCCAATTCATACAATTGACCCATTCAATCTTGTCTGTTTCCAGCCCTCCAGCACTTAGGCTTATATACAATTCCCACAAACAAAAGAGGATTCTAAATCCAGCATTAAATACACACACACACACAATGTGCCCAATTTACTAAAGATGCACTTCTGAGGGATCCTCACTGATGTGAGCAATGTATCTTTTTTAAATTCTGTGGTCAGTAATGAAAACCAGGACTGCCAAAAATTAGATAATTCAGCCTTAACCCAACTCAGCAACTTCATGTTAAACTTCTATAAAGTCAAAAGGCAAACAACAATTACAGAGAAATATTTGAGAACACAAAAAACTAAATCTATGTGTAATCTGTCCCTGGCTAGTCACCTTCTTTCTGAAGGAAAAAAAGTACACCCCAATTAAAACTCCTTTCAGTGTACAACAGTAACCATGGCACTGCTACCACAAGGCATCCAGTTTCAGCAAGCTTCCCAGCTGCTGGCTGGTTCTGTGTCAAGTAAGATGCAGGGAGCTCCCCCTCAGTCACTTGTACTGGATCACATGCAGCCAAGGTCAGGGTTAAATAAGAATATCTTTCTGGTTCCAGTTATTTGTTTTCTCCACAGCTTCAATACTTTCATGTTAAGAACTGAAAACATAAATTCAGTTCTGGAAGAGCAGAAGCACCAAGTATCTGCAATGCAGACTCGGCCAGACTTCAGATGGGGGTAGGTGACCAGGAAGGGATGCAAAGTGCCAAATTTAACAAGCCAAGTCATTTCACTGTGAGTGAGAAGGCAGAACAAAGTGGTCACTGTATGACCAAGACCATACAAGATTGCTTTATTCCTGTTTGTGTTGAGGTAGTCACTTGTTTACAACTACTGCCTCAAACATTTCAAAAGCCCAGTGACCTCATCTAGCGAATTGGAATCAGTCTGGAAAACTCATTCACAACTCTCCTAACAGTCCTCCTAACACATATCGTGCTGGGATGAAGCAATGGACCACTGATCCTTCCTCCCCCTTTTCTGCACCTGGATCCACTTGCCATTATTTCATGTCAATACCTCTTCAATCTCCGTCGCTCCTCCTCCGCAAGAATCTTTGTGCTGATGCACAAAGTATAATGAATGCCAAGTTAGAAGTACAGCAGTAAAGCCACTAACTTCCCACCTGCAGGATCCAGACAGTATTAACTACTGTCTACCTGTTTGTGCACTGGCTTCCTTGCAGCAGCTTGTTTACCATCCCTCTTCATGTGCCAGTGAGCCAAAGAAAATGTCTTTAATGCAGTTCTGCTGCAGCATTAGACCTTCATCTGTGGCTGACACAATTCTTATGATCACAGTTTCTTCTCTGATACAGCTGAGATGAAGCATGGTGTTGTCACCAGAACTCAAAGACCCATAAACTCACCCTGAGAGTCTTTCACATGAACCTCATCCAGCATCTTGGGACCAAAACCAAACTTGCACTGAAGTAAAAGTTGTAAGAATTAAAACTGGTTATTTCTGTTCAACCTCATACAAACATTTTCTAGTCAAAATATCTAAAACCCAACACATACTTGTCTAGTGAAGGCCTTACCTAATGTTTTCCCAATAAAACTGGAGGGGTAAAATCCCTCTCAAGCATTTCAACATAAGAGTAATGTTTTATTTTATTTGAATTAAGTAGGTATTAAAATGTGCCTTCATGTATGAATAAAAAGGAAGACAGCAGGGATAAAGAATTGACCATGTGCAAGAAGCTGGGGAAAGGATGGATGGGGACAACCACACTGGACAACATGGTCAGCACACTGAGATAAATAATACCTCCCATTGTTATGCAGGAATGTCTCTGGCTACACCAGGAACAGCAATGCAGAAATGTGAACGCATGTTTTTACTCACCATGGCTGGGAGAGTGGGTTGAGACAATGGGTTGAGAATAAAGCAGTGGGAAACTCAGAAAGCTTGGTCATGGCTCAGATGAATTTTTAAGGGAAAGCGATGAGGGCATGAACAGTAATGCCCACTGGTTAGGACCAATATCTGCATTTGGATGCAGAACAAGAACAGGAACTGGACTAGAAAGCCAGGTTAGAAATCAGAACATAAGCTGAAGGACAGGAGGAGATTTAGAACAACAGCCAGAAGCTCAGTTGTTAAGCTGAGGAGCCACTGTAAATTCAGGCTTTATTAATCACCGGATGCCAAACACCCAACGTGCCCATCCACAGCTACCATTGCTCAACTATAAGGCAGGCTTGTCTTGTAACTGCTTCAAGTCTCAGCTGAGGAACAACTAGTTTCAAGGCCAGTGACCCCTGCCATTGTTCAAAAGCCAAAAATAATTCTCTTATTGTGAGGGGAAGGAAAGGGAGTGGTTTTGATGGGCATGTTACATTTGCCTTTATAAGAAACTTATTGCAGTTGTTTGATCCTGTTCATTCTTCTGTTAGGTGATGGCTATAGATGCCTATCTTCCAATCATCTGGAGAGTGGGAGCTGCCAGAAATGAAGAACATGTTACTTGATTTACCAGTGCACCCTACATGGGCAATTACTGGATAACTCTTGAGTTTAGAAAAATTTAGCAGGGAAGAACATAACTGGATTTTTTTATTACTTTTTTTTTAAGAGGGAGGTGGAGGGGGTGGTAATAGATCTGGCAGATACACATGGTCTTCAGGAAAGCATGAAGACTCAGCTGTCAACAGGCACAAATTCAGGGGGTTGCATGCAGAAAATGGGTGCGCCCACAAGCTTTGAGGGCACCTGAATGGAGGTGGCTGACTCAGCAGCTGTGCAAGTACCTTCCATAGCTACAATGAAAATTCTCATTTTTGGAGTGAAACATGTTCTTCTGGTGCAGTAGCTCTCTGAAAACCCAATTACACCAGTTCCCAGTCTGATCCATATTAGATATGCCTCAGTGATGGACCAGCTTGGCAGTAACTCCATCTGCAAGAACTCTCATTGCAAGAGTGAATCCCCAGCAGCAAAAACAATCAAAAAGCAGGCAGGAGCAAGGCTAATCCATTCAAGCAAGACTAAAAAAGCCTTTATTATTAATAATAATAAAAAATAGGCTTAATTAGTGATGCTAGAAATCATCTGTGTCAGTCAAGCAAAGCACAGAGCATGCAGCTACGGCGTGTAACCAGATCTGCTGGGAAGGAAGGAGAATGGGGAATGAGGAGATTTGGAAAAAGGCAGTAACACTATCAGCTCTCTGACTCTCTCACAGCTTTTCACTGGCTTCATCCCATCAACTCAGAAATCAGAGCTTCAAGCATCAGACATTTGTGTCTGCTCCGTCTTCATCACTGCCAGACACAACCTTGCGATTAAAATAATGGAGAAATAAGGAGCTTACAGATTCACTTTCCCCAGTTCACACAGTGACTCACTGCACCGAGGTATCGATCCACAGGTCTGGCCTCTGCCGATAACTACATGCCACAGGGGTTAATTTAACTCCCCACCACCTGGCACTGCCTCTGACACTTTGCAGGGAACAGTTACAAATTATATAGCCTTGCAAAGGCAGAGAGCAGGAGAGCATTCTTTCAGCACACTTCCTTTGCTACCCATCCTCCTGCAATAGGACCTGTTCTGTTGCTTCCAAGTCTCATTTGTTTTCTTCTTGAAATTATATTGCAGCCATCTATTCAAGCACAAACAGCCACAGGACACTGTAAATTAGACTCCCAAAAAAGAAAAAAAAGGTAGAAAAAAACCCAACAAACCAAAACAAAAACGAAAGAGAAAGAGCATCCTCCCAAATCAGACAGTTATTTTATATAATATATCACTGTGCAGACACGTGTGCACACACATGCCCACACAAACCAGAAAAGGACAGTTTCTGCAAGGAAATTTTAAATAAACACACAAACAACCTGCATCTTAGAGAAACCCTGGTGATTTTAGAGATAGCAGTATCAAGCCCTTTGAAGAGATGGAACAGTGATAATTGGAAGGATACGCACACTGTGTTTATAGTGGTACATCCTCTACCTCAATAGAACATAGAGCAACAGGGCAGTTTGGAAAACAAGATGGAAGTCTTCTCATTTAACTTCTGTCCAGCCCTAATCTCTACCTAGTTTGCAGATAATAAGCCCCTTAAGGTGTGACAGGAATGGGTGAAATTTAATACTGTTTGATCGATGCAAGTTTGTTGTTTGTATCAAATAGCTGTCTGAGTTTTATAGATGCTCCTCATGGTATCTCTCAGCAAAATTTCTGGTGAATACAATCCCATGGGAGAACTGAATTGATAATCTGTCTAGATATTAAACTCTATGCTCTTACAACATTAACCATCAGACTTATGCTACTGATCCCTCCTAAAATCCCACCACTTCCATTCAGCTGATGTACAAGCTACTGCGCAAATCCCACCAAAATCCCAGTGTGCTTCTAAATCCAGGTAAACCTTTCTCCTGAATATTATAGGGTAGAGCAACTGTTACTACTTTTCGTGGCAAGGTATGAGCTGTGTACGAAGTTGATCCATGGACAAGAAAGTTTACCTCTTGGAAAGGGAGAGCAGGTAGTCAGGGTACAAAACTTAATATTTTCCAAGGAAACAGAACTTTTTGGGTTTTTTTCCTTGTTTGCTTTTAAATGCAGCCCACATGTTTTCCTGTTACTGGCAGTGATCACCACATGTTTAATGAAGTCATTGTGCCTTCAGGTATTTCTGCAGTTTAGGACATCCTCCTCTTTCAATTTCTTGGCAGTAGGGTAAGAGCTCCTGCTTAAAAACTGAGAATCAAACCAGAAATTGCCAGATACCAGTATTACAAACAAGTATTTCTGGCTGTTGAAGTGTTTGGGTTAGAAGTACTAGAAAATTAAATTCTGTTTTACACACTGGCTAAAAGACATGCTGCTAGGCCTGCCTGCACAGCCCTGCCACAGAGGCTTAGCTCAGAGAACGGAAATTCCACTGTTCCTGAACCAGCAAGAGATCATCTAACCCTCCCTTCTGCCCCAGATGGTAGTCCGCACCAGAGTTAAAATGAAGGTGCAAACCCACACTGAAGCAGAGTATCACAGAATAAACTTAACACAGAATAAATTCGCTTCTTCTTCTTACTGCTTTCATTTTGAGTGCAGTGCAGTTTTTTTAAGGAGATGAAATTCTTCCTTTACCATCAGAGATGATGTTTTCATGAGCACAGGAAACTAAACATGCCTGCCTGAAGGGAGACAGGACTTTTATCTGATAAAGAGTAACTGCTGCTCTCCAGACTCTGTTGAGCTAATTAAAGATGGTTTGTTTCACTAAGGATTAACCTGCAATTAGTAAAAACTTATGAAAGTTAGGCCAAATTAAGTACAGGTGCAAGTTTAAGGTGCATTAACTAAAGAACATGCAACTCCTGTACAGATGTTTCAGTCAGAAGGAAAAGGGGTCTGAGCAAGCTAATGAGAATTCAGAGCAATTTATTTCTGGAGGAGAGTGTTGAAGGGGTTCAGTGAGCTTTAATATATCTGAAATTCAGCTCTTTCATTAACCTGGTTTCACTTAACTGAGTGTTTCTGAACAGACAGGCCTGTAAAATCCATATGTGACAGTCCTGACTGAAGCTCTACAAGTCACTGAGGCCCTTGTGATTCTCCTGGACATAGCATGTGAACAAAGGGAGAGCAGCCTAATTCATCTTTGTATCTAATATTGTCAGATCTCACAGAGGCAGTTGCTTGTTCAGAGTTGAGTGTTTGTCAGCAGCAGACAGACAGAGGAGATATTTACCTCAGCTGAAGATTTTGGCAATCTTCTGCATATAAGCATGTGTAAGATGCAGCATAACAGCTCTTTCACTTCATCTGATTCTTTTCCATGATGCTTTTAGAAACCAAAGTAGGACATTTGTGCATTCCATGATTATAATTTTATTGACAGAGGAAGATATAGTTACATCTAATGTATCCCTAAGGGTTGATAATTGGATGTAGATTGTATTGTGGGATGGGAGATCTGACATAAATGCATCTAAATCTCCGAAATAGACTGGAACGTGATGGGCTGGAAGGTAGAGGCAGAAGAATGATGCATCAGGTATGAATATAATCTGCACTTTTCCTTCATCTTTTCCAGCAAAATGTAATGGTTACATTAATCCACTGCCCCACTACAGTCTCCACTCAAAGGTATAAGCAAGCTAACAAAGCGAGGGAACGACAACTGCAGAAAAAAATAATAAATAAATTAGCAGTGCTGGGGCTCTGTAATTTCTATTAGTAGTATTAGCTGATGAACTCAAGTCTCATTCACAGCCACCACTTTCTGAGCCTGGTCTACAAACCAAAACATTATCCTTCTAGCTTTGAAGCATTTCAGTAGGCAACAGTAGCAACTGGGAGTATCATGGGGGTCGGGCATGCTGCTGCTTTTTCCCAGTCATTGGAAAACCACAGAGTGTGCTCATGTATAAGGGCGAGAGAGACACATCTACTACCTGATGGTGTTACTCATGGAGTAATACTAAAGGGCTTTTACACTGAACTCCTGGGAGAACAAGCACTTCACTTTTTTAATTGCCTTCGGGATGAAGTCAGGATGTAACACTAAGGGTGAAAGGAGAAACATGAGATGGGAAAGGGGTAGTAAAGTATCACTCATGGAAAGACCCAGCCCCTTGGAATGGGAAGCACTACCCTCTCAGCCATAGAAGAATAGTCTGATTTCATCTCTGAGTACCCTAATTCCTACTTTGCAGACATGACAGCTAAACTAGCTTTAACAAGTTATCCTGCATATTAAAAGCTGTGCAGCTGCATTTAACACCAAGGTCCTTATGGGGAAATTTGCCTATGCACTGAGCAGAACAAGCATATGCTCGCCTGCCAGGATACTGAAGGAAAGCCTACAGAAGCCAACAGACATCCAGATGGCAACAGGTGTCATGTCTACAGGTGAGCAGCAATAGTGTATTCAACCCATACCACTCCAGGATTCCATACATTTTCCTGTTCCCTCTCTGAATGAAAAACCAAGAAGCTTTTCAGAATTTGCTCCAAGAGAGATCGAGCAAGAAAGCCCCCATCTAAGAGCTGCCAACTCATCAACCAGAACTTTCATCTAGAACGGGAAAAAAGAAGTTCAAGCCCTGTTTTTTATTCAGGGAGAAGAAGAACCTTAAGTCTGATGGCTTACATCTCAAGTGACCATACTGAACACGGAAGGAAGTTTCTCAAGTTTGACTTGAAATTCCTTCCTGGACACAGGACACTCTTCCCATTCTCTTCCCCATCATTTTGTAAGTATTTAGCTTTCTCAAAATGCCTTCAGGTACAAGTCTTTTGAAGTGCCCTGCTGCAGTCCTTGTTTCACTATCAGTGCCATCCTGCTCAGGGAATCCTGCCCACCAGAATGAGAAGCAGCCTGCAGCAAGCATAAGAAAAATCAGGAGTTAAAACAAGTGCAAAGTTTTGATCTAGCAAGTAAAACTGGAAGCTAACTTGGTCTTCAATTCACAGGATACAAGAGAGATGCATGTTTCTTCTGTTTCAGCAGAACATCTATCACCACATTTGTCACAACTCTCACAAACCAATGTATTACAGCACAGTTAAGAGAACTTGTGCTTCACTGGCCAAAATGTTCTTATTTATAGCATTAATACTGACAGATATAACACTGATTCCAGTGCACAGATTTGTTTTTCTTTACAGTAGTTTTTCTGCCTTTTGCAATTTACAGACCCCTGAAGGCTTTTTCTAGGGCAGAAACTTATAAGCAAGCTTAAGTCCACTGACAAATGTTTTTTCTTAGTTGCTTTTAACCAACCGCAAGGACGTGCTGACTGCAGCTTGGAGGCTGCTGCTCTGCCATCGCAAGGCAGTTCAAAGGATGATTACAGAAAACGCAGCACTAGTATGATGCTGGTGTAGGAAGTTACACGTCTCCACCAAGTTCAGAAAAACCTATGAGAGCATAGCTGAGACTGCAGCCAGAATCAGGCCAAGCCAGAGATCTTCCTGAACATTACAGTTCTGGAAAAAGGTGTAAGTTACAAATTAATAAATATGAAGGAGTGTGACAATTAGAGCACACCCTCTTCTGCAGATGGAAAATCCTCAGAGTAGCATTGACTTGTCAAGCTAACTAGGTTTTTTCCCACAAAAGCTTAAGCTAAAAAATCTTCAGCTAAACAAAAAAGAATAGGAGCTGAGATCTGAATGAAGCATCACGTCTGCTCTGGAGAAACTGAACAACAAGTGCACATTACAAGAGCATTAGAAAGCTGCTGCCACCTATAGTTAGCCAGTGGCTTTATTTACCCAGATCCCAATTCCAACAAGAGGGAAGCAGCTGCCTAATTGGCTCATACAATAAGTGAAGGTCAGCCAAAGCATTTTCCCAGGTAATACACACCCACTCCTTATTATCAAAGCAGCTTGTCAACATGCCTAGAAAATAATGTCACAGGAAGAGAGCAGAAGTTAAGCTGGAAAAGATGAAGACCCACAGTTGCTTTCTCTGCCAGCCAGTCCATACAAAGCAGGTTGGCAGCTCCACTGGGAGGACTATGCTCAAACTGGCTGAGAGGCAAGAAAATAGACTCTCCTGTCTCAAAATCACTGTAATCAGTTCTGGCCAAGAAAAAAGCAACTCTAGGGCTGCTCGGGCATTCAAGAGCAACAAGAATGCATCAGGACAAGGAAAGAACAGGAGCAGGCAGCACACCAAGCATGTCTAGAGTCTTAGCTGGGAGTCTCAAACAATGCCTCCAAAGCAAAGTAACAGAAAATTAAAGCCACCAAAAAGCCCATTCACTTTAATTTGCTCCTAAGGGCTGGAATTGTTATAAAAAGGAAATCCATGTGAAGTACAAAATAGATCAAACTTCTAAACACTACATTGTATCAAGGAGGGAAAGAATATTTCAGAGGAAAGCTGGTGGGGGAAACAGAAGTGGAAAAGAAGTGCCCAGGCGAGAAGTGCTGGCCCTGCTTCCAAACAGCTTCTGGGGGAATGTTAACCTAGTCCCAACTCCTTTGGCATTTTACTGTGAAATGTACAAGAAGAAAAGGCAATTCTTAACTACCAGTCATACAGTAAGAGATTACACTAACAGAAAAAAAAAAATCAAGAAGAGGAAAAACAAGAGGAGTTCAGGAGAGTCTGGCACTGGTGAAGAATCAGCTGCTTGCTCACCCTTCACCTTTATCCTCTCTCATTGAGCCTCCCTGGACAGACTAATTGCTGCAGGTACTAGGTAGCCAACACATCAGCTACAGACAAAAGCAGAAGAGCAAGCAGCTACATTTTAAGAGGAATATTGAAAAAGGAAGGCTGCCCAAAAAACCTTCAGCCGCACCAGGCTGATGCTTTCCCAGCACCCAACTCCGTGATTTCCAGTGCCAATGGAAGAAAGATCTAGTGATCTTCTGCATGCACCATTTGCCTACTCGATTGTTACTGCTCGTTCAAGCTTTGTCTTTCATACACTCCCCCGTATTTCACCTGTCAGAATGGGAGAGGAATCCAATAAGCTTCTAGATGCAGTTTAAGCAATAAGGGCATGGTAGACTGAATTTCTGGGCAATGAAAGGCCACCTTGGGTACTATGACAAGGTATTCACTATCTGTTAGTACAGATTAAGGAGGAACCTGGCTTTTCTGGCTCTCCAGTGTGTATGCAGCTCCTGTTAAAATTAATGCAAGCTGTGTATAGGCACTGAGTCTGCCAAACAAGTGACAAAGAGCATCTATTCACCCAGCATACATGAGCAAAAAGGGGGACAAGACACTCAGCCATCTACTGCAAACACCTGACAACTGTTTAAGCACTGAGTCAAATCAAGGAGTTTTATATTAAAAAATGACATAGAACACAAACGCTGAGAAAGCTACAGAATATTGCACACACTCTACAGCTTTGCAGCATGTTTCATCAGAGAGGGGATAGTTCCAAAAATATTTTAAATATGCATGATAATATAGATAAATAATAATAAAAAAACCAACTAGGGTGGGTTGTTTTTGGGGTTGTTTTGCTTGTTTTTTAATTTGGGGTTTTTTTTGAGAGAAAGATTGCCCAGGGCATAAATCCTCAGTGACCTGAAAAGTCTTTTGCTAAGCCAAGTTCTCAAGCAACTACTAAAAATGTTCTCTTTTCTCCTCCAAGCATAGAATATTATATTTTTTTAGTCTATATGTTAGGTATAAATCTGGAATAAAGCTTCAACCATTGCCAAAAGAAGCCAACAAAAAACAAAGCAAAGATTATGGAATGACTCCCCATCTTTGACCTGTCTTTGAAAGGCACACATTATAAAACCAAACATGAATTCTTCAGCCTCTAAGAAGAGGGAAATGTTTAAAACTACTGTATTTCCAAGAGCAGTCTTGCATAAGAAATCCCACTCCTCCACCAGAAGGCTTGAGCATTCATAGCACAACCTGAGATCAGTGGGAATTTGCAGAGGCCGTTGGCCAGGCAATCAACATGGAACATTATAATCTAGAACCACAAAACCAGAAGCAGTCAAAGCAACATTTTGTCCATTTTGTGCCTTGCAGGTGTCTAGGCTATGCTTAATGGTTTTATGATTTTTATTTCCATTCCCATCCCCTATGTTACCCTTTCAAAGAACAAAATCTCAGTGGTTCTATGCTGTAAAAAGAGACGTTACTACTAACATCTACAGTTTTATGCTGCACAGAAAAATACTTCCTCAAATTAAAATAATAGTAACAATAATAATAATACAGTGCTGTGTAAGTTTATTGAAAACAATACATTTTTACAAAGCCCAGAGAGCTTTTTAAATATTTACCAAAAATTATATTTAGTATTTAATAAGACACTAAACATTAATGGAAATAAAAAGTAATAGGCATTTTCCTCATGCTTTCAAACATTAATACCAACCAAATGATGCCCTTTTATCTGAAATACCAGAAAGGCTGCTCAGTACTGGGAAAGCCAAGATGTTCAGAATTGTTGCAAGGCAAGTGGTGTTAATTTTTTCCAGCAATTCATAGTTATTTTAACAGTGGTTAAAGTTAATTGAAACAAGTTCTTAATAAACAGTAATAGATTTACCTTCCCACCCTTGGGGGCTGTTGGGAGGATTAGTTGATATTTGCTCAGAGCTTTCAAGTTGGAAATGCTGTATGAACACAATTATATTCTTACAGAACCATTCTTTAGCAGCTTACTCTTGTCTATAATTAGATGCGGTGATCAGATTATATTTTATATTACACTGCCATTTTCCTTTATCAACATGCAGCAAGTGGCTCCAGAGGACACCTATGGCCCTTTAATGACTTTACTGTTTTTCAGCTAACAACCATCAAATAGACTAATCATATCCAAAAAGCAAATGAAGTAACCTGCAGGTATACACACAGTGAAAAGCATGATGCTTACCTTCTTCTACTGACTGGGCTTTGAGAAATTAGCTAATGATAATGGTTTAATAATGAAACAGATGCTCAATGCTGCTTGGCTGCTTTATGCTTGAATAGCCCTGTAGGAAACCTCCCACCCTCCTTCACTCCAAAAGCACACACAGGTGAACTTAGTGGCAGATTGCAGAGCAACCTGCCCTTTTATTTTTCACCTCCTGGAAGAGACAGGCTGCATCTCACAAGTTCTTGCTGTACATTTTCTCTACATGGTCCTCCCCCATAGAGAATTAGGAGGCTTTTTTCTGATGGAGAGTTGGCAATTACCTATCAGTACTATAACAATGGGAAGAAAACAAGTAGAAAAAGAGATACTGTGACTAGTCCTCACTGTGTACTGCAGGATAATGTCAGAAATCATATTCTCACTGCCTGCCCTGTGTTCTTGACTGAAACAATCTAAGCAGGAGAGGAAAAGGTTCATGAGAAAAACATCAGCAGCAAAATTACATGAGGTTTGTGCCTTTTGAGAAGATGGGTTCAGCACTGATTACTCATGCGAGATGAAGCCAGTATAGCCACTCGTGTACTAGCTGCTCGGGGTCACCTGCTTCCACCTGCAAAATTGCTGCCCATGGATACAGCACAATGCAGAACCTCACTGTGCAGAGGCCAGCAAGAGTTTGAAATTGCATCCCACCACTAGCCTGTGCAAAGCTGAACTGTCCTTGCATAGCCTGCATCGCTTAGTGCCCAGCTGTATCTGGCTGCCGAGGCTTTAACCTACACACACAAAATATACTAGGGAAGGATAAAAAGAATGCACCTCTCTTTCCTTTTTTGTCTCTTTTTTTCTTCCCCTGTCCTCTCTTCCCGGCTCTGAAATATACACACTCCCTGCATCACAAGATGAGAAGGCCAATCTGTGTTATGTAAAAATGAGAAGGAGCTTTATATTCTGTTGTATATAAATCCCTGAAGATCATGTGGGAGGGATTCAAATAAAGCCTCTCTGCTTGTGCCATCTTTAACAAAATCCAACTGCCAATGCCTTAACACAACAGCAAAAAACTTAAAAAATTCTGAGACAGCTCAAATAATAGCCTTGCAGGCTGGAAGTGATAGTTCTTCTATTCTGATTCTACACCTCTCCTCTCTCGGTCACACCAGGAATGCAAGAGGGAGGCTGCAGGGTATTTGTGTCCAGCCATCAATAAATAAGTGAAGTCTCTTTCAATTTCTCTAAAACAATCTGCTATAAAATTTTAAAAATAGTAACCATTTGATGCTACTGTGACAGGTCCAAGAGAGGAACTGAATAATGCTCAAATAAAGTACTTATCTTTCTGGAAGACTTTCACTGATGCAGGGGAGTCAATGTCATCAACATCTGCAAGCACAGGCTTTTGATGAGGCTACAGAGCCATTCATCCCAGCCTTGTTTCTCTAGCTTTAAGATTACAGTCTCAGGAAAGCCAACAGTGCTCATTTCCAGGTTTCCTGCTAATCAACCAACTAAGAACATTCTGCACCATCACGTTTGCAACCCAATGCATGGTTTGAAACGTGTCGCTTCTGCAGACATTTTTAGTCCCGGACCAAATGGTGTGGTCACAATTTTACTCACTCTCCCTAATGCAGAACTCTAAACAGGGTTTTTCTAGCCTTAAATCAGTGTCAACCCATTAGTAAGGCAGCACATAGCAGTCAGGAAGTTAATGGATTTACAGGGTGGAGGTATTGATGCCTGTGAAGTGGAAACTATTTATCCTGTAAATACTGTAATAGCTAAGACAGCTCATCTCACTATAATTTATTTGCTTCAAAAGTTAGTGTAGGGA